>NW_006780291.1:509951-523489 GCF_000442215.2 Lipotes vexillifer
AAAAATGTATGCCTAAATCAAGCTATATAACTGTACCACAAGAAAATGTACAAACTTATCATTTTTTAAGTACTATATGTAATGGTCAAAGTAAACTAAAATTAATAGTAAATATAGTGAACATTTACTAAACACTCATCATGTTCCAAGAAGTTTTCTGTTTCTCTCACATACACCACCTCATTTATTACTCAGCCTGATGCCATGAGATAAGTACTATTATTATCATTAGAAGAAACTAAGACTTGCAGGGGAAGGGCAGGGTTATGTCATTTTGCCAAGAGCTAGTACATGGCACAGACTCTCAGGCAGGCTGACAGCCGAGCGCAAAGCCTAAGCACCCAGGCTGTAAAAGGGAAAAGAAAGGGGATATAATCAGAAAAACCCTGACACCACAGAAATACAAAGGATCATGAGACACACTATAAGCAACTGGATGCCAATAAAATGGACAACATGGAAGAAATGGACAAATTCTAAGAAAGGTACAATCTCCCAAGACTGAACCAGGAAGAACAGAAATATGACCAGACCAGTCACAAGCACTGAAATTGAAACTGTTATTTAAAAACTCCCAACAAACAAAAGCCCAGGACCTGATGGCTTCACAGGCGAATTCTATCAAACATTTAGAGAAGAGCTAATACCTATCTTTCTGAAACTGTTCCAAAAAATTGCAGAGGAGGGAAAACTCCCAAACTCATTCTATGAGCTCACCATCACCCTGATACCAAAACCAGACAAAAATGTCACAGAAAAAGAAAATTACAGGCCAATATCACTGATGAACATAGATGCAAAAATCCTCAACAAAATACTAGCAATCTGAATCCAACAATACATTAAAAGGATCATATACCCTGATCAAGTGGGATTTATCCCAGGGATGCAAGGATTTTTCAAAATCCACAAATCAATCAGTGTGATACACCACATCAACAAATTGAAGAATAAAAACCATATGAGCATCACAATAGATGCAGAAAAAGCTTTTGACAAAATCCAGCCCCATTTACAATAAAAACTCTATAGAAAGTGGGCACAGAGGGAATATACCTCAACATAATAAAGGCCATATATGACAAAACTACAGCTAATATCATACTCAGTGGAGAAAAGCTGAAAGCATTTCCTCTAAGATCAGGAATAAGACAAGGATGTCCACTCTCACCACTTTTATTCAACATAATTTTGGAAGTCCTAGCTATGGCAATCAGAGAAGAAAAAGAAATAAAAGGAATCCAAATTGGAAAAGAAAAGTTAAACTGTCACTGTTTGCAGGTGCCATGATACTATACGTAGAAAATCCCAAAGATGGTACCAGAAAACTACTAGAGCTCATCAATGAATTTGGTAAAGTTGCAGGTTACAAAATTATTTAATACACAGAAATCTGTTGCATTCCTATACACTAACAACAAAAGATCAGAAAGAGAAATTCAAGAAACAATCCCACTTACCATCACATCAAAAAGAATAAAATACTTAGGAATAAACCTACCTAAGGTGACAAAAGACCTGCACTCTGAAAACTATAAGATGCTGATGAAAGAAATCGAAGAAGACACAAACAGATGGAAAGATATACCATGTTCTTGGATTGGAAGAATCCATACTGTCAAAATGACAATACTACCCAAGGGAATCTGCAGATTCAATGCAATCCCTATCAAATTACCAATGGCATCTTTCACAGAACTAGAACCAAAAAATCTTAAAATGTTTACGGGGACACAGAAGACCCTGAATAGCTAAAGCAATCTTGAGAAAGAAAATGGAGCTGGAGGAATCAGGCTTCCTGACTTCAGACTATATTACAAAGCTATAGTCATCAAAACAGTATGGTACTGGGCTTCCCTGGTGGCACGGTGGTTAAGAATCCGCCTGCCAATACAGGGGACACGGGTTCGAGCCCTGGTCCAGGAAGATCCCACATACCATGGAGCAACTAAGCCCATGCACCACAGCTACTGAGCCTGTGCTCTATAGCCTGCAAGTCACAACTACTGAGCCCATGAGCCTAGAGCCCATGCTCCACAACAAAAGAAGCCACCGCAATCAGAAACCTGCACACTGCAACAAAGAGTAGCCCCAACTCACTGCAACTACAGAAAGCCCACGCACAGCAACGAAGAACCAATGCAGCCAAAAATAAATAAATTTTTAAAAAAACCAGTATGGTACTGGCACAAAAATAGAAATATAGATCAATGGCATAGGATAGAAAGCCCAGAAAAAAACCCACATTCCTATGGTCAATTAATCTACAACAATGAAGTCAAGACTATACAATGGGGGAAAAACAGTCTCTTTAATAAATGGTGCTGGAAAAACTGGACAGCTACATGTTTAAAAAAATGAAATTAGAACACTCTTTAACACCATACACAAAAATAAGCTCAAAATGGATTAAAGACCTAAACGTAAGACTGAACACTATAAAACTCTTAGAGAAAACATAGGCAGAACACTCTCTGACATAAACTGCAGCAAGATCTTTTCTGATCTGTCTTCCAGAGTCATGGAAATAAAAACAAAAATAAACAAATGGGACCTAATTTAACTCAAAAGCTTTTGCACAGCAAAGGAAACCATAAATAAAGCAAAAAGACAACCCACAGATTGGGAGAAAATATTTGCAAATGATGTGACCAACAAGGGATTAGTCTCCAAAATTTACAAACAGCTCAAGTGGCTTAATATCATCAAAACAAACAACCCAATCAAAACATGGGCAGAAGACCTAAATAGACATTTCCCCAAAGAAGACATATAGATGGCCAAGAGGCACATGAAAAGACGTTCAACATCTCTAATTACTAGAGAAATGCAAATCAAAACTACAGTGAGATATCACTTCACACCAGTCAAAACAGCTATCATCAAAAAACCTACAAACAATAAATGCTGGAGAGGGTGTGAAGAGAAGGGAACCCTCCCACACCGTTGGTGGGAATGTAAATTGGTACAGCCACTGTGGAGAACAGTATGGAGGTTCCTTAAAAAACTAAAAATAGGACTAGCATATGATCCCTCTATCCCACTCCTGGGCACATATACAGAGAAAAACATGGTCTGAAAGGATACATGCACCCCAATGCTCATTGCAGCACTGTTTACAATAGCCAAGACATGGAAGCAACCTAAATGTCCATCGAGAGAGGAATGGATAAACAAGATATGGCACATATACACAATGGCATATTACTCATTCATTAAAAAGGATGAAATAATACCATTTGCGGCAACATGGATGGACCTAGAGATTGTCATACTGCGTGAAGTAAGTCAGACAGAGAAAGAGAAATATCATATGATATCGCTTATATGCAGAATCTAAAAAGAAGTGATACAAATGAACTTATTTACAAAACAGAAACAGACCCACAGACTTAGAGAACGAACTTATGGTTACCAGAAAGAAAGGGTGGGGGGAAGGGATAGTTACCGAGTTTGGGATTGACATGCACACACCGCTATATTTAAAATGTATAACCAACAAGGGCCTACTGTATAGCACAGGGAACTCTGCTCAATATTATGTAACAACCTAAATGGGAAACGAATTTTAAAAAAGAATAGGCACATGTATATGTATAACTGAATCACTTTGCTGTATACCTGAAATTATCACAACATTGTTAATCAACTATACTGCAATATAAAGTAAAAAGTTTTAAAAAATAAAATAAATAAATTTTTAAAAATTAAAAAAAAGAAAAACCAAGGATTTGGTAGATTGTATCAGAGCACATTGTATAACTCTATGCAATTCAGTTTTCAAGAAGCAGAAAAACTGAACTAATGGAAAAATAAGTTTTAAAAAGTTGTCCCCAAAATTACCAACAATAAGTCATATATACATAAAGCCAATAATAAGTCATATACATATGTATATACATATACATGACTTCTTATGCACTCGTATTTTGCACTGAGAAGGATACAGCACCACTTTTGTAGTATTCTTGCCAAAAATGTGTAAACTCAACTTATCATTTGAAAACACCAGATAAATCCAAACTGAGAGACATTCTACAAAATAACAGACTTATCCAAAGTGTCTGGTCATAAATAACAAGGAAAGGTTGAAGAACTATCATAGGCTGGAGAAGATTAAGAAGATTAAGATTAAGAAGATTGGATCCTGGAACAGAAAAAGAGCATTAGGAGGAAAGGTAGTAAATTTCAAAGAAAGCCTGTAGTTTAGTCAGTAGTATTGTACTAATGTTAATTTTCTTATTTTGATAATTGTACTATGCCCATTTAAATTGTTAACATTAGAGAAATCTGGGTAAAAGGTATACACAAACTCTATGTTTTTTAAAGTTCTCTGTACATCTAAAATTATTTCAAAATAGACTTGTTTTTTAATTTTCCAGAAATTACCTCTGAAAAGAAGTTAGGTCCAGATAGAGAGTTGAATTGTTTCAAGGAATATTCTTATGGTATATAAACTGTCCTAGAGCATAAAAACAATGGAAAGTGTCCCAATTAATTTTATAAAGCTAATATTACCTGATATTAAAATCTGACAATACCACCTAAATGCAAGAAAACTGTCTAATCTCATGAGTATAGATTCAAAAATCGTACATAAAACACTAAAAACTTAAAATCAGCAATACATCTAAAAAAATCATGACAAACTATGCTTAATTCCAAGAATACTATAATGGCTCAATACTAGGAAATTTATTAAAAGTACAGATAAAATATATTTGATAACACTCATCACTCTCTTCCAATTTTTAAAACCACACTTAATAAACTAAAGAAGATTTTAACATCTACTTCTGACAAGATATTAGAAATTAAGTATCACCATTGTTATATAATATTATTCTAGAGGCTACTGCCAATGCAGTAAGAAAAGAAAGATAAATATAACATTCAACTATCAAAATGGAGGCATAACTATTGTTATTATTTGAAAGTGATTAAGAAAATCTATTAGAACAGAGGGTTTAATATGTGGAATTCTTGTTTTTGATATAACAACTACAGTTACAAAATGTAATAGGAAAAGATCATGAACATAGTAAAAACCAAAAAACATCAAATGTCTAAGAATGAACTCTTCAAGAATGGTGCAGAATTCAAATAAAGAAAACTGCAAAACTTTGCTTATGGACATAAAAAGAAATTCAAATAAATAAAATAATTTAAAAGTTAGATGATACAGGGTTGACAGAGATGCAGGAAAACAAAATATTTCATACACCGTTGCAAAAATGTAAATTGGCAAACCTCTTTAGAGGACAACTTTGGCAATATCTATCAAAATTTAAATGCATGTAACATTTGACCCAGAATTCTACTTCTAGAGGCTTGTCTTACAGATTACACACACATACATACATGTGTATGTATGTGCACACATGAATGCACATGCAAGGCAACTCAATATAGCATTGCTCTCATAGCAAAAAGCTGGAAACAACATAAATATTAAAAAACAAAAGACTGATTAAGAAAGATGGCATATCAGCATTATAAAATACTATGCATCCATATTATAGATAGTATGATCATTTTATTGAAAATTTTTCATAAATATATAATTTTTAATAAAATAGACAAGACGGACATCTAAATATTATCAATGTACCTTTATCTGCATGGCAGAGTTTCAGTAACTTATTTTCTTCCCTATGCTTTTCTTTTTTTTTTTTTTTTTTTAACATCTTTATTGGGGTATAATTGCTTTACAATGTTGTGTTAGTTTCTGCTTTATAACAGAGTGAATCAGTTATACATATACATATGTTCCCATATCTCTTCCCTCTTTGTCTCCCTCCCTCCCACCCTCCCTATCCCACCCCTCCAGACAGCCACAAAGAACCGAGCCGGTTTCCCTGTGCCATGCGGCTGCTTCCCACTGGCTATCTACCTTACGTTTGTTAGTATATATATGTCCATGTCTCTCTCTCGCCCTAACACACCTCACCCTTCCCCCTCCCCATATCCTCAAGTCTGTTCTCCAGTAGGTCTGTGTCTTTATTCCTGTTTTACCCCTAGGTTCTTCATAACATTTTTTTTTCTTAAATTCCATATATATGTGTTAGCATACGGTATTTGTCCTTCTCTTTCTGACTTACTTCACTCCGTATGACAGACTCTAGATCTATCCACCTCATTACAAATAGCTCAATTTCGTTTCTTTTTATGGCTGAGTAATATTCCATTGTATATATGTGCCACATCTTCTTTATCCATTCATCCGACGGCGGGCACTTAGGTTGTTTCCATCTCCGGGCTATTGTAAATAGAGCTGCAATGAACATTTTGGTACATGACTCTTTCTGAAT
Source organism: Lipotes vexillifer (assembly GCF_000442215.2). NCBI lineage: Eukaryota > Metazoa > Chordata > Mammalia > Artiodactyla > Lipotidae > Lipotes > Lipotes vexillifer. The sequence continues at coordinate 516,263 of NW_006780291.1, forward strand.
TCTGGTTTCCTCAGGGTATATACCTAGTAGTGGGATTGCTGGGTCATATGGTAGTTCTATTTGTAGTTTTTTAAGGAACCTCCATACTGTTCTCCATAGTGGCTGAACCAATTCACATTCCCACCAGCAGTGCAAGAGTGTTCCCTTTTCTCCACACCCTCTCCAGCATTTATTGTTTCTAGATTTTTTGATGATGGCCATTCTGACTGGTGTGAGATGATATCTCATTGTAGTTTTGATTTGCATTTCTCTAATGATTAATGATGTTGAGCATTCTTTCATGTGTTTGTTGGCAGTCTGTATATCTTCTTTGGAGAAATGTCTATTTAGGTCTTCTGCCCATTTTTGGATTGGGTTGTTTATTTTTTTGTTATTGAGCTGCATGAGCTGCCTGTAAATTTTAGAGATTAATCCTTTGTCAGTTGATTCATTTGCAAATATTTTCTCCCATTCTGAGGGCTGTCTTTTGGTCTTGTTTATGGTTTCCTTTGCTGTGCAAAAGCTTTGAAGTTTCATTAGGTCCCATTTGTTTATTTTTGTTTTTATCTCCATTACTCTAGGAGATGGGTCAAGAAGGATCTTGCTGTGATTTATGTCATAGAGTGTTCTGCCTATGTTTTCCTCTAAGAGTTTGATAGTTTCTGGCCTTACATTTAGGTCTTTAATCCATTTTGAGCTTATTTTTGTGTATGGTGTTAGGGAGTGATCTAATCTCATACTTTTACATGTACCTGTCCAGTTTTCCCAGCACCACTTATTGAAGAGGCTGTCCTTTCTCCACTGTATATTCCTGCCACCTTTATCAAAGATAAGGTGACCATATGTGCATGGGTTTATCTCTGGGCTTTCTATCCTATTCCATTGATCTATCTTTCTGTTTTTGTGCCAGTACCATACTGTCTTGATTACTGTAGCTTTGTAGTATAGTCTGAAGTCAGGCAGCCTGATTCCTCCAGCTCCATTTTTTGTTCTCAAGATTGCTTTGGCTATTCGGGGTCTTTTGTGTTTCCATACAAATTGTGAAATTTTTTGTTCTAGTTCTGTGAAAAATGCCAGTGGTAGTTTGATAGGGATTGCATTGAATCTATAGATTGCTTTGGGTAGTAGAGTCATTTTCACAATGTTGATTCTTCCAATCCAAGAACATGGTATATCTCTCCATCTGTTTGTATCATCTTTAATTTCTTTCATCAGTGTCTTATAATTTTCTGCATACAGGTCTTTTGTCTCCTTAGGTAGGTTTATTCCTAGATATTTTATTCTTTTTGTTGCAATGGTAAATGGGAGTGTTTTCTTGATTTCACTTTCAGATTTTTCATCATTAGTATATAGGAATGCCAGAGATTTCTGTGCATTAATTTTGTATCCTGCTACTTTACCAAATTCATTGATTAGCTCTAGTAGTTTTCTGGTAGCATCTTTAGGATTCTCTATGTATAGTATCATGTCATCTGCAAACAGTGACAGCTTTACTTCTTCTTTTCCGATTTGGATTCCTTTTATTTCCTTTTCTTCTCTGATTGCTGTGGCTAAAACTTCCAAAACTATGTTGAATAAGAGTGGTGAGAGTGGGCAACCTTGTCTTGTTCCTGATCTTAGTGGAAATGCTTTCAGTTTTTCGCCATTGAGGATGATGTTGGCTGTGGGCTTGTCATATATGGCCTTTATCTGCATGGCAGAGTTTCAGTAACTTATTTTCTTCCCTATGCTTTTCTATGTTTTTCAAATTTTCTATAATACTTGTGTATTGTAATGAGCAGGGAAAAGTAATGCAAGCTCTATCCGTGGATGAAAGGAATTCCAGTACCTAATTTGTACTTGCTCACTTATAATATGCATTCAAAGGCATTGCCTCAAAATGCTATGCTTGCAGTAGCCAACTTGCAAAACTCAGAATAAATATTTTTCATTTTTCACCAGTCTCTACCACTGTCTCAATGAATTCAATACCGTAACCAATGATGTAATTACGTTCTGATCTTGGATCAAGAAGCACAACTGCCACTCTGCTTGTGTAAAGATAGGGGGAAAGACAGTGATGGGAGCAAGCAGGGGAAAACTGGGTATTTATCCTGCAAGCCTCAAATCTTCAATTTTATCCGCTACAGGAAGCAGAGGTTACTTTTGCTTCAACAACTTTGGTTTATTCCCGTGAGAAGTGTGATTCATTACGTTTATGCACAATGATCTACTGCTTAAGTAAGCCAGGAGCTTATCAGAGCAGGAAACTGAGGCATATGCTTTAAGGTTTAGATCCCATCTAACTATATCTCGACCATGATAACTGAGAAGTGGAGCTCAGCATGAACATGCTGTTCGTGATACACACACTTACAGTTCCCCTGTCACTGTCAATGTGCAGTACTTGAGAAAATGTTCCATAGCCCTACACTGTTTACTTCAGAGAGAGCCCTAAACACATTTGGGGAAAATGTTTTATACCTGCGATCTTGATGACTTCCTAGAACACGCTCCATCACAGGAAACCTGGGAACTTCCCCAGATCCATTTTAAGGAGTTAAATGCTTTTGATTGTAACTGTTAGTGGCTTCCCAACTTTTTTTTTTTTTTTTGCGGTACGCTGGCCTCTCACTGTTGTGTCCTCACCCGTTGTGGAGCACAGGCTCCGAACGCGCAGGCTCAGCGGCCATGGCTCATGGGCCCAGCCCCTCCGCGGCATGTGGGATCTTCCCAGACTGGGGCACGAACCCGTGTCCCCTGCATCGGCAGGTGGACTCTCAACCACTGCGCCACCAGGGAAGCCCAAGCTCCCCAACTTTCTGTAAGAGAAGCTAAGAGACAGTAATCTGGAAGGAGGAGGGGCTGGGAGCAGCACCTTTCAAAATTTTTTACCTCGATTTACAGTAATGGTTATTTTATTTATTTCACATTGTGGCCCATTACAAATATATGTGTAACATGCATAAATATATACACACAAACATGTAATCATATTCCTAAAATAAAAGTTGTATGAAACCATACATATGTTATGTGTGACACACTTTGACATGTTCTATTCTATTACGTTGATGTGTTAGAGTCTATTCCATGCTACTAAAAATTCTGCCCAAATCTCTCTAAAATTATTCCAGCAGTCCATCATGGTGGCAACCCAAAGCTGGAAATGCACTGGGAAGGGGTCCTCAGGGCCTGGATTTATGATCCCTTTGGAGTGCTGGAGTGAGCTATGTTCTCCCCAAGTCCCTTGGCATCACAGGTGGTGGGAACTTTTTGCTCTGAGTTCTCAGAGGAGAAAAGCTTGAGACCTTATGAGAAGTGGGAGTGTTCAGAATCACAAATTTCTAAAAGCTCATCTGTGGAAATCAAATCTACAGAGATGACTCAAGTTATCGGCCCTGTCTCACAATCCCTTTTTGACACCCTGGCAGGGGGAGGGGAAACCGGAGGCAGAGTTACCGTAGGAAGAGCTGTTGAAGAGCTCGATGTTAAAGAAGGCGTAGTCTCCGCTGGTCATCCCGTGCCTGTGCGCCGCCAGCATGATGCCGCGGATGGTGTCGCTGCTCGCACACATGATCACCACTGCGGGGAGGAACAAACAGACGCGTGAAACGCCCCTGCGCGGAGGACAGCATCTGATGAGGAACAGGGCACGGCTAAAGTCCTAAAGAATCCTCACAAATTATTCATGAATTACAAAGGGCAGTATAATAGCTTGACAGCGGAGAAAGCTATCCATCGCCACCATAACCAAGTGATGGACGTCAACATCACCCACCATGGGAGCAGACTCAGGAGTCTCCTGCTGTAACACACCCCGGGCCCCAAACCTCACAATGGGCCACCTGAATCCAATCAGAAGGAAGCCGCTGCAAACCCAACTTGGGGGACAGTGTATAGAATAGCGGACCTGCGCCCTTCAAAGTGGTCACTTTCATGAAAAACAAAGATGGCCTGAGGAAATGGTCTAGACTAAAAGAGACTTAGAGAAACAGAAAGCTGACTGCAGTGTGTGGCCCTGGATTGGATCCTGGACCTTAGAAAAATAATAATAAAAGTTTTTCTATAAAGGGCATTATTGAGACAACTGGAGAAATTTGAATAAGGTCTGTAAATTGGATAATAGTATTGTGTTTGTGTTAAAGTTCTTGCTTTTCATAATTCTGCTGTGGTTATATGAGTGAATGTCCTTGTTCTTAGGAAACACACTTCAGTTTTCAGGGGTAAAAGAGCATGATAGCTCTATTTACTCTCAAATGGTTCATAAAAAGATAGTAATATTTGTGCATGTATATGTACATGTGTATATATTTGGAGGGGCAAGGGAGGGAAGGGGGAGATTAGAATGACAAAGCATAGCAGCAGAATGCTAACCATTGGTGAAAATCTGGGTGAAGGGTATAGGAGGTGCTTTATACGTTCTTACATCTTTTCCAAACACACACAGTTGTTTCAAAATGAACTCCTTTAAAAAAATACTTCAAATAAATTCCCAGATTTGCCCAATATAAGATAGTGAGGCTTGTCAACTGCTTTTTACACTTTTACTAGCATAGTAAACCTATTTTCCTGAGAAAGCTTTCATGTGGCAAATCAGAGGATGCCGCGAGTGCTACAGGCTTTCTGCAGTCTGAATGTAGAACCCTTTTTCTCAACATATATAGGAAATAGTTACCAAGATTCCACGTCCCCCCGCCATGGGCTCTCAGTTCACAACCACACTGTCAGAGCTGAGAGGCTTTAAGCAGCTGCAGAATAGTGTTGCCTGCCACGTAAGAGCTGCAACGGACTAGAGGGAAGTGGGGACCTGGCCTTCATCCAGTTATTTTGATCACTGTTGATGGCCCCTGGCCCCCAAGACAGTGCCCGCTGTGCTTTTCTGCACACATGGAGGGCAGGAGAAGCCTGGGTGCCACAACCACATTATCGCCATGCGTGCCAGCCCTGCAGGTTGTGTATGTTCTTTGTAAAAGCATGGGCGCTGAAAGATGCAGAACAAACTTCAGGCTGTGCCAAAGCCTCCTTGGCAGCCTGCACGGAGGGCCAGGCGCTTGTTGACATTTGGTTTACTGCACAGGTTAATTCAGAGTGTTAGATCATGACTCTGACATTTCTTACGACAAAAGGGCTCAGGTGACAGGCTCAAAGTCTGCAGAGCAAGTTTTTAAAGCAATACAAAACTCCGAAAGATTTATAACTGTGCGAGTGGGTGTTGTTAGTGCCTGGAAATATAGTTATATATTTGGGGTAAATAGTCAAATTTCAAGATGTCTCAGTAAGGAAGCTTTTGAAGAAACTCCTCATTACTCACTATGACCTAGACACTTGTTTTAGCTTCGATTTGATTCCAGTCCTTTAAACGACAAAAGATCCAAGGTGTCTCCCAAAACAGCCTGGGCTGAGGCTGGACAAGTTTGAAGTGTGTGGATTCCAAGGGTGGGCATCACCGGGAGGGTCCAGGAAGCTCTGGCTGACTCTCCACTGGCAGACCTCATCATCTTTTGATCACTTGACCATAGTCCAGAGTCTGGCTCTAAACCTTAAGACACAGAACCTGATTCTGCCAGCACATAAAGAGTAGAGTCATTGCTTGGGGGAGCAGAGTCCCGATAACCTAACTCAGATGTTTTTAGATAATCTGAAGTGAAGATTAATTTCAATGAGGACCAAAGTAGTCACAAACACGTTTGTGCCGACATAGACCCGGGAGTGCTCGTTGAGGAGCCAAATTATAAGCAGAAGGATGTCAGTGAGGGTGACGTCAGAATCAGGGAGATCAGCTGCAGGGTTCAAGCATCCAAAGGCATCAGGTCTTGATAACCCAAAGCATCCGTCTAAGAGCTACACCCGGCCCAGGCCTGAACAGGCTGTGTCCTCAGGCCAGAGCACAGGCTTCCCCAAGTCCTGGATGGGCTGTGCCCAACGCTTCTTTTCTATTTTTACAGCCCTGGCCCTTCTCCTTCGCTCTCTTCCCATCACCACTAAGACCAACCCCTTGTGATAGACACATTCTTTCTTTAAATGTCAGTACCTGCTTGGACCAAGCAAGAGTGACCCAGAGCAGCACTGAGCCTATCTGAGCAGACTGGAATTATTGTAGATCTCATCTGTTTTGTGTGGACAATGTGGTCCAATTCTGAAAACGAAATCCTAACTCCCATCTTCATGGGCCAGGTATTGTTTTTCTTCCACAAAACAAACCCATAGTGCACATTATCGCCCAGTTTAAGTTAGAGCAAGCACTTAATGACACTGGCCGAGCAGTCAGAATGCAGTCCTTCTAGATTTGTAGAATGTTCCCTAATCTCTTATGGCTTTTTCATTCATGCCTAATTCAACAGCAAGAATTTTTAGCAACATGCCTCTATACAATCTTTCGGAAGGTTGAAAATAGTCTTCACTGAAATAGCTTTCTCTTCTTACTCATGTTTCATCAGTTTACATAATAACTAATTAAATTGCATACTTATAATAATAAGTACAACTGGTATAAACAGATTTATGAGAAATGTGCTGGCAAACATGGGAGAGGTATACCAGCTGCCAGCGTTCACCAAGAGCCAATAAAGTTCATAGAGAAAAGGAGAGCATCAGCTAATGCTGCAAGCTGCTTAAGTGGAGGTCAATTAAAATAATTTCTGCTATACTTGAGTATATTTAAATATATGAACATTTAAACATATATTAAGTATATTTAAGTATATTAAATATATATTTAAATATATAAGAACTAACATTTTTGGTCAAATTCTAGAAGAGGAAACGGTGACGCGATTCCAAGTTTCTGGATAGACTTTTCATCATTCTGCTCTATTGTCTTCCCCCTTGCCAAAGAACTTGTGATACTCCATGTCACCCTCCACTATCTGATTCCCACAATGTCTTCTGTTAAGTGGCTTCTCCCTACAGCAACACGTTCTTGCAATCACTCTAAGAACAGCAGAGAGGAGTACAAAGGGGTGGCTAGAGAAGTCAATTCAGAGACCCCGAAACAATCCAGGAAGCCTACCCGAGCTAGGGTGATACCCTTTCCACCTCTCAGGTTTACATCTGGAGCAAGCTCTAACAGAAGGACACTCCTCCTCCTTGGGGCTTCCCCAGTGGCGCAGCGGTTGAGAGTCCGCCTGCCGATGCGGGGGACGCGGGTTCGTGCCCCGGTCCGGGAGGATCCCACGTGCCGCGGAGCGGCTGGGCCCGCGAGTCATGGCCGCTGAGCCCGCGCGTCCGGAGCCCGTGCTCCGCAACGGGAGAGGCCACAGCAGTGAG
>NW_006780291.1:523583-526861 GCF_000442215.2 Lipotes vexillifer
CGCGGAAAGCAAAAAAAAAAAAAAAAAAAAAGAAGGACACTCCTCATCTCCCCACATGTGCCTTCATCTGTCCCCCTCCCCCCATCCCCGTGGGGGAGGAGAAGGAAGCAACTGTCTGATTGCTGAGTCTGGCAAAGACAGCTGGGCACACTGGACTCAGCCCTTCCTTCCTTCCTCTTTGGGGTGTGTCTGCTTGCAGAGAGTACCCATTGCGGGCAACTTTCACCCTGTAGTAAGGGGCCTGTCCTGGAGGGGGGCCTGCAGCACTACCTGTGATTTAGTGGAAGACCCTGCCTAATTATGGGGGGAAGTAATAGCAGGCAGGCCCTTTGGGCAACAGATCTAAACCCATGTTCTCCAATAGGTTATCAATAATAAAAATGACATTTTCATATTCTCCATCTGACTCTTGCATCCATCTTCTATTTAATTCTAAACTTACAAGGGAAAAGAGAGGTTATTTCATGGAAGCAAAACAAGATATGCCATGTGCTGCAAATCGAAAATATGACAGAAGACATTTAAAACTAAAACTCAATAGTAACTGTGGGAGTAGCCAAGGAAACATCTAAGTAAGAGGAACTTTTTTTTAAAAGACAGGTGGTAAATAGGAGAAAAGGGATAAGAAAAACAGAATCAGAAAGCCTAACATCCAAATAAAACAAATTGTAGAAAGAGAGAACAGAGAAAATGAGGGGATATAAGAAATAATTTAAGGAATTTTCCCGGAACTAAAAGACATGAGTTTGTGAACGGAAGAGACTTACCCTTCAATACCCTAAAGGGCATACGGCAAAATATGGGCACACAAGTACAATCAAAATGAAATGTTAAAACACTGGAAGAAAAAGGGGATTCTAAAAATTTACAGAAAAAAAAAGCAAATAGCAAACAATAGTCCAAGAATCCCAATCAAATCAAGCTTTCCAACAGCACCACTGGAATGTAAATGACAATTCTTCGAATGTTGAGGCCAACCTAGAATTCTATAATTACGTATAAGGGTAGGAAGAAGGAATTTCAGTCATGAAAGGTCTCAAACTTTAGCTCTCATCCATCCTTTCTCAGAAAGCTCCTGGAGGATGTGCTCCACCAAAAGAAGGGCATAAACCAAGAAATAGGAACACATAGGGATCTAGCTCAAAAGGGAGAGGTGATAGAGTTTTAGAGGATGTGGAAGAAAGAATCCAGAGTGGCAACCATGTGGTATGCTTAGAAAATAACCAAACTGGAGCAACTCAGGAGGCTTAAAATAGAGAATTGGTAGATGGTTTAGTTATAAGTTCATAGGAAACTAAGCAAAAATAGACTATTTTTTTAACCCCAAGGAAAACAAGTAGGGCAATAAAGAAATATCATTGTAGTAGCTTATATGGCTCAACTACTTATAGCATTTAGAAGGTAATAATAATACAGACGCTGAATACTGAGCTAACCAAAAATCACCTGACACAATCATATTGAAAGGATGACTGGAAGGAAAGCTTGAGTGTGTGGTTAACAGGCAGTAGAAGAAAACTAAATCACTATCTTCCCCTGGGATGGCAAGAAATAAGACCTAAACCTGAAAAAAATAAAAAATAATGTTATTTAGAGGTATGAAGTCAAATACCTACAGACATAGCTACAGGAGTTGAAAAAAGTTGCCTCTGGGAGGTGAGATATGGGGAGCAGGAGATAGGAAACTCTTGTTCCTAGTAAGACTTGTGTCATTTTCTGACTTTCTAAACTACCTAGCTGTATAACTTTCATAAAAATAAAATCTATTATTTAACAATATATATTTCTCTCTGGCTGTTTTTACTTTACATAAGCAATAGGTTTCATTTGCAAAATAGAGACTGCACCTTTATTTTTTTTTGTTCACAAAGTTCCATCTACTCCAAAGGCTTCCAGAATTTCTACACTGCAGCCTACAATGCTTCTTTTACCCGCCGCTGTGAATTAGTTATTTTACATTTATCATGGGTTCTTTGCTTAAAAACTCTGACCAACCTCTCTGTCATTTACCCCAGCCTAATTCTAAAAAAACGACTCTTCTACTGATTAAATACTGTTATCACTACAGTTGTTATGCAGGCCAAGAATAATGACATATTAATAACTAAAAAGATAAAACTACAGTTCTTCATACAAAAATGTTGTGTGCACACACTTCTGGCTCTGCATCTTATGAGACGTATAGACAAAACAACTGCTGGCTTTTATTGCTTAAAAAATATTTATTTTTAAACTTCCCTTTTTAAAAATAAATTTATCATTGAGTATAGAATATTGAGGGTAGTAGTTGACTTTTTAAAAATAATATATGCTCAGGTGTGTGTATTTTAGTGATATATGTTAGCTAAAAACATGAGAGAAAAAATGTTAGTTATTGATTTTGATAGTAAATCCCTAAGAAGAATAAATAATACCCCTCAGTTTTTCATTCTATAGCACACACGTAGCCAAATGAAATTTTAGTTATATTATTATTAGAGATGGTGGCATTATCAGTTTTACCCTTTAAGAGATTAAAACTTCGGGGACTTCCCTGGTGGCACAGTGGTTAAGAATCTGCCTGCCAATGAAGGGGACATGGGTTCAAGCCCTGATCCGCGAAGATCCCACATGCCGCTGAGCAGCTAAGCCCATGCGCCACAACTACTGAACCTGCGCTCTAGAGCCTGTGTGCCACAACTACTGAAGCCTGCGTGCCTAGATCCTGTACTCTGCAACAAGAGAAGCCACCGCAGTGAGAAGCCCGTGAACCGCAACAAAGAGTAGCCCCTGCTCCTGCAACTAGAGAAAGCCTGCACACAGCCAAAAACTTGATTAATTAATTTTTTTAAAAAAGAGAGATTAAAACTTTTGTGATCTGATTTTGAAGATGAACTTAAGTCCAAAAAGATGCTAAAAGCATTATCTTCAAAAGCGGGGGGGGGGGGGGTAATATGGAATTTTCAAAGACAAAAATAGAGTCAGCTCCATTTTACACTTGAGTGAGCAGAAATCAGAACCACCAAATACCAGTCTGAAGAGGCCTGATTCTCATCCCACCTCAGTTTCACAGAAGAGGAAATTCAGCCTCTGACAAAGTAAGTGACTTGGGCAGGCCCTGCAGCAGCTGAGTGCAGCCGCCAGATCCAGAGGGTCTGCTTCTCACCCTTGACATGGTCTCGCCTTCTGGTAAAGGAGATTATCACCATATATATAAAATAATTATAACAACTCTAATAAAACCTAGGTTTATTGAGCACTCAGTAGGCAGCTGCACTGTTTCAGGGCATTGCTGTAAG
>NW_006780291.1:526871-528389 GCF_000442215.2 Lipotes vexillifer
TCATTTGCTCCTCCCAGCATCCCCCCACTTTACCTGAGGAGCCTGAGGTACAGAGGTTTATGGCAGCCCAAGCTCCCTCCCCAGTGAATGCCTCAGCCAGGCCAAGAGCTCTGAAAATTCAAACTCCACTAAATCCTTGTACTGGACCCCTATTTAACCCATTAACCACTTATGGTGAAATAAAGGTGATTAGTAAAACTAAAAGACCCCCAGAGAGAGCTTTGTTATCAAGCAGCTTTCTCTCCTGAGAGTAGAGAATTTCAGGGGAGGGAGGAGGGCTTAGGGGAGAAATTATTTTGTTTTCTATTTCTGAACAACTGCCAAGTCACTGTTGGAAATGTATTTTAGAGTAAGAATGGTAACCTTATCACCTGTAAAACATACCGGTCAGTCAAGCAAACTTTCACCACTAGATTCAAACTTGGGGAAAAAAAAAAAAAAAAGTAAAGAGGCTTGGGAACATCTACGAGGCTTTCGGAATTTAAAAATAATCAGCAGCAAGACTGTGTAGCCCAAGCTCTTTGAAGCCCCCAGGCCCACTAGGGCCCTGACGCCTTCCCTACCCTCTGGCTCAGCCACACCCTTGTGAGGCTGAGGGGCCCCCGGTGGCCTCGATCTGCCCTCTTCTGGGCTGACCTCGGCCACGAATCCCAGGCCACGTGCGACGAGATCACCGCTGGCACTGACACCTTCAGGGCAGTAGCATCACGGAAGCATTGGCAGACCGCGGATCTCGCCCGTAGGGGGACACACCCCCATCCCCAGCCCAAGCTGGGAAGTCTCCAACTCCTAGCTCCAAGCTCTCGAGAGCGAGAGCTGAATAATCAGGTTCGGGGGCTAGAGCAGCCCAAGATCTGCAGGGGTCTGCAGTAACCTGGGGACTGGGAGTGGGAGAGCAGATGTGGCTTTCTCAGCCTGGCGTGGCGAATCCGCAGCCATTGTATACAAGTGCCCTTTTTCATAATCAGCGAAGCCGGCGCCCCGCCTGCTTGGCTGGCAGGAATTCGGCGCAGACAGCCTGGAGTTCGAACGCTCAAAACTTGGCTGTGCATCCCCACTGTCAACACTTCCCGCCTCTTCGCTCTAAAGAGTGCGTTCACTCCGAGTCCGAAGTAGTCAAACTGGGAAGGGGGATGACCGCAGCGCCATCCTCTTTGGAACCTTTACCCACTCTCACCTGTTCCTGAGGCCCCCTGCCTCCGCTTGCGCTGTCTCCTACGGCCAGCGCCCAGGTGCCCAGCCGTGCCAAGTCGTGGGCTAGCCCCGCGCCCGGCTCGGCCCCTCTCCCCTTCTGTCTCCCCGCGTCGGGTAGTGGGGAGCTTTGCTGGGGTTGCACCCCACTGACAATCTAGGCGCGTGCGCGCCGAGCGGGAGCAGGCAGGATTCCCAGAGTGATATGCACCCAAACCTGACATCGATAAGGAGGGAGCTGCGCTCTGCTGGCATCTCCGCCTGCCATCCCGCAGGTCTACTCTGCAGTACAATGAGGCAGCCGCACTGGGGGGGGGGGGGGTGTGG
>NW_006780291.1:528828-530988 GCF_000442215.2 Lipotes vexillifer
GGGGGGGGTCCGCGATTATATATCCGTGACCAGCCGCTTCTCCTCCCATTCCCTGTAGCCATAGACACTACCCTCAACCTTGAGCTCTTTGGCCACTTTGGTGGTTATTCAAACCCCCAAAGACCCGCGGAGAAAACTTCAAGGGGGCGGGGGCGGAGGGACGTGGAAAGGAGGTTCAGCGCGCGCTCTAGCAAAGCCTAGCTGCCGGCGCTTTAGACCGCGATGCGGAACGCGCCGGGGGCAGTGAATGTCGCCAGAGTCCAGACACTGCGAGGCATTTTTGATGGAAACCACAGAAGCCCGTTCATAAGCGGCTGGAGGGGCCAGGGAAGGAATGAGAAGGGCGATACAACGAGCCTTTAAAAGAAAGCTGGGATCTGTGCGAGGAGCAGCCGGGAAACCCGGAGACCGGAGCGGACCGTGAGGCGGGGCGTCTGCTGTAGAGCGTACGCTTCCGCACTCGGCGGGGGAGCACGTCGGCAAAGACCGGGTAACAAGTTCCTTCGGCCTCGTCACGCTTTCAGACCCTGCTTGGAGAAGGGCACCCGTAGTGAGCCCCTAACCACAAGCCCGGCGCCGGAGCCAGGGAAGCGAGAAAGAAAAAACCCAGGAGCTTTGACAGCACCTGTTGGACCAGCGCACTAACGAGTTGCGGGCTCACATGCCCCTCCCCCAGGCTCCACCACCTCCCCGGGACGCTCCGCGTACACCCCACCACAGCCATGGATGATGGTCAAAGGTCGTCGCAGCCAGACAAAGCACAGCCCGGCGAGTGCAAGCGCACGCGCCCTCCCCGGGTCCTCAGTGCCGCAGCGGGTAGTGGGGTCCCCAGAGGAGCGGACGAGCTCACTGGCCTGGATGTAGCGCACGATGTCGTCCACATCCAAGTCTTTGGTCTCATCAAAATTGTAGGCGGACGTGTGCAAGCCTTCCTCCTGGAAGACCTCATGGACCCCCTCGAGGGTGAAGTAGCAGTTCCGCTCCAGCCTGTCGTCGCTGTAGACCAGCACGGCGCGGCTCCACTGGTGGTGGCGGAACAGGGCGAGCATCATCTCGCCCATCTTGGCGTACGCGGGCGCCACGCGTGTGAGGTGCGAGTACTCCGTGTCCTTATGCCGGAAGCCGGCTGCCAGTGCCCCGGCCGACAGCATGGGTAGGTCCCAGTGCGACGCTAGCCGGGCCACCGGCGCCGCCGCGTACTCGCACACAGGCCCCAGGATGAGGTCGGGCTTGGCGCCCCGCGCCGCCGCCACGCGGTCCACCAGACTGAAGAGTGCGCGGTTGCCGCAGTCCGAGTCTTCGTAGGCCACCTGGAAGCGAGTGCCGGGTGGCAGAAGCCGCCGCCGGGTCCCGTTGCCCTCCACGCTGCGCAGCGCGTATTCGATGGCCGGCCGCACCCGAGCCAGGGAGAACAGGTACGAGTCGTCCTGGGGCAACAGCACCAGCACCTCGATCTTCTGCGGCGGCAGTGCCTCTCTTTCCCGGCGCCCGCCGCCCGGGCCCGCGCCCCCGCCGATACCGCCACCCGTGCAGCCGGCCAGCAACGCCCAACCGAGCAGGACGCACGCGGAGAAAGTGAGCACCAGCAGGGACGGCATCGTGCCGCGGGAAAGCGCCTGCCCTCGGTGCGGACTCGCCCTCTGCCCCCCACCGACCCTTCCTCTTTCCTCCCTACTCTTCTCTCCGAGGTCCCTGCGCCCCCTTGGGCGCTCTAAGAAAACAGAATACCCCCTTCACTAACTCGCCAAAAGATAGAGAGGAAGAGTCCTCCTTTGCAATGCCACTCGTTTAAAAAAAAAGAAAAAGAAAAAGAAAAAGTTCACCGGGTGTAAACCTGTACGTCTGTAATATATTTATATATTTTTTATAAATATATATATTCGCCCTCCCTTTATATATACTATTTTGCTTAGAGGTGGCTTCTTATTTGGGCATTGCTAAGGTTGCTTTTGAAAGCGTATTTGTAAAAGAAGAAAAAGTTAGACTTGTCCAAGTGCTTGTAATTGACGGTGCATCTCCCTCGCGTTTGATCTCATTGATTCGCGCCGGTTCCTGGATCCATAACCCGCGTTTAAATAGCGTGGCAGCGGCGGAGCGTGTTACCACACAAGGCGCGCCGAGGCCCTGCTTGTATTTCCAGCGGGTGGGGGGGGGGTGGCG
>NW_006780291.1:530998-532805 GCF_000442215.2 Lipotes vexillifer
GGCGGCTGGGCTAGGGGAGCCTCTCATTAACATTCTTACATCAAGACTCCTCCCCGCACCCCTACTCTTCCCACCCCTCCCCTGTCCCTAACTCCCCGCTCCCCGCCAGACCTGGGCCTTTTCCTTAAAGCCACAGTCGCTCACTTCTGTACCGGCGGGAGCCCCCAACGCGCTACACCGCCACCTGGATGTAGCGGGGTCCCCGCCTCTCCCTGGCCCCGCACGCGGCAGCTCTCTTTCCAGTTCCGGGCTTTAAAAATGGAAATATGTTTGAAAGTAAAGAAACGCGCGCAGGCGCACACACACACACACCACGCCGTGCAAAAAACAACAGGGTTAAAGGAAGGAGGTGGCCCTGGAAATTGGTGCTTTCGTTGCAAAAAAAAAACCACCCTTGGTCCCGCTGACTCTCACCTCTTTCTCACTCCAGCCACATTCCCTCCTGATGCTCCCACTCGGGGCGTGCACTCGACCTTCCCGGTCCCCTGGCGCAAGGTCAGGGAACAGGGACCAAGGTCCCGGTGCAGACGGCTCGGTCGCGGACCTGGAGCGCTCAGCTAGCACGGGCGTCCCCGCTATTCCTCCTTCCCGCGCTCCCCACCCGCGCCGGCCTCCTCCCCTTGAGCCGGCGCGAGTTCGCGCCAGAGTCGCAGTTCTGCCGGGCATCCAGGGTCCCCGCGCACGGACACCTCCGCCGGCGCGCTGCGAGCAGAAAAGTTAAACTTGTTGCTTCCAAAGGCGAGAGAACAGTTCTTCTGAAGGTGGCAGAAAGAATGCTTGAAAAGCATCTCCAAGGCGTCCTCTGGGCTTTACTTGCTAAGCCAGGTAATTAAATAAAGAGACCTTCGCCCTAAAGCTTTACCCCAAGGGTCCCCCGAGTGGAGGCGCGTCCTCCGCTCCAATCCGTGCGCTCGGAAATCCCACCGCTTCTGCGGGCACCGCGAGACCCTGTGCTCCGGCTTCGGTAGTGCCGAGGAAGGTCCTGCGTCCCAGACCCAGTCTTGCCACTTGTCACAGGCACAGCAGCGGTGGAGACGAGGGTGGAAACGGCCGTGGAGAAGTCCGTGGCCAGAGGAGCCTCGCCGGAGTCCGCCGCGCTGCAGGGCAGGTCCGAATGGAGCTTGACCCTCTGAACGTGGTAACACACCGAGGTCATTTGCAGTGGGAACGTACTACATTGGACGGGTGAATTCTGACACTGAAGTCCCACAAATTAAAATAAATTGAGAATGTTTGAAAATGGTCTTTCATTTGGGCGTCCGTGTCCACAAATTTCTATTAGTCTTAGACCAACGCCCTCTTTCGGCAGAAACTTGTAGCCGACTTGTAACCCCGATGCCACCACCCCAGGCGCTGAGTTTGCTTTTTGGTCTTTGTTTTATTTTTCTTTGTTTAACGCCGAGGCCTCAAAGAGCAGTCGCTCTCATTTGTGACGATAAAAAGGCAAATTGGGGTTTTCGGAGATGTGGCAATTTCAGGCATCAGCGCTCGTCACCTTTAACAGAACGCTCCTTATCGCTCTTTCTGGCACCGTAAATGTAATTATGAGTAACGTCTCATCCTCCGGGGCATTTAGAGTTCAGATTATGCACTGTGATCCCTGAATCTTCAAGTAGGACCTTATTACTCCTGCGAAAACTTTCATTTATTTTATTACAGCTGCTAACCAGTAGCAAACGAGGCATCTGTGTACAAGTTAATTCCACACAAAGGGTAGTCCTCACATACTGGAAATTGAGATTTAGAGCTTCACAGCGATAAAATCCCCCCTGAACTCCTAGGAAGGGGGGAGGGAGGGAGGGAAAGA
>NW_006780291.1:532826-539398 GCF_000442215.2 Lipotes vexillifer
GGAAAGAGGGAGGCAGGGAGGGAAGAGAGAGAGAAACAAGCTAAATCCCGAATTCCAAGGGTCTTAATGGATTTCGAAACTGGTTGCCAGGAGACGTGAAGGAACCAAGGTTTACTATTACTGCTCGCTATGCCCCGTGTCTGGGGAACACTGGCCAACGGCGATATGATTCCGCACACTGTGTAACGTGGGCTTAGTCGGAAAGGATGGGGTTTCAGTGGCACCGGGTGTGAACGCCTCTCCCCTAACAGGCGCTGCCCGTTCGCGCCAAGGGTCACGGGCAGGGTAGTCAGTGCATTTATGTTAGAACGAGTATCGCAGGCTCTCAGTGGCCTTTGGATCAGAGCTCTCAACTTCCAGTTTGTCATTCAAGAGCACTGACAAACCGTGTAAGGGAGAGCCCCCAAACTAGGCAGCAGTACCAGAAAAGCCAATGTTACCTCTCTTGGTAATGCTCAAAGCACCCCTTACATTTTTCCATTGAGCAGAAATTTTTCCATTGAGCAGGATTTTTTTATTGAGGTATAGTTGACATATGACATTATGTTAGTCTCAGGGGTATAACACAATATATGATATTTGTATATATTGTGAAATGATCACCACTGCCATATGATATCTGTATATATTGTGGAATGATCACCACTGCAAGTCTAGTTGACATTTGTCACCATAGAATTACAAAAACTTTTTTTCTTGTGATGAGAACTTTAAGATCTGCTCTTAGCCACTTTCAGATATGCAATACTGTATTATTAGCTATAGTCACCATGCTGTACATTACATCCCGATGACATCATTTTATAGAACTTAGGATTTTTGAAGAAAGTTTTTCAAATGAAAATAGCCACAAGATTATAGGAAGACCTGCCAAGTAATATATGTATATGGATTTAACATTACCAGTTTATTCACTTTCCATCAAATTAGATTTTCCCAGGCAACTGAAAGTGTGCCTATCATGAATATCACGAAGTTCTCCAATCTTAGGGCTGGAAAAATTTTAGAAGTCACCTAGCCTGAGACCCTTCACTCTGTACATGAAGAATCTAGGCCAAAGAATATAAATGGCATACTTAAATACCTCTTCATCCCCAGAGAATATTTTTAAATGGGATTGGATTAGAAATAAATACTTATTATACCATGTAAAAGAGTGTTGGGAACAAAGTTAAATTTCATTAAGGAGTAACATGCTTTATATCAAACTTTGATTTTATATGAAGCTGTTTTGAAAATATGCAGCATAGTAACACAATTACTAATAGATTATAGTATAACTTTTGCAGCATCATAATCACAAAGATGAATCAAATTAAGAAGGTAGGAAAAAAGAAAAAATAGAAATAACTCATCCCTTGGACTCAATTTTTCAATATTGTTCCCTTCAATTCTGTAAAACTTGAAATGGGGAAAAAAAAGAGGCACTTTTTTTAACATTCAAAAGATTGCTAACCTTTTCACCGAGTGCATTCTTTCTGACTACAATTACTGAATGAAAACAAAAGGAAGTTACAGGGAAATGCTGCAAAATAAAATAAAATTAGCCGAATAAAAAGCAATGTTAGCCCTAAATGTGATATTACAGAAAACATCAATAATAGACCTTTTTATAGGATTTAGAACTCTCATCAATATCCACAAATCATATTTTTTAACTTTGTTACTAAAATCAAGTGGCAAGTTTTCTATAAAGTATTCAGCTGTTTGCTTTCCATCTGTGAAGTGAAATCATGTCTCTATGGCATTCCTTTGCCACCAGGGAAGATGACATTCTATAGGGAACCTCAACCTGTGATTCTTTGAAATGTGTTAGAAATGCTATATCAGAAGGAAGTTTTCTCCACCAACTGTCACAGTCTGTGTGATCTCCCTCAGAATCCAGGCAGCAATCTCTAAAGTGCCTTTCAAAGAGTATCTCCTCTCCCTTGTTAAGCCAGCCCTTAAGTCATATTGAAGAATAACCCTATGAAGCCTGTAGCCCACAAAGAAAGTGTCCTCTGGGGACAGAATTGTTGAAAACACACTTCCCCCTAGAGGCAGAAAAGATGAAAGAATATTACACATAATTCAAGAACATTTCTGTAATTCAATAAGTGTTGAGATTTTGTTTTTAACATATAGTTGATCTTTTAGAGGGAACCATCCATTCAAGACACGGGAGGAAAATCAATAAAGGGCAAAAAATTAAACTGAAACCTTGCCTCTAGGTTTTAGCTTTCCTTAGCAGGGACTCTGTTAATTGATCTCTTTTCTTCTTTTATACAAATCTACAATTTTTTGCCAGCACTGTAAGTAAAAGCAATTAGATATTTTTTCTATTTAAACTTATGATTTAATTTCATGCAGTTAAATGTGGCCTCGAGGGCTTCTTTTGAAAATGTAGCTCTAGCAGATTTATCTCCTTATGATCAGATTTGTTTCTGTATTACTGTCCTCCTAGGTTTCCATCAACCGCAATCTCTCTTCATTACTTTGGAGATGTCCTGAGATAAAATGACATTAGAAACACTTCCGAAAAATGTAGAACTCATCTGTGATTTAACCTGAGTCGCTGGCATGAGGTTTTCTAGGATTTGCAAGCTACATCAAGGATTCTCACCATTAGACCTCCCTGGTGGCGCAGTGGTTGAGAGTGAGCCTGCCGATGCAGGGGACACGGGTTCGTGCCCCGGTCCAGGAAGATCCCACATGCCACGGAGCGGCTGGGCCTGTGAGCCATAGCCGCTGAGCCTGCGCGTCCGGAGCCTGTGCTCCGCAACGGGAGAGGCCACAGCAGTGAGAGGCCCCCGTACCGAAAAAAAAAAAAAAAAAAGAATTCTCACCATTGATTTATAGACAAGTCATTTAATATAAATCATTAGATTCACAAAAACAAGTGTATGTGCCTCAACTTTATCCATAACAATTCTGACTCCATTTAATTGGTTTATTTAGTTGTACATGGCATTACTCCAAAAAGGACTTAAGAAGGTATGTAAAAATATAAAATGGAATTTTAGAGAATTTTTCTCAGGGCAAAATGCACAGCCATTGCATCCTACTCTCCTACTTTTTTTCTTAAGGTTTTACTAACAGCTGCAAGCCTCAGCAACGGTCACCTCTCCCATCTGAGTTCCCACAGCATCCCTCGGGGTCGTGATCACACTCAATTTTATTTCCATTTACAAGGAAGCAGTCTGGATAGGGATCAAGTCCTCAGAGCGGTGTCCTGCGGAAACAGCACGCATTTGGAAGCCTCACAACATGTCCCAAGATTATCTCCTCACCTATTTGCCCTTCAGTTTCCTCGTTTCCCTCAGTTTTCTCCTTCTTACATGGAGATAACGGTCTTGCCCTGGTGCTGTAGAAGTAAGAGTCAGAAAAAAATATATTGATAGAGACTCACACTGCTTCGTATACAGTAGGAAATTAATAAATGGCAGCTCTTGCTATTACATTCCCTTCAATGCCTGGTGAAGAGTACTATACCGAGTAAGTGTTCGATCAATGTTCCATAAACTCATTATGGAATGAGTGAATGAATGAATTTAAAACCCCAAACCAAGATGGTTTATGCATACCTTGTTTGGAATTATCTGTTGCCTGATCACAGCAGACTTTATTTAATAAGCCTTCTTTTTGAACTTTAACAGTGGCTTTTTTGGAGGAAACTTTTTGGCAATCACTTTGATATTGGCCCTGGATTCCCAGACTCAGATATTTCCTGATAAGCTTGAGGCAGGAGCTTATTCAGTGTTCTTTCCTCTGCATAGTGGGACGAAGAGAACAAGAGCTCCTGCCCACAGCTACCCTTCACAGCTTTAAGGCTCCTCCAGAAACTCAGGCTAAAGGGAGCAAGGGGAGACGGGGTAAATCAGAGAGCAGTTTTTAAAATGGAAGAAATAGAAGTGGCTGGTGCCTGCAAGGGGCTGGACCTTCAAGATAAAGGGGAGCAAATGCTGTATGGAAGCACAAAGAGGATTGTACTGGAAGGAATGTATTTAATTTATAGATCATGGATATTACCATAAGTAATGAGAAAAGAGTAGAATGTCCTAACGTATTAAAACCCAGGCTGTAAAAATGTGAGACCCAGGGCTTAATGCTCTTGTCCAATTCGAAAAACCTTTTTAAACATCTACAGTGTGTCAAGGACAATGGTGTTCTCTAGCTTAAACCTATTGCATCAGACATTCACTTGTTTTATTTGGGGATATGATTTGACCCAAGTTATATTTGAATCTATGTGATAGTCATGTGTGCAAAGTTTAAGAGAAACATTATCAGGACAAAAATATATCAAATTTCATCTTATAAACATAACATTTTGTAAAAATCTTATAAAAATCATTTTCCTGATGTTATTACATCACAATATTGAGCAGTTTATACTCCAAATTAATCAGCATTAATCCATTAGAATGTAAACTCCATGAGGGCTGGGATTTTTTTTTTCTTTAATCCTGCATTCTCTCCTTCAAGAATGATGTAGTTAAAAAAAAGAAAAAAAAAAAAAGAATGAGAATCAACTCATAAAAAAAAAAAAAAAGAATGAGAATCAACTCATAAAAAAAAAAAAAAAGAATGATGTAGTTAGTAGGCACTTGAAATTTCATTTCACCAATGATAAATCCAAAAAATGCAAGTTTCCTATAAAACAGAATTTAGAAGAGAAATAATAAAGCAGTGAAAGGAAAAAGATAATTCAAAGAGAAATTAGCTCATATATATTCATATACATAACTTCTAAAATAACTTCTTAAATATTCAGATATCATCATGTTGGAGTTATGATTATGCAAATAATATCATAAGCCAAAGATCCTAAATACTAACTTCAAGAGATCTTAACACATTGACATACCAGCACCTCATCACTCATACCTAATTCTTGATTATTTCCTCGCTAAGAGAAAAATGCAGTATTCTAAAAAAAAAAAAAAAAAAATCAGAAAATCAGTACATTATCTTTTGTAACGCTGTGAACAGGAATTAAAGATTATGAGGAAAATTTGTGTTACCACCGTGTACAATGTTGTGAGATATAGTTTTTTATTTCCAGCAAGTACATTCCAAGAGGTATTAAATCTTGGAAAGCTGATGCATGAGACTAAAATAGAATAGAATGCCATGAGGAAAACATCAGGAAAATTCTTGACATTTGCCCTCTCATATTTTTGGTGATCATGTTGAGACATCAAATTTCGCCCTGACATTAGTAGAGAAAACTGTTTCATCAAGCTAACATTGTTACTTTTCAGTTGTTGGTAATTCCTCTACATTAAATGCTCTTCTTTTCTCTTCAACCTTCCCACAAAAATATTCCCTTTCCAGCCTTTATGTTCTTTTTCCCTTTACTAACTGCCTGGGGAAAATAGTAAGAATTATTTTAACATAAACCCTGTTGCTTTGCAGACTTTTGGAAGTCTGGAGGTGAGATATGGAAATGACTTTCCACTTGGGCAACTGTCATATTCAAGTGTATATAAGTGTACAAATTGTCTCAAATTGCAAGTCATTCATGTTCTAGTGAATCATTTGGGGGGTTTTGTTTAACCCCAGGTACAACTGTTTTAATTAACCATATCCTCAATTCTTGGCACATTCATGATCAATCTGTACGGTTCTTGTCTTATTTTAAGTTCTCCCCTTCATTGCTCCCTTCACATTCCTTTCACTCTATAAGATCCTCTTTATGTGTTTAATACATGCTGTAGATAAGTCTATGTTCTTAAAAAAGAGTGTGTCTTGTGCATACATGTGTTATTCTAATACAGAAATTGTATTATTGCTACTCCTTATTTTCACAGAGAGTGTCATGGATTGATCTTAACAAAACTATTAGGGGGAAAATCGACATCATTAGTTTCATTTTGTTTAGTTTTTAGAACTAGCCATCTCTTCATTGATGAATAACTGTCAAATATAATTATACATATTTAATGTACAACGTGATGGTGTCATATACATTGTGGAGTAGTTACCAAGATCAAGATGATTAGCACATATATCACCTCATAGAGGTAACTCATTTGTGTGTGTGTGTGTGTGTGTGTGTGTGGTGAGAATGCTTAAAATCTACTCTCAGCAACTTCCAAGTGTACAATAACAGACTGTACATTTGATCCTCAGAACTTATTCTTATAACTGAAAGTTGACACACTTTGACTGGCATCTCCTCAATGCCCCTCCTCCTAGCTCCTGGCAATCACTATTCTATTCGCTGTTTCTCTATGGAATCAACTTTTTCTTTATTCCACGTATAAGTGATACCATACAGTGTATAGTAATTTTCTTTCTCTGGCTTATTTCACTTAACATAAGGCCCTGAATTTTCATCCGTGTTGTCGCAAATGGCAGGATTTCCTTTTTTTATGGCTGAATGATATTCCATTGTATATTCATTGTAATACATACATACATATACATATACATCACATTTTTCTTATTCATTCATCCATCGAAGGATATTTAGGTTGCTTCCACATCTTTGCTATTGTGAGTAATGCTGTGATGAACATGGTAAATGCAGATATCTCTTTGAGATACCGATTTTATTTCCTTTGGATATATACCTAGAAGTGGCATTC
>NW_006780291.1:539446-545309 GCF_000442215.2 Lipotes vexillifer
CCTGGATCATATGGCAGCTCTATTTTTAGTTTTTTAAGGAATCACCACACTGTTTTCCATAATGACTGTACCCATTTACACTCCCACCAAAAAGTGTATGCGTTCCCTTTTCTCCACATCCTCACCATTTGTTATCTCTTACCTTTTTGGTAAGAGTCATCCTAATAGGTATGAGGTGATAATCTCATTGCAGTTTTGATTTGCATTTCCTGATGATTAGTGATGTTGAGCATCTTTTCATATACCTATTGGTCAGTTGTATGTCTTCTTTGGAAAAAAAAAATGTCTATTCAGGTCCTTTGTCCATTTTTTAATTGGATTATTTGCTTTTTCCTGTTAAGTTGTATGAGTTCTTATATATCTTAAATATTAACCCCTTATCAGATATATTGTTTACAGGCATTTTCTCCCATTCCATAGGTTGCCCTTTCAATTTATTGATTGTTTCCTTTGCTGTGTAGAAGCTCTTTAGTTTGATGTAGTTCCACTTGTTTATTTTAGCTTTTGTTGCTTGTGCTTTGGTGTCTTATCCAAGAATCATTGCCAAGACCAATGTCAAGGAGCTTTTTCCCTGTTTTCTTCGAGGAGTTTTATGGTTTCAGGTCTTACATTTAAGTCTTTAATCCATTTCAAGTCACTATTTGTGAGTGGTGTAAGATAGAGGTCCAATTTCATTCTTTTGCACGTGGTTATCCAGTTTTCCCAACACCATGTATTGAAGAGACTCTCCATTCTTGGTGCCCTTGTCAAAGATTAGTTGACTGGGCTTCCCTGGTGGTGCAGTGGTTAAGAATCTGCCTGCCAATGTGGGGGACACGGGTTCGTGCCCCTGTCCAGGAGGATCCCACATGCCACAGAGCAGCTAGGCCTGTGAGCCACCACTACTGAGCCTGCACGTCTGGAACCTGTGCTCTGCAATGGGAGAGGCCACGACAGTGAGAAGCCCGCACACCACAATTAAAAAAAAAAAGATTAGTTAACCACATATGCATGGGTTTATTTCTAGGTTCTTAAATCTGATCCACTGATCTATATGCTTGCTTTTATGCCAGAACCATACTATTTTAATTACTATAGCTTTTTAATATAGTTTGAAATCAGGAAGTATAATGCCTCCAGCTTTGTTCTTCATTCTCAGGATTGTTTTGGCTATTAGGGGTCTTTTGTGGTTTCATACAATTTTAGGACAGTTTTTTCTATTTCTGTGAAAAATGCCATTGGAATTTTGATAGACAGTGCATTATATCTATAGATTGCTTTAGGTAGTATGGACATCTTAACAACATTAATTCTTCTAATCCAAGAATATGGGATATCTTTTCCATTTATTTGTGTCTTCTTCCACTTCTTTCATCAATGTCATAGTTTTTAGTGTACTGGTCTTTCACCTCCT
This sequence comes from Lipotes vexillifer, assembly GCF_000442215.2. Classification (NCBI taxonomy): domain Eukaryota; kingdom Metazoa; phylum Chordata; class Mammalia; order Artiodactyla; family Lipotidae; genus Lipotes; species Lipotes vexillifer. Next base: position 540,840 of record NW_006780291.1, read on the forward strand.
TGGCTATATTTATTCCTAAGTATTTTATTGTTTTTGATGCCATTGTAAACGGGATTGCTTTCTTAATTTCTCTTCTGATAGTTCATTGTTAGTGTAAAGAAGCATAACTGATTTTTGTTTGTTGATTTTATATCCTGCAACTTTATCGAATTCATGTACAGTTCTAACAATTTTTCAGAGAGCCATTAGGGTTTGCTATATATAAGATCATGTCATCTGCAAACAGAGATAATTTTACTTCCTCCTTTCCTATTTGGATGCCTTTTATTTCTTTTCCTTGCCTTTTCCTTGTGAGAGTGGCCATCTGCTCTTCCTGATCTTAGGGGGGACGTCTTTTTAACTTTACAATGTTGAGTATGATGCTAGCTGTGGACTTGTCATATATAGCCTTTATTATGTCACCACAGTGACAGCTTCAACCCTGGGGAAGACACAGCAGTGGAGACACAGGAGTGGGGAGCTCCATTAGCTGGGTTTGGTGCTGGTGAAGACTGCGGGGGTCCTCAGTAGCAAAGCCTGCAAACGTCCACAGCAATGAGGCTTGCTGGGTTTCTACTGCTGTTCCTTGCCCCTTGGGGTAAAATCCCTCCAAGGGGATCCCGCTCAGTGCCAAGCTGCTTTGGACTGGGGGATGGGTGACACAGGTAAAATGCTTCCTACTCCTTTCCATGTGGCCGTCCTCCATTTTTGAGCCCTGCAGAGTTTCTACTGCTTCTTCACTACAGTCCAGAGCTTTCTCAGAGCTATTTTCATCAGTTTGTAGTTGCTTATTTATTGTTTTGTTGTTCTTGTTGAGCAGGCAAGTGTTGAGACCTCCTAGCCTGCCATTGCTGGCCTACATGATCACTTTTGAATGCCACATAGTATTCTACCATATTTTACTTGTTCACTCCTCCAGTTTCTTTTTTTTTTTTTTTTTTTTGGCCTCCCTGTTCAGCTAGCAGGGTCTCAGTTACCAGACCAGGGATCGAACCCTGGCCACTGCAGTGACAGTGCCAAATCCCAGTCACTAGGCCACCAGGGAACTCCCATTCTCCTAGTTTCTGATACCTGTGTCCGTTCTCTGCTACCAGAAACTGCTCTGATGAAGATCTTCATCTGTGTCCCCTTTTGGACTTATATTAGAGTTTCCCTGGGGTATATTTTGCTGCATCAACATGTATATGTGTTTTTACTTTACTTATTATGGCCAGATTACAGCAGAATGGCAGCATCAATTTATACTCCCTCCAGCTCTACATGAGGGTTTCCTTTAGGAACTTCTTTACAGTAAAAATTCAGTATGTTTCCAGTGCCTATTTGGTATGTCTCCATTACCAAAGAGGAGGGCCAAACCAGTTTCCTCAAATCTTTCATAACTTCAGAGTCTGCTTTCTAGATGAAAAGAGAGTTTGAACAAAAGTCCTGGACCAGACATTTAATTGTCTGAATTAAGTCACCTACTTCTTCCTGTCTAAACACTGTGGCCAAAGGAATCACATGTGAGAATTGAATAATTGATTGCCCTGAGTAAAATCCTAGTGTTCTTACCAAACGAGGGAGGAACGGATGCTGGGTGGCCAAAAACAACGCATGCTTACTGAAGAGCACATTCTTAAAACCATAGCCTTGTGGTTAGGGGATATGACCAACCCATAACCCTAACCCTAGCCATAACTTCTCTGAGCAATTTCCAATATGTCTCACTTTTCTGTTTCTACATAAAGGATCACCTCAAAATATAATGGCTTAAAACAGCAACCATTTATTTACTCATGATTCTGCAAATGAACTCAGCCGGGTGGTTCTGGGATTTTTCTCATTTATGATTTCTCACGTGGCTACAATTATCTGATAGTTTATCTAGGGCTGGAAGATCCAAGAGGGCCTCACTCACATGCCTGGAGATTAGCTGGGGCTGCTGGCTGTTGTTAAGTCTCAGTTCTCATCCATGCAACCTCTCCAACAAGATGGCCTAGCTTTCTTACACTTTCTTACAGGTGATCCAAGAATACAAGCCCCAGTACAAAAGCACAGATCAAGTCTCTGGCTTGACATTTGCTGATGTCTCATTGGCCAGAGCATGTCACATGGCCTAGGCCAGAGTCAGTGTGGGAAGGCGATACGATACATAAGGGAATGAGTACCAGATGCATGATTCATCGGCAGCCATTAAAATAAGAATCTACCATGCTAGAGGACAGAAAATTCCACAACATACTACCCTAAAATGGTGAGTTTTACTGAGAGTCACCTAGGGAAGAGGCATGACTCCCTAGCCAAAAACTGAAACCAAGTAGGACAAGACTAGAGAAAAATTTGTCTCTTCTGGCTTGAGCCAGCCTGGGAGACTGAGGGAGCACTGAGGTGATGGGTTCTAAGATGAAAACTCCCCATGGATTCTGGAGAGGAGCTCAAGGTACAGACAAAATACAGGCAATGTGGCTTTGGACTTTTCCCAGTTCTTTAAAGCTGAAGGACATCTACTGAATATAGCTTCTGAGCCATGGATGCCATCTATGGCAATGGCAGACAGGGCTATTGTCCATCCAATGTCCATTCTCCCCTTTGTTCTTAGAACCCCACTTTATTCAAGGAAACAATCTTCTCTGCTGATAAACTATTATTGATCATCCTCCCTTGACACTTAGCATGGCCATGTGAAGCGAAGTTTAGCTAATCAAATGTAACTACATGTTACATTAGAAGTTGGGTAAAAATTTCAGGAAGGCTCTTTTTAAAGGGAGGGCATACACTAAGGCGCTTGTTCCTTTCTATTCTTCCTTCCTGGTATATGTACATGATGGCTGGAGCTCCAGCAATCATACCAGACTATAAAATGACCTTGAAAATAGAGCCCTCATGTTAAGGATGGTGGAATAGAAAAATCAGTGTCTGAGTCCCCTATGATAGACCTGCAGGCTTCTTTTACAAGAGTGAATGAATTCATATTTTTATGCCATTCTTTGTTTGAGTCTTTGGTCAATACACATGAACCTAGTCCTAACCTAGTCCATCAAGGTAGGTTGAATAACTTGTATTATGTAAATTAGGCTGTTGTGGTTCCTTGAAACTTGGCATTTACTTTCCTTTTGTTCTTTCCTGTTATACAGAAAAGTCCTTTGAAGACTTTCCTCACTGGTGGGTCTATAGAACCCTCAGATTCACTGTGAGATGGACCTGAGTCAGGACTCCATTTATTACCTGGTCTCCCATTTGCCCCCACTATAAAAGTGGTCCACAAAAATGTTTTGGTTCCCTGGATAGCAATGTTAAATTGTACCCCAGGTCCAACAGTCCTTGTAATGTTTGGGTATTGCCTTTTCCCCAGTGATTGGTTATCTGCGTAAATGCCATAGGTGTCCTTGGGAAAGGACTAGGGGGATTGTTACCATATACACTTGCCATGTTATTGCAGGGTCCTTCCTCCTGGAGATATGGCCTCTCCCTTAATTCAGGGGTTCTAGGTCTTAAAACAGCTCGGGGTCTGGAAACTGAGCAAGGGATCATGACTTTTGGGTCTGGCTGCATTCAGCCTTTTTATCATCCATCCTTGATTTCTCTTGATTGCATAAATTAAGCAATACCCTTATTGCTTGCCTTCTGTCTTGCTCCTAGGGAAGACATCTTCTATTAACCAACTCTGAGCCTTCTTAGAGGTCAAATCCACTCACCCCATGCCCCTCTGATTTTGTAGCCTCATTTCTTCTGATGATTAAAGACCAACAGGTCTTTATTATTTTAGAATCCTATTATCCCCTTGTTACCAGGAAGCTCAGTTCTATATCAGCATTTCCTATCATCAAGGACAAATACCAGTGAGCATTTCAGTGAATCTGATGCCCTCTCACCAGAGCATTTTTTTAATACATTGATAAATAGATTATTCTCTGAGCCCTTTCCCAGAACAGAATCAGCTAATGGACTCGCTGACCTTAGATTGGATGTCTATTCTAGCATGCCCTCTTCTCTGAAACTTCTGATCTGTTTTTCACTGCCTACCACAGCAGCTCTGGCATTTCTATTTCGCTTGGTGTGAGCCTTCCCTTTCTTTTCAGGGTCATTGCCAATATTGTTAAATCATGTATCATGGAAGCGTGCTCCTGTGATAAACTCCTTTATTATGTTCTAACTTCCTTTCATGCAGCACCCTCAGGACCCAGTTCCATACCCATCCTCCCAGCAGCAGCTACCATGTTGGTAAATTCTTGCACTTCCTTCCAGGTAGAGTTGCTATCCTTCCTTAGCAGGCCAGCACTTCCACAGATGAGTTTTATTGTGATTTTACCCTAATTATTGACCTGGTAGCCAGGATATGAGATGGGTGTGGATCCCAAGGGGACTTATTATTGTCTTATGTGGCAGAGGCTTCCAAGTTGTTTTCCAGCAAGAGGGTGGGAGGGAAGGTCCTTTAACAGGGAGTAGTGTGCCCTTTCTGCATCCCTAGGAAGTTCTGATTTCCCCATTTCATGTCATAGGCTACTACTCTTT
>NW_006780291.1:545750-563002 GCF_000442215.2 Lipotes vexillifer
TCTTTCCCAGTCAGGGCCATGGCCTTGGTGTCACAGACTTTCTAATGTTAAAAATTCAACCACCTCTGGAGCACTAGTATTCTTATATGCACTATGCCTGATCCCTTTGATTTTTAAGCGTCTGCTTATATGCTGCCCCAAAAGCCTTCTGTCTTTCATACTTAACCTTTAATTGATAATTAATATCCCTCAGTTTTCATTGTCTTACTCTATTTGATTAATTTTCCCCAGGAATAGCCATCCAATTCCACAGTTCTTATAATAACTACTTCCACCAAACTTCTCAGACACCTGAGGTATTGACCCTACCTCTGCATTCCTTTCCACAATCCACCCATAAATTCCTTTCCATTGGTATCCCATCCCAGTACACCAACCGTGACAGTTTTAATGAATGCATTGCTACAAGCCTGGGGTGATCCGTGTTCCACTTGCCACCATTGATGCTGTCAACGCCAGTCAGCTGGCACATGATCCGGCTCCAAAATCTCATTGTCGTGTTGGCTTCCTCATACCACACCTGGCACCAACTCTCATAGATGTGGTTCTCTGGGAAACACACTCTAAGAGAAGATTTGTATGCAGGAAATTTACTGGTAAATGTTTTCATGATGAGAACATCTGTGGGAGAGTGAAGCAGGAGAATTAGGCAGAGAGAGGGGTTGAGTTGCAATACAATCCCACCAAGAGTTCTGGAGCTAGGATGCCCAAGTTTGAAGCAAGGTATCCAGCCTCACCTTGAAGTCTGACCCCTACGAGATGCATGACCTTGGATGAAGTGGCTTTCTTCAGCTTATAAAGGCCATTCCTGGAGAGCAACTCAGCTGACAGTCCTCAGCTACCAACATTCCCAGAAGCTGATGGAATGAGTGTGTCTCTGTCCTAAAACGGGGATCTGGAAAGCAGAGCACACATTCACCATAGCCGGGGAGACACCGCAAGTGAAATGGTCTCTTCAATATCAACAGGAATGAATGAATCCAATGTGTTAGAGATATTGGAGACCCAGAAGCAGTACTTAGCAATCCAAGGTAAAGTAGAAACACATGATTACTATTCTACAGGACTGGGACTAGGGCGAGGCAATCAAGACACACCGGACACAAAATTTAAAGAGACATTCACTCTCAAGGTTGTGCCATTGAAGGGCTTAGCACTCATGTTACCTCCAAGAGTGAGTGCCTCCTTAAATTTTGTATCCTAGGCACCTTACTTGCCTTACCTTCCTCCCCTTCCTGCTCTTATAGACAGTAAAGTCATCATTGTAATTAAAATGTTCTGATCCATGTGAAACTTTGGTGACTTTTAATTTATTATTTGGTCCCTAGAATAAGAATATAAAGTTAAACTGCTAAGGTCCTACTTGACTTGAATAAAAAAACACAAAGTCCTAAGTGTAACAATGCTTTGCCCAATTTTCCGTCCTGAATCCATTCACAGAGTTGGTGAAGAAAAGTCTGGGTTCCATTGAGGAAAGAAGGAACCTGAAGTAACACCACAAGTGGGTACTGTGACTCTTCTTCCGACTCTTCTCCAAAGGGACCTTTAGCTATTCATCAATATAACCATGCACTAGGAAAACAGGGAAATACCCAAAATTTTGGAAAACTATTGTTACACTGAATCAAGGGTAATTCTAACTCCCAGAGCTCCCAGATATCACTACAGTCTACCAATCACAGTAGAGGTAATAAAGGACACATGATATGCTGACTTTTTCTTTAACTTTATCCACCTCACCAGAGGTCCAATGGGACTGTCATACTATCCATGATTACCAAAAATATAGATATCCTCAGCAACTCAAGAATACTTTCATTGCCTTCTAACCCATAGAGTAAGGACTATTTTAGTAGACAAGACCAAGTGGAAACTCAAGGATTTCCCCTCCTTTCCAAAATTGAAAACCAAAAGCAATTCTGCATTTCTGAGAAATTACCAAGATTGGGGGCATCATGAAATATTTTTTATATGTGAGGGAAGAAAATGATGCCTATCACATGTCCATTTATATGTCCAATTTGGCTGGAATGAAAAGAGTATAATCTTGGGAAAATGACAGTGAATTATTTGATGTTCAATCTGGTAGAGACAGCATTTGTAGTCATCTAAACAGATGTGGGCAAACCAAACAGCCCCCTCGAAACTGTTATGCAGCTACTGACTTAACAAGTTATTTCTCCAACCCAGGATTTAGAAAATTTGCCAATAAAGATGGTAAATATTTCAGACTTTGCTGGCCATATAGTATGTCTCAACTACTCCACTCTGTCCTTGTAGCATGAAAGCAGCCATAGAGAATCCATAAATGAACTCATATCATTGTGTTCCAATAAAACTTGATTTACAAGAACAGAAAGCTGTAATTTTCTGACACCAGATCTAGCCTAATAAATTAAAAACCCCAGATCAAGTTTCTTTGACCTGGCAGGGAAAGCAGTATACTTTTATGACAGCACCTCAGGTGTATTTCAACTCACTAGCTTGAAACATAATTAATTTTGCAGAGACCTTGACTGTCTTAATATCTCATAGGTCATCACACTGATCAAGTACTTTTGTAACATATTAAGTGTATCTGGAAACATAAAATGACAAATACTATTCAGACCATTTAAAATATATGCTTAGGTGAAGATAGAAGATAGAGCCCATGAAAATACATGTATTTGCACTGTAAAATAAAGGACAAATTTATGCATCTTATTCTCCATACCCTTAAGAAAGAAATTTTGGAGGCACTGTATACTGTGTTTGGGTTTGCTACAGTGACCCAGCTAAACTGAAAGACTGCTAGCTTTAAGTGGGGACCAAAGTAAAAGCAAGCTCTCCAACAAGTCTAGGCTGAAGTATAAGAAGTCTGCTACTTGTCATTATGATGTAGGAGATCCTTGAAATGTCTGTGGAAGATGGAGATACTGTCTAGATACAAGCTTCATTAGAAGCATCACAATAGCTGGCTTTGGAGTTGGAACAAGTAAATACTCTACTTGTGAGGAGCATTCCTCGGCTTGCTGCTGGACCCTGATGAAGACAGAATGTCTGACCATGGACCACCAAGTGACCATGTGACCTGAGCTGTCCATCCTGAACTGAGTTTTATCTAACCCCTTCACATAAAGCCAAACATGCCCATCAGTTCCCCACATCAAATGGAAGAAGTATGTATAAGTTCAGGCCCACCAGATACTGGAGGGCCATGGGGAAGCTTTTTACTCTCTCTGAATAAATACTACTCATTCCATACTGATACTCCTTCCTTAATTTACACCTTTGGCCTCATAGGAAATGTATTCCTGCCAACTCACTGGTGAAGGGGAGAAAAAGCAAGCCTGGTTTAAGGATAATGCTGCAAAGTATATTAGCATCAGTTAGAAGCAGACTCTGAAGTTACAGCCCCCATCTCACCCACCTGCAAGTGGCCTCGAAGAGACAGTGGGAAAGATTTTACCTGTCTACTTTACCTTGAAGGAGACATTGCCTGAGTAAGAATATTTGATTTATGTATATGGGAGAGACTGTTAATTGCCTTTCAAGATCCACTGTCCCCTTCAGTCTTAGTGATTTTAGCTAGGCACATTGCTTGATGTAGACATGTGATTAATGATGAGATGTAAGCAGTAATGTCATGTGTCATTTCCAGAGAGGCTTGTGAAAGAAATCAGAGTTTGCTATCCGCCCTCTTCCTCCTTTCTCCAGTTAGAAGGAAACATGATGTCTAGAGCTCAAGAAGTTATCTTGGATCAAGGGATAAGGATCACACCTAAAGAAGAAGAGGCAGTGATAGCCCTGAATGGTACAGCTGAAGACTTCTCTAGGTAATAAACTTCTTTCTTGCTTAAGCCACTACATTGAGTTTCTCTGTGATATGCAGATGAACTTAATCCAAATTCACATGATGGAAAAAGATTAATGGAATGACTCCATGGTCAGAGCTCTGGTTGGAAGATTTGAAGATTGCAGACAAAGAGATGTAGGGACAAGGTATGTTGATAGACATTTTGAATGGGCCTAGAGTGTGAGAATATTTGTGTTCCATGTCAATGCTCAGCAGAAATTTCCTACCCTGGAGGAGGGTCTTAGTTATTCAGGTGGGAAAGATGACCTTGTCTAGCAACTTCCTTCCCCAGCCACTCCATTGCTGTTCAAAGGACTCATAAACAAACTGTCCATGCTGTCAGGAGCAGAGGCTATGCATCACCTCCACAAAATAGACTTTGCCTTGGCAAAACTGGCTTAGCTATTGCTACTATGGGTACCCAGTTTGACAACAGCAGGGACCAACCCTGAGATAACCATTCTCTGGGTGAAACATCCACCTCTCTGAAGGGAAGCTAACTACACTGAATCCCTTCCTCTGGGTAGCAATGTAATATTTTCACTGAAATGTATACTTATTCTGTATTTGGATTGATTTCCTTATCACCATGCTTCTGCCAGCTCCATCATCTATGGAGTTACTGTCATGGTATCCCACACACCATTACTTATGACCAAGGAATTAACTTTACAATGAAAAAAGGTAGGTAAGAATCTCATTCCCATGAGATCTGCAGGTTTTATCACATACTCACTATCTGTCAGAAGCAGCTAGTTTTAAAGAACATAGGAAAAACCTATTTAAGGTTCAATCAAAATACGTTGCTGTTGCTTCCACAGCCAGAATACATGGCTCTAGGAATGAAGGGACAGAAATGGGATTGTTACATGTCATTATTACTCCTAATGACCCACTTTCAAATTTTATGCTGTCATCTCTGTGACTCTGGGTTCTGCTGGTTTTGAACCCAGGAAGGAATGATTTCACAATTGACAATGGCTACTTGGGATCTGTGTACCAAAGAGTAAATAAGCAAAATATAGGATGAGTCCTAAGTTGGTCCTATATTGTCTAGAAGGGTTAATCCTAACTATTAAGGGGAACTAGGTGTGCCGAAACACAGAAATATGAATGGAATTAAAGGGCTCCCATGAGGTCCTCCTCGCATGAAAATACGAGTGATAAGCAGACAGGGCTGACTACCAGAACCCCCAGAACACAGGCAGCATATCTGAGCCAAGGAATCAGACTCCAGTGGATTAAAGGTTTTGGGGTCAATTCATCAGGTGAAGAGCAGTAACAAGCTGAGATACCGGCTGAAGTCAAAGGATCCACGGCATGGCAAAGTCCCTAAACCCAATGATAGCCTCCTGATTTGGTACAGATTTGAGGGTTCTAATCTCTACTCTTGTTCCCATCCCCATTCTATCCTGCGTATGTTTGTATATTTTACCTACTTTCTCTTTTTCTCTCTGTTTGCTCCACTGTCACATTGATATCTTTACAAAGTGGTCCATCAGCTGTGGAATATTGAGATGGGATCACCACAGAATTAGAGAAATAATGGACCCTATCGAGAAATCCTGATCCAGAATCTGGTTACTATCACCAATGTGATTTGAGTTGCTCTTCCTCAGGAGAAAGAGTGAGTGCCTTTTTAGGCACATGAGGAATAACTTACCATGTTAGGTGATTTTCTTGTTTGGCTGTGAGGTATGGGGATACCCTTGAGGGTGAAAATCGAGAGGCCAAAGTGATGGCTGCAATGAATATTTGTCAGGCTTTTCTTCCTTTAGCCTCCCCAACCTTCACTCCTTCCGATTTTAGGGTGATATGGGTGGGGTTCAGCACTCTACCTCCTGCTGTGGGAATCAGGTCATTTTTCATTTATTACAAAATGTAAGTTCATGCATCTATTTTTCAGCATATATCAAAAGTGTTAGGTACTGCTAATAAATTAAGAGGAAAGGTCTCTACTACTGGGGGCTTCTATTTTAAGACCTAAAGATGGGTTTGGAACAGTCATAGAATGAATCCCAAGTAAATTATTAACATGTCAAATTTTTAGAAGAATTCAGCCAGTCCCATCTTTTCACTGCACAGACGAAGGAGAGCCTAGAAAATTCTGTGAATGGCCAGTGTCACCAAATGAAGCCAAGCCAAGAAGCAAGGCATCACGACTCTATCATCCCTCAGTAGGATATGTCTTATTGTGTTATCATACATTGTTATTAAGAACTTTGGAGATTTTTGTTCTGAGCCTGAAGTGTGTGGAGATGTTACTCGGTGATTGTTTAGTATTTGACCTAATTTTCTAAATTTTCTATATTCAGCCTTTTATCAAGTAAGTCATTTTTTTAAATCTACACATCTTATTTTTCAGGAATAATGGTTTTAATTGGGTTATATTTCTATTTGGTTTATCCTCCTAATGAATCACTCATTCTTAAAAGTTCCTGTGTTTCCTAGTGTCATCATGAGTAGACACTCTTCTATTTCTCAACGGGAGTTATTTTTAAGCTGCCAGAGCCACAAAGATCAAACGGAAGCTTTGGCTGACACATCTTTTACATGACTAGTTACTGGACTTTGGGGAAATATTCACATTGTGTAAAATTTGCATTTGGGTAGCCGTAGGCATATTTTCATCATAGAAAATCCAGGGGGCCTCTTGTTTCATTCAGCTATTCAAAGATGATGAAGCAAAGTAATAGATTGTTTTCTTCTTCTTTTGAACAAGGAAGAACCGTGAAGACCCAGTTAAAAAACAAGAAAAATAAAAAACAAATTGCAATATCCAAAAGGCATTCTGTATTGTGGAAAAAACTGCCCACACAGTGTGCAGAGCCTCAGGGCTTGGGCAATCCTAAAACCTCAGATGCACACTGACCCTGCCTGGATGTTGCTATAAACTGGAGAAGTGCACTGAGGATAGGCATAGAATTGGGACCCCAGGCAGCTTTGGAATGTTTATGGTTAAGAAGAGAAAGAAGGTGTTCTAACATGTACCCGGGATTTGTTTCAATCAGGTATATGGCGAAGTGACAACTGCCTTTGAAAGAAGAGTTTATTGCTTACATTTCCCAAGAGAAGGGGGCTTGACACACCACGCAGGGCCACATGGGGAAGCACCGAAGTGGGTGGGTCAGGAGGCAGAAGGAGAGAAGGAAAAGAAGTATGGCCGGAGACTTTTTTGTGATTTCTGAGGGAAGGAATGGGCAAGGCAGGGTTGGCAAGTTTGAACAAGCGTAGAATTGAATCATTTGAATAATTTGTAGGGCTATGGGCTGTTGGAGTGGCCTCCAGTTGTCCAGTATCTGATTTTGAGGGCAAGGAAATTGGTTTGGTGTGTGATTTAAACAAAGGAGGTGGCCAGGGACAGGGTCTTTGGATGGGTTAGTGTGCATACGAAAGTTAAGCTCATGGAAAAGTTGTTTGCTATCTCTAGAAAGCAGCTCATCCTGGAGGGGCAGTCTCTCCCAAGCCAGCAAGGGCTGCCAGAGATGTCAAAGCAGATAAAGATCATGATTAATACAAAAGGCAACAATTAGGCAAGTTGTTCTTTGGTGGAGTTAACCAAAAACAAAATAGCATGGTAGAACTGCTCTTTAATATTCATTAAGTCTTACAGAAAAGAAAAAAAGAGGAAATCTATACAATCTCTGGATTTTATATGTGGTTCTGTCCCAAACATTGATCAGTGTTGGTAGAATATATTACTGAACTAATCACCTAAATCACAGAAGTATAATTAAGTTCAGGAAGTTTTACATTATTGTAAGGATAGATGGATGCTTTACCCTCCTCCTCTCCAATTTAGAATGTATATATGGATAGAGAGGCAGACATTGGAATGAGGCTGCCACCAACCAAGGAATGCCTGGAACCACCAGGGCTATAAAAGGCAAGGAAGGATCCTCTCCCTACAGCCTTCAGAGGGAGCATGGCCCTGTTGACACCTTGATTTTGGACTTCTAGCCTCCTGAACTGTGAGAGAATAAATTTCTGTTGTCTTAAGCCAAAAAAAACAAAAAAACACAAAAAATTGTACATATGTACTTATTTCTTTCCGCATTAATATTTTTTATTTAAAAGTATATTACTTTTCCAATAGCAGTTTTCCTTCTTTACTAGGCTGTGGTTTAAAAATTAAAATGTGTTTATCAGCAAAACCTATCAGAGTAGCTAGAAATTGAAAACACTCTAAATACCCAAAGCTAAGAGATTAAGTAAATCATGAGATATCCATACAATGAAACATGAAACAGGTATTTAAAATAATGTTGCTGAAGAACAATGAATATTTTCAATATACTTAATGAAAAATGTAAGTTACAAAATTCTGTGTCCTATGTGATCTGCTTTTCTGAAAAAAAAAAAGTATTTACATGCATTAAAAAAAAAAAGAGGCTGGGAGGATACAGAGAATGTGCACCAAGATGGGATCCACCATAGATATGGGCTGTGAGATTATAGTTGATTTATTTTCTTCTTTCTCCATATTTATATTCTTAAAATTTCTATAAGTATGTATTATTTTATAAAAATGAGAAAATAATGGTAAAAGATGAGACAATAAAAATATTTATTTTTATTTTTATTTTATTATACAGGAGTTTCTTTTCCCAAAGAAATTTTCTCCTACTGCTGGTTCTGCTGGGTCACAAGGCTCCAGTGGCAGGGCAGCCAGGGTCAGCTGGGGTCAGAGCCTAGACCTTCTGCAGAGCCATTTCTTATTCCAGGTGTCATTCAAAACTGTTGCCCTATGGGATATGCCTCCAAAATCCACAGAAGCTCACCAGTTCTCATTGGTGTGCAAGGCGTGGTGCAACAACACGTCTCTCACTGTAGAAAGAATATCCCCAAATACCCAGATCACTGGACTCTAGAAATTCACCAAGATGGCAAAGCCCTAATCTTTCTCAGTGTTTATTTTTCATGCTGGGGCAGGCAAAGCATCAAAAGAATTTTCTACTTCCTGATCACCAAGTCCCATTAGCATAATTCCAACTACTATGGGAATATCAAAATGACCACTATTTCTCCAAACTATACTGTGATAGCAAGAGAACTGACATATACGGGATGGGATATATATTCCAAACACCTTGGACAATACACCGTGCTGCCGTACCACGGCTGAGTCTAACCAGCACGTGAAATCTGGACTCCTGTAAGAATGGTCCAATGTTAATAAATTCAGGCCAAAAGAGCCTTAAATGTTGTCTTATTTGGTCTAACACCTTTAGAATCCACTCTCATGTATGTTCCTCAGACTCTTGCCAAGCCTGATCAGTGACATCTTGTAACTCTCTATAAACTCTCTCTTCCAAGCCTGGCCTTTGTGCCTCTCAGTCAGGGCTCTGTTGGATTTTAACTCTTGTTACAGGCCTCAAGGCAATAAGTGGTAACATTAGTTTAGGAGGCAATCACCAGATGTTTCCATTTTAAAGGCTTTTAGCAGAGGAAGGCTTATTCCCTCGGAGACGGGTGCGGTTTTCTCTGCTGGCAAGGGAGTCGAAGGGAATTTACAGGTTCCAAGTTCTCAGCCTTGTCCTAATGTCTTCAAGCCATGGCTCCTGTCCCACTGGAACCCCACCAGTGCCCTTACCCTAGGCTAAGAAGCCTAGCAATTTAAGCATTTAATTGACTTACAATTCTTCATCCTTTACCCCTCAGCTGTATCAACCCTGAAGTTAGAAGGGATGGAGAATTCCTTCAAAGCTGTGTGGAGGCCTTCTGGTTCCCTACGAGTATTCTTAAGTCTATGATCATAGCTTTTCATTTCTCTCGCACTGTCTAGGGTTCTCAGAAGCCAAGTGACTCCACAGTCTTTACAAACACTACTGTCACTATAGCAACTAAGTCCCACGGCCACTTGATCTCCCCCCGCCTTTCCTGCCACCTGCACTTCACTCCTGGATACCACGCAGTGATGACTGGAATAGTCGTGATGCCACTCCAGGCCACGAACTACCCATGGCCCATACTCCCCTGGCCCCTGTCAAGGAAGTAATCTTTGTGTTTCTTGAACATACACACAACCCAATCCCAAAATCTGTTTCAAGGATCTGTTTTCTATGTATAAAGAGAACGAATATAAATTATAACTGGGTTTGTCCCTTAGTTCAATAATCCCACATAGAACGCCAGAATTAAACACAGATGGCAATTGTCCCCTCATTTTACATGGGCTGGATCATATTACATCACTTTTCAGTCTAAAATCTCTAATCTGTCATTCCCTGGCTAATGTCTCTTCTCTCTCCATGCTCACTTGACTACTAATTAAGCATTTCCTTGGGGGTACTTAATTCCTTGCTTTCTACCTGAAATAGAATATCAGTGTGCTGCTTCAAACAAAGCCAATGCTTTTTCCAAGAAGAATATGAGTGGATTTAATTTCTTTTATTATTTTTGCAGCCCCAGCATGTAGCTCAACTGTGGCCTCATAAAACGACCTCTTATGATATCAAAATTATCGTAACAATTATCTTTATGTTTTGAATGTTTACTATATGGTTTATATACCTTGTCTCATTTAATCTTCACATCAATTCCATGTGGTATACACCATTTTAATCCCCCATTTATCCATGAAGAAAACTGAGGCTTAGGGAGTTTAACATAAGTAACATGCTCAAGGTCACACAGCTGGTAAGTGAAAGAACCAGCTCTTTGACGCTAAAGCCACAAGCCTCCATGGCTTCTTTCAGTAGTGTTTATAGAATGAATAGCCAAATGAGGAGCCCCAGTAAATGTTATCCATAGCATTTCCACATTATTTTACTGACCCCGAACAAAATTTCCTGGAATTATCACTAACCCTTTATATCAGACTTCACTCTTACATCCCCATCAATGGCTGCTTGTTAAACAGAAACCAACTCTGGCTAAATTTACCAAAAATAAAGGGATTTGTTGAACGGTCAGGTTAGTCCACAGAATTTAAGCAGCAGCTGACCAGCAAATATTGGAAAGGACAGAATCCAGACAAAGACAGGGAATAAGGTAACAGAAAGTAGTAGACAGACTCTCAGGGCCTCCACCATTGGGATGAATCAGCTTCAACTATTTTCAGTCCTTGTGTCACTCTGCTTCAAGCCTCAAATTCCAGGGAGAGTATGACTGACATCATCTGGATCCTCTGTCCAGCCCCACGCCAGGGGATGGGGGTGGAGGAAGGATGGGGCACCGTGATTGGCAGCTCCACCAAGACTGCGTTACAGAAAGGAAGACAGAGGGGAAGTAACCAAAAGAAGGCTTCGCGGGAACTAGGCAAGCAAATGCAAAAGGTCTGCTGCAATGACTTTAACACATCCATGATCAGAGAGAAAGATTTATACTCTTGAAAAGATTCAAAGAAATGCACAAAGAGGCAATTGATAAAGAAAGAGTCCAAAACATTTAGAGCACTGTTTCTCAAAAGGACCACTTTAAAAAAAATACATAAAAGATTATAAAACAAACACCCTCATGGATCATCTAGTGTTGTCTTCAATTACCTTTTTACTGCAATGTTACTTAGATGTGTACCAATATAAAACTAGGGGTAAAAATCTTTGGATTTATAGCACTTATAAAATTATAAAGCCACAACAAGTTTTAACGCAACAAGCCACTCAATTCAAACAAAATGACAAAACCAATATAATTCAAATTACTTACCTAAGTTTAACTTGACAGGTGATATTTTTCTGAAACTGAGCTGCGACTCCCGACGTGAACGTAGTACTGATGGCTATACTGTGGGCATCCTGGAGCTCAGCATTGCTATGCCACTGCGTGCCTTATGATGACTCAATTCCCCCAACATTTATCCCTTCAATCCACTGGAAAACCTTGCGACAGCTGGGCCAGTTCATTACTTTGCCTTCGTTTGGTGTGAAAATATCTGTGCTCTCTCCCTATTAGCCCATAATAATTAGAGTACTGTTACTTGCTGTTAATGAATTGAAAACCCAAATGCAAATAGAGGCGTAACAATTCTTGGCACTTCTCAGTTATGAGCTGGTCACTCAGATGATCATAACTGAGTGCTGATATGAAATTTTTGAGATACCTTAGAAATATAAATGCGACTTTTAAACTATCTAATGGAAGATCTGAGACTATGTCCTTGGAACCCCAGGAATCATGACCCCCAGTTCGAGAAAAAGAGGTTTAGAGCAATGGTATCACCCTTAGTATAAATGTGTACCCTCCTAAGATAAAGCCTTTGAAGGGTATGACAATGATTTGCTGCTATAAATTCCTAGATAGGTATTTGGTGTAAAATTTCCACATGCATTCTGATAGTTCTTAGGCCCTTGGTATTCTGCAAATGTATTTTAAAAAGAAAAATACCTTACAGCCTTCTGATAATCTCTATTAAGTAGGTGAAAGCTCTACCTTCCATGAATATATTAATATATATTTGTCAAATTGTATAAAAAAGCATGTAAATTGAGTTCATGAGTACAGTTTAAGATTCAGACCATTCTTCTAGTTATGAAATTGCTAATAATTAGCTATTCTTCTGAGTAAATGCACATGTGGAGAATTTCACTGACTAGTGATTGTGAAACACAGTACTTGATTTTGAAATCTTTCTCATCCAGTATGATTAAATGACATTCTGCTCTATTTAAAAAGATCAACTCAACATAACCAAATATTTTTTCATAATATTCTTCTTTTCATCTTGTTTATGGTTTCCTTTGTTGTGTAAAAGCTTTTAAGTTTCGTTAGGTCCCATTTGTTTATTTTTGTTCTTATTTCCATTTCTCTAGGAGGTGGGTCAAAGAGGATCTTGCTGTGATTTATGTCATAGAGTGTTCTGCCTATGTTTTCCTCTAAGAGTTTGATAGTGTCAGCCCTTACATTTAGGTCTTTAATCCATTTTGGGTTTATTTTTGTGTATGGTTTTAAGGAGTGTTCTAATTTCATCCTTTTACATGCAGCTCTCCAGTTTACCCAGCACCATTTATTGAAGAGACTGTCTTTTCTCCATTGTATAGTCTTTCCTCCTTTATCGAAGATAAGGTGACCATAAGTGCATGGATTTATCTCTGGGCTTTCTGTCCTGTTCCATTGACCTATATTTCTGTTTTTGTGCCAGTACCATACTGTCTTGATTAATGTAGCTTTGTAGTATACTCTGAAGTCAGGGAGCCTGATTCCTCCAGCTCCATTTTTCTTTCTCAGGATTGCTTTGGCTATTCGGGGTCTTTTGTGTTTCCATACAAATTGTGAAATTTTTTGTTCTAGTTCTGTGAAAAATGCCATTGGCAGTTTGATGGGGATTGCACTGAATCTGTAGATTGCTTTGGGTAGTATTGTCATTTTCACAATGTTGATTCTTCCAATCCAAGAACATGGTATATCTCTCCATCTGTTTGTATCATCTTTAACTTCTTTCATCGGTGTCATATAGTTTTCTGCATACAGGTCTTTTGTCTCCTTAGGTAGGTTTATTCCTAGGTATTTTATTCTTTTTGTTGCAGTGGTAAATGGGAGTGTTTCCTTAATTTCTCTTTCAGACTTTTCATCATTAGTGTATGGGAATGCAAGAGATTTCTGTGCATTAATTTTTTATCCTGCTACTTTACCAAATTCATTGATTAGCTTTAGTAGTTTTCTGGTAGCATCTTTAGGATTTTCTATGTATAGTATTACGTCATCTGCAAACAGTGACAGTTTTACTTCTTCTTTTCCAATTTGGATTCCTTTTATTTCCTTTTCTTCTCTGATTGCTGTGGCTAAAACTTCCAAAACTATGTTGAATAATAGTGGTGAGAGTGGGCAACCTTGTCTTAGTCCTGATCTTAGTGGAAACGGTTTCAGTTTTTCACCATTGAGAACCATGTTGGCTGTGGGTTTGTAATATATGGTCTTTATTATGTTGAGGTAAGTTCCCTCTATGCCTACTTTCTGGAGAGTTTTTATCATAAATCAGTGTTGAATTTTGTCAAAAGCTTTTTCTGCATCTATTGAGATGATCATATGTTTTTTATCCTTCAATTTGTTAATATGGTATATCACATTGATTGATTTGCTTATATTGAAGAATCCTTGCATTCCGGGGAGAAACCCCACTTGATCATGGTGTATGATCCTTTTAATGTGCTGCCGGATTCTGCTTGCTAGTATTTTGGTGAGGATTTTTGCAACTATGTTCATCAGTGATATTGGCCTGTAGTTTTCTTTCTTTGTGACATCTTTGTCTGGTTTTGGTATCAGGGTGATAGTGGCCTCATAGAATGAGTTTGGGAGTGTTCCTCCCTCTGCTGTATTTTGGAAGAGTTTGAGAAGGATAGGTGTTAGCTCTTCTCTAAATGTTGATAGAATTCTCCTGTGCAGCCATCTGGTCCTGGGCTTTTGTTTGTTGGAAGGTTTTTAATCAGTTTCAATTTCAGTGCTTGTAATTGCTCTGTTTATATTTTCTATTTCTTCCTGGTTCAGTCTTGGAAAGTTGTGCTTTTCTAAGAATTTGTCCATTTCTTCCAAGTTGTCCATTTAATTGGCATATAGTTGTTTGTGGTAATCTCTTGATCCTTTGTATTTCTGAAGTGTCAGTTGTTACTTCTTTTTCGTTTCTAATTCTGTTGATTTCAGTCTTCTCCCTTTTTTTCTTGATGAGTCTGGCTAATGGCTTATCAGTTTTGTTTATCTTCTCAAAGAACCAGCTTTTAGTTTCATTAATCTTTGCTGTTGTTTCCTTCATTTCTTTTTCATTTATTTCTGATGTGATCTTTAGGATTTCTTTCCTTCTGCTAACTTGGGGGGGATTTGTTCTCCTTTCACAAATTGCTTTAGCTGTAAGTTTAGGTTGTTCATTTGAGATGTTTCTTGTTTCTTGAGGTAGGATTGTATTGCTATAAACTTCCCTCTTAGAACTGCTTTTGCTGCATCCCATGGATTTGGGTTGTCATGTTTTCACTGTCATTTGTTTCTAGTTATTTTTTGATTTCCTCTTTGATTTCTTCACTGATCTCTTGGTTATTTAGTAGCGTATTGTTTACCCTCCATGTGTTTGTACTTTTTACAGTTTTCTTCCTGTAATTAATATCTAGTCTCATAGTGCTGTGTTTGGAAAAGATACCTGATATGATTTCAATCTTCTTAACTTTACCAAGGCTTGATTTGTGACCCAAGATATAATCTATCCTGGAAAATGTTCCATGAGCACTTGAGAAGAAAGTGTATTCTGTTGGTTTTGGATGGAATGTCCTGTAGATATCAATTAAGTTCATCTTGTTTAATGTGTCATTTAAAGCTTGTGTTTCCTTATTTATTTTCATTTTAGATGATCTGTCCATTGGTGAAAGTGGGGTGTTGAAGTCCCCTACTATGATTGTGTTACTATCGATTACCCCTTTTATGGCTGTTAGCATTTGTCTTTTGTGTTGAGGTGCTCCTATGTTGGGTGCATAAATATTTACAATTGTTATATCTTCTTCTTGGACTGATCCCTTGATCATTATGTAGTGTCCTTCTTTGTCTCTTATAATAGTCTTTATTTTAAAGTCTATTTTTCCTGACATGAGAATTGCTACTCCAGCTTTCTTTTGATTTCCATTTGCATGGAATATCTTTTCCATCCCCTCACTTTCAGTCTGTATGTGTCCCTAGGTCTGAAGTGGGTCTCTTGTAGACAGAATATATATGGGTCTTGTTTTTGTATCCATTCATCCAGTCTATGTGTTTTGGTTGGAGTGTTTAATCCATTTACCTTTAAGGTAATTATCAATATGTATGTTCCTATTACCATTTTCTTAATTTGGGGGGGGGGGGTTTGTTATTGTACATCTTTCCCTTCTCTTGTGTTTCCTGCCTAGAGAAGTTCCTTTAGTATTTGTTGCAAAGCTGGTTTGGTGGTGTTGAATTCTCTTAGCTTTTGCTTGTCTGCAAAGGTTTTAATTTCTCTCTCGAATCTGAATGAGATCCTTGCTGGGTAGAGTAACCTTGGTTGTAGGTTTTTCCGTTTCATCACTCTAAATATGTCCTGCCCCTCCCTTCTGGCTTGCAGAATTTCTTCTGAAAGATCAGCTGTTAACCTTATGGGGATTCCCTTGTATGTTATTTGTTGCTTTTCCCTTGCTGCTTTCAATATTTTTTCTTTGTATTTAATTTTTGGTAGTTTGATTAATATGTGTCTTGGCATTTTTCTCCTTGGATTTATGCTGTATGGGACTCTCTGTGCTTCCTGGACTTGATTATTTCCTTTCCCATATTAGGGAAGTTTTCAGTTATAATTTCTGCAAATGTTTTCTCAGTGCCTTTCTTTTTCTCGTCTTCTTCTGGGACCCCCTATAATTCGAATGTTGGTGCATTTAATGTTGTCCCAGAGGTCTCTGAGACTGTCCTCAATTCCTTTCATTCTTTTTTCTTTATTCTGTTCTGTGGTAGTTATTTCCACTATTTTATCTTCCAGGTCACTTAAGTGTTCTTCTGCCTCGGTTTTTCTGCTATTGATTCTTTCTAGAGAATTTTTAATTTCATTTATTGTGTAGTTCATCATTGTTTGTTTGCTCTTTAGTTCTTCTAGGTCCTTGTTAAACATTTCTTGTATTTTCTCCATTTTATTTCCAAGATTATGGATCATCTTTACTATCATTACTCTGAATTCTTTTTCAGGTAGACTGCCTATTTCCTCTTCATTTGTTTGGTCTGGTGGGTTTTTACCTTGGTCTTTCATCTGCTGTATATTTCTCTGTCTTCTCATTTTGCTTAACTTATTGTGTTTGGGGTCTCCTTTTCACAGCCTGCAGATTTGTAGTTCCTGTTGTTTTTGCTGTCTGCCCCCAGTGAATAAGGTTGGTTCAGTGGGTTGTGTAGGCTTCCTGGAGGAGGGGACTGGTGCCTGTGTTCTGGTGGATGAGGCTGGATCCTGTCTTTCTGGTGGGCAGGGCCACGTCCGGTGGTGTGTTTTGGGGTGTCTGTGAACTTATTATGATTTTAGGCAGCCTCTCTGCTAATGGGTGGGGTTGTGTTCCTGTCTTCCTAGTTATTTGGCATGGGGTGTTCTGCACTGGAGCTTGCTGGTCGTTGAGTGGAGCTGAGTCTTAGCACTGAGACAGAGATCTCTGAGAGAGCTCTCGCCAATTGATATTACGTGGGGCCGGGAGGTCTCTGGTGGTCCAATATCCTGAACTCGGCTCTCCCATCTCAGAGGCTCAGGCCTGACAGCCGGCTGGAGCACCAAGACCCTGTCAGCCAGATGGCCAGGTACGTGGGGAGTTTCTTGCCTTTGGGGAAGTCTGAGGTCTTCTACCAGCATTCAGTAAGTGTTCTGTAGGAGTTGTTCCACATGTAGATGTTTTTTTTTTTTTTTTTTTTTTTTTTTTTTACCACGGTCACTGTTGTGGCCTCTCTCGTTGTGGAGCACAGGCTCCGGACGCGCAGGCTCAGCGGCCATGGCTCATGGGCCCAGCTGCTCCGCGGCATGTGG
>NW_006780291.1:563013-566746 GCF_000442215.2 Lipotes vexillifer
CCGGACCGGGGCACGAACCCGTGTCCCTTGCATCGGCAGGCGGACTCTCAACCACTGTGCCACCAGGGAAGCCCTGTAGATGTATTTTTGATGTATTTGTGGGGAGGAAGGTGATCTCCACATCTTACTCCTCCACCATCTTGAGGGTCCTCAACATAACCAAATTTTACATGCATTGTCTTTCTAAATACATTCTAACTCATGGCTGAGTTACACTAAGAATTACAGCATCTTTTTAAAATAAAGGACAGAGCACTGATAGCTGTGAAGAAATGTTTTCATATGTGAGATAAGAGTGCCCCAAGAATGTTTAAATTTTGCATTTATATATCTAAAATAATCTCAAAAATCTATATTTTAGTATGTTATGGTTTATTTGGTTGATCACCTGTGTTATAACAATGAGAAATCTTTTTATTTTCACTGGTGAAATCAGTCTCTTTAATTTATAATTATGCCTTGTTTACAAATATATTGGAAACATGAACAGATAGCACTAAGAATATTTCGGTGAAGCATAGCTCTCATATCATCCATATAAGAAAAGGCAATCTTGTGTGTGCTGATTATATTATAAATGACAGAATGATTCTGATGACATATTAACAGAGCTACCAATAGTTAAAGTACTAGGTTTGTGAAGAGAAGCTATACAGAAACCTCTTCTTAATATTTAGTTTCATTTTATGAAATATAATTATCTTTAACTTCCACAGTCAGATGTTCAAATAATTGGCCTTTATTAATAATACAGTTAGAGTAAAATGTTCCACTAACATTTTATATCTCTGTATGAAAACTCCCGTGATGAAGTTGGCCATACTGAAAGAATGTAGGATTGGGCAAGTTTATTTGCACAATTCAAAATGAGATAATAGGTAGGTAATAAAAAAAAAATTCTCTAGAGTTTTCTATATTATCTATCACTTTTATAGTAACTTATGAGTGATAATTACAGTAGCTTACAAGAGAAAATTAGGTAATTTTCAAAATACCAGAAAATCTCTGGCTTATCCCTGGGTTAGTTGTGAGTTACGGGTGGGGGAAACATCCAGCAGAAAGTGTCAAGCATGTCAGCTGAATGTGAATCAGCTTATGAGCACCACGTAATGAAATACAGTGTGTGGGCTTGGAAACCAGCCAAGTCTGGGGCTGAATACAGGCTTTGCCATTTATGAACTGTGTGATGTAACGCATGTCCTTAAGCACTCTGAACTTCAATTCCTTTATCCAGGTAAAGAGGGTAATAAGATTTACCTGTAGGTTTCCTTTCCAGCTCTCTTATTTGGTCTGTAATTTCAACACATCATATGACTTCACCAGCCCTACCTATCTTCAAGTGAAAATGAAAGTTTTAATGGTTCTCAACAGAACATTATTTCCTCCCACCTCGGGGTCATTTGGAAATGTGTGGGGTGTTCTTTGGTTGGCACAAAAACTAAGGGAATCAAAAATGCTAAATGCCCTGTAACGAGGTGGGTGGATGAGCAGGGGGAATAGTCCCATAAACAAAATTTTGGTTTGTTTTTGTTTTATTTCTGGAAAACCAACAGAGCCCTATTGTGGAACTAAACTAGATCATCTCTAAGTTCTTTTCACTCGGACATTTCATCACTTTATTTTCTGTCATTGTTTCTTTACATTTATGTTGCATGAACCAGATAATTAAATGCTGTGAGCCACCATGACACACATGAGCACGTTTATCAAAATAAAGAATGTGGAGTGAGGAGTTGGCTTTGGTTGGTTGGAGTGAAGAACTCAAGGCAAGTCTAAGAGTCTGTGAGACAGAAGCTTCCCTGGAGATAGTTCCTAAAGCAGCTCACTGTGCAAAGTAGAGGAAACTCACATTTAATGAGCACAGTTACAGGTGTTCTGAGGTTACCCCCACTTAATCCACACAGCAACCCTATGTGGCCTGTCGTATTTTCTTTAATTTATAGGTGATGAACTCTACCCATAGCTCCAGGGATTATTTTTTCCAACCTAGGTGACTTAAATTCTGTGTGTATGTTTCTGTCTGTGTGTCTGTGTGTGTTTTCAAAATCACAGAAAAGTAGTACAACATAAAGAATAGATTCGAACACTTCACCTGTTCTGGGTCCTTCCCCATCTGTGTTCAGGTCACATAGCCCTGCATACCCCACTACCCCACAAGGTGGCTTCCACTTGTCAGCTTCCAGGCCTGACTGACCCAAGGCCTTGGAGAGAAAGGACGTTCTTCCTCCTCCTCTTATGCTCCCACCTCCTTCCCCAGGACTAACCTCTTCTCAGGATGACTGGTGGTCAGACTCTCCATTCCTTTCAGGGGAGACTCCAGCCTCCACCCCCAGGACTGGATATTGTTCCTTAGCTCCGAAAGACATCGGAACACATTTCTAGATCAGGATGTTTGCCAAGTGGGTTCACTCTTTAATAACACCGTGTGGGGTCAGCCATAATCCCATCCGGTCCCTTTGCTCCCAGCAAAGTTCCTTGACACAGTCTCTACTCCAGCACAAGGGAAGGGAAGATGTATGTGGCCTGTGTGTGTTCCCAGGCTCTTCAGGATCTCCACTGAAGAGACCCTGAAGAACAGACATTGCTCCAGTATCTGGAGCAGTGACATACAAAACAACACAGTCTGAATCTGGATGTAGAAAGCCCTCCCCTCCCTGAAGGAAAGAGAGCAGTGAGGCAGCTTGGCCCAGTAATGGCCCTTGTGTGCACGATTCAACAGATCATTTAGCGCACACCTCTCCATTCCAGAAGAGGGTCTTTGCTCCACCTTTCATTACTAAAGGCCTTTCTGACTGGTTCTCCCCAGAACAAAGGGACAACCTACTCAAAAAGTTAAAAGTCAGAAGACTGAAAATGACAGTTTTTCTAGTTTCGGCTCAGGTGTTGGAACATTGTGGGCTATAATATCAAGCAAGATCACTTGTTATAATCCAACAAACATACACTGACTGCCTGTTATGTACCAGGTACAATGCCAAGTCTTAAAAAACAAAAACAATTACTTTACAAAAGCTTCAGACTCAGCAATAAACACGTATAGAAATTCAGTCACGAGTTCCTGGTAGACAAATTCTAGCAACAAAC
Source organism: Lipotes vexillifer (assembly GCF_000442215.2). NCBI lineage: Eukaryota > Metazoa > Chordata > Mammalia > Artiodactyla > Lipotidae > Lipotes > Lipotes vexillifer. The sequence continues at coordinate 566,098 of NW_006780291.1, forward strand.
CTTGACTGCTATCCATCTCTTTGGCAAGCCTGAGAATTTTGATTCCAGTAAACCCAAGTTATTCCTGACGGGCATATTTAGATAAGGAAGAACAGGGGTGGAAGTGGGATTGTTGAAAATAGAAAACGAAGGTAAATCACAGAGCATTTCTGCAGTGAGCGCTTAAGAAGATAAAGGAAGCTGAGAGAAGCCTACTTCCTTAGAATTGTGCTCTGGAATCGTACAGAAGGAAGGAACTAAGACATACATAAGAGGGCTTGACAGCCAGGGCTGAGCAGAGACACAGGTGCCCGGGAAGGCCGACAATGTAGCACGTCTTCAAACCAATGTTATTTTTTAAAATGTCTCAACATTTATTTAGTGAGGTTAGAGTTAGGGGCTTTTTATTATTAAAAAGTGCATATAGGGCTTCCCTGGTGGCGCAGTGGTTGAGAGTTCACCTGCCGATGCAGGGGACGCGGGTTCGTGCTCCGGACTGGGAAGATCCCACATGCCGCGGAGTGGCTGGGCCCGTGAGCCGTGGCCACTGAGCCTGCACGTCCGGAGCCTGTGCTCCGCCACTGGAGAGGCCGCAACGGTGAGAGGCCTGCGTATCGGGGGGGAAAAAAAAAAAAAAAAGGGGACAAAACCCCTCCCCTTTCCCCCCCTT
>NW_006780291.1:566768-595029 GCF_000442215.2 Lipotes vexillifer
GTTGAGAGCTCTCGCGTACCGGGGGAAAAAAAAAAAAAAAAAAGTGCATATAACTCCTCCTCTTCCCCCTCCTTCTGCTGCCCTTCTCTTTCCTTCTCAAACAATGCAGTTCTAAGGCTTTCAGGTGAGGCAGGACAAGGCGGCTTTGCACCAGAAGAGGAAAGAGCCGTGATGACCCAGAGCAGGTGTCAGAGCTCAGCAAGGAGAACACGGTACCCACACATGGGGACAGCCAATGGGGAATCAGAGCTCTTGCACAGGGAGGAAAGGGTGTCCCCGCAGAGGAGGTGCCAGGTGGGGCATAGGGGCAAGGGTGAGAAGGATGTCTTTGTGGAAAGGCAGCCCAGCAAGGAATGTCAGCACCAGTAAGGAAGGCCTCTGGGCAGGGGAAGGGATAGCAGCAGAGATGGTAGATTGACAATATACAGGAGGGTTGATCAAAGGAGTAAATAAAAATAATGGAGCCAGGTTTCTCATGTAGAAGAGAGGTGTAAATATGGAAAGGGATGAATGAACTCAATGGTGATGGATTGGAATTGGTGATATTGGTGTGAAGTCATGGTTTTCAATATGCTTAGATGGAAATATGTGTTTATATACATACATCAATTGAGAGAGAGACATACAGACAGGCAGAAAATCTATCCACTAAAAGGGCCTGGGAGCAACAACACCCCAATAGCAATGAGCACACCTAAGTCCCCAGTTCTTGAATCCTAAACACCATTCTCCACCAAAAGGAACCAGGACTCTTTGAGGAAATGGTGACTCTAGGCTGGGGCAGGGAAAGTATAAGGTAAGCCTGGAGCATCTTATGCCAGAAAAGCAAGAGGTGCTCAAAGAATGAGGGGACATGCCAAAAGGACACAAAAGCCAGCTTGAATGGGGGCAAAACAGGGATAATATATCAAGATAAATTATGGTAGTAATAGATTATTACCCAAACACATGTACCCATATTCATATTGATAAAACAACCAATGAATTGTAAGTTTACAGGTAGAACATATTTACATAGTTTCAGATTCTCTCCCCACAAAATACTTATTAATTACAAAGGGGGAAAGAGAAGTTTCAGAGGTAAAGAAGTTCTCTGTGTTGTACTTGCAACTTTTCTGTGTGATTGTCCAAAATTATGTATATATATATATACATGTGTGTGTGTATTGTGTATATACATATATATTTCTTAAAGTGCATATAGAAACATTAATTCAATTCTGATTGAAACAGAGACAATGGTCTGAAAAAATTCAACAGGACATTTCCAGCTTTTCTTTCCTTTTGGAATTTTCTAATTCCAGCCAATTATAGGGAGGCATATTAAATAATAAAAGAAATCCATCACGTATTCCATCCACAACAAGCTCCCAGTGCCATGCTTTACCGAGTTTCAGAATTCCAGTCTCCTGGGACTTCTGACTTTCAGCTGACTGAATGAGCCTTCATGTGGGCATTGCAAAAATATTTAGGAGACATAGCTTGGCACACAGGTTATTTTGTTTCTACTCAAGGGTGCCGTCTGTGTGCAGAACCAATTTACCATTGTACTACTCTGTTCCCGTGCTGCTTGAGCCCCATATGGATTACTGCCCTGAACACATGCCTGCTCCCACCACCCCTCCCCAGGCTATATTGGGGCCATCATGTTGGAACAATGGGTGAGTGGGAGAAATGACCCAACAGTCCTGACTCAAAGACCATTTGAATGGACATGCAGAGGCAGAGGAACAAAAATGCCTTTTACTGCACATGCCATCTCAGCAAAGCAAACACATTTGCACACATATTGTTGCAAGTTTGGAGGAAAGAGACCCTAAAAAATTTCTGCCAAGCAAGGGGTCACACATTTAAATTGTTTGTAACATATCCATGATTTTAGGATGTATAAAACACTATGGATAATCAGAGCTGCCATGTGTGGTTGGGCAGGTTGTGCACTGCACAAGGGCATTGTGGCCAGTGGCGGCTGTGTCCACCCAGAGAAAGAGTGCATTTTAAATTTTGCACAGAGTAGCTGTATGACCTGGCAGCAGCCCCGAATGTATTATCTTTACTGCTCTAGTGAACAACAAAAAATTGTATAAGAACTGTTACATGTTCACTTCTGACTACACTCTCTCAGCTCTTAAAATCTTGTTTTTCAACTATAAATTCTCCTTCCCTGCAGAGTGTCAGGAACCTCACCCTTGTAATTTGGGAAGACTAGAAAAATAGGACAACATGATACTCACAGAGTAAAGACTGTACAAAGTACCGGGTGACTGGAGAAGAAAGGGCAGTTGCTTTTACACTTGCCGGTAACATTGTGTATGAGGCAGAAAATGCAGAACTGGTGAAGCTGGATTTTCCTATTATCATTTGGATAAAGTCATATTCAATATTCAATATTATCATAGTGAAGAAATTCTGTATTCAATATAAAAATTTTACCTAACATATGTCTGCATCTAATTCCATGGAAAAAATTAACATCTGTTGCATGAGTCCCTGGGGGAGGAAATTCTGGAACATTGATTTACGCTGCTAAAGCAAGCCCTTGCTGGAATGACCATACTAGAGAGGTTTTCAGTAAGAATTACTGTTGATACAGGAAAAAAAACCTTTATCCCCTTTTCACGTGGAATTTTGTATAAAAGGAAAACAAGAGAATACATTCTCACTGACCATGCTGTTTAGAAAGACAAGTAGGCAAATTACTAATTATATAATAATTGAAGAGTTGAAATTTGAGTCAAATCAATTTTTAAGTCGGATACAGTGTTGAAAAACTATAAATCATTCATTGGTTCGGTATGTAGTTTGACTCCATAATGAAAGTAGTTCAAATTTTTTTTAACGTTTTATTATAGAAAAAAATGTTGCTTTTAAAAATAAAGCGAGAGGGCTTCCCTGGTGGCGCAGTGGTTGAGAGTCCGCCTGCCAATGCAGGGGACACAGGTTCGTGCCCCGGTCTGGGAAGATCCCACATGCCGCAGAGTGGCTGGGCCCGTGAGCCGATGGCCACTGAGCCTGTGCGTCCAGAGCCTGTGCTCTGCAACGGGAGAGGCCACAGCAGTGAGAGGCCCGTGTACTGCAAAAAATAAATAAATAAAAATAAATAAAAAATAAAAATAAAGCGAGAGAGTGGCATGGACATATATACACTACCAAACGTAAAATAGATAGCTAGTGGGAAGCAGCCGCATAGCACAGGGAGATCAGCTCGGTGCTTTGTGACCACCTAGAGGGGTGGGATAGGGAGGGTGGGAGGGAGGGAGATGCAAAAGAGAAGAGATATGGGAACATATGTATATGTATAACTGATTCACTTTGTTATAAAGCAGAAAGTAACACACCATTGTAAAGCAATTATACTCCAATAAAGATGTAAAATAAATGAATAAATAAATATAAATAAAAATAACCCAAATGACTATATTGTGTCTTATGCTTAGATTTTTAAATTAATTATTGCTCTATTATTAAGTATTTCGAAATATACAGAAGAGTATAGAGAGTGTCCCTACGACGTGGCTATAACAAATATTTCCATTTTGCCATATTCACTTCAGTTTTTTTGTTAAAGAAGTGAAATGTACCTATGCGGCCACTGTTCTCTATGTGGCTTTATCCAGTGCCATTTCCTCCCTCCCATCCAGAGGAAGCCACTATTCTGAAGCTGGAATGTTTCCATCCCAAGCAAACTTTTACACTTCTACCTCCTATGTACATAAACAATATAATTCTATAACTTGGGGTTTTTTTCACTTAACCTTATGTTTTTAATATTTTTCCATATCATTATGCATACTTCTAAGTCATTCGTGCTGATTGCTGTAGGGTATAGCAATAGATTATCCATTCTGCTACTGAAGGAAATTTTAGTTGTTTGCAGTTTTTCACCATTACAAACAAGATTTTGGTGAATATTCTCATGCATTTTTCCTGGAACACAGGCAACAGAGTTTTTCCAGAGAGATCTATCCATCCCATTTGCTTTTCCATAAAGGTTGCTTAAGTATGGCAATATCTATATAACTGTAGCTAGCAACCAGAGGCTGCTGAGAAATTCTTCCCTTCATAGAGAACATAATAGTCCCGGGGCTCTGGGCAACCTGGGCCTCTCCTGTATGCAATGGCTGTTACAGAAGCCCAACTCACTAGGGGAACAGCATGGCCCTTCCAGCCCTATCCTCCTCCACAAGGAGACCTCATACATCCAGGGCGTGCAGCTCTCATCCTGCAGGCACCCGGGCAGGTGCTTCTAAAACCTGCAACAGACCAATGGAAGCACTGTGGCCATGACATATGTACATGACAAACAGCCAAAGCTGCCTGGAGGTTTAAAGGTGAACATGACAGCTGTGGTAGGCTAATTAATCCCCCCCACCAAAGACGTCCATATCTAATCCTCAAACCCTGTGAATATGTTTTCTCACATGGCAGAAGGGACTTCGCAGGTATGATTAAGTGAGGGACCTTGAGAAGAGGTGATTATCCTGGATTATCTGGAAGATTTGGGGTCCAAGGTAATCACGAAGGTCCTTATAAGAGGGAGGCAGGAAGATCAGAGTTAGAGTGACACTGGAAGATGCTAGGCTGCTGTCTTCGAAGATGGCAGAAGGGGCCACGAACCAAGGAATGCAGGCAGCCTCTGGAAGCTGAAAGGGCAAGGAAAGGGACCTTCCCCTACAGCCTCCAGAAGGAACACAAACACCTTGATTTCAGCTCAGTGGTTTTAGCCCGTTTTCACTTCTGACCTCCAGAACTGTGAGATAGTAAGTTTATGTTGTTTTAAGTCTCTGAGTTCATGGTAATTGATCGCAGGAGCGGTATGAAACAATGACAAAGTTGGATGAGGATCGCAAAGAAGAGGCACCCCACTCCTTACGCATCCAGAGAACAAAGTGGCTGCTGCGAAGACTGACCTGAAGACTGCCCACCAGAACCCAAGCCACTGGTACCAAGGGCCCCATGTGTATCACCACATGGGATTTGACAACTCATTCCTACAAGTAGTCCATGGTGACCTGTATAATTAGTGGCTATAGTTGGTTGAAACAAATCAATGCGTTGTCTGTTTTGACTTTCCCTTCAAGGCATTGGAGGCAATTCTCTCTGGCATCACTTGGCTCTCCAGTGAGTCCCAGACTTTGGAATCTGCAGCATTGTTCTCTGTCTCCCTGTTCTGCATCTGGGGACTGCTCCCTGACCTCCACCCACCTGGGACCTTACACTCCAGCCCAAGTGGGCACATCCAGACCTCACTTTGGGCTGCCTGTGGCTCTCACTGAGACGGGACCTCTGGAAGCTGGCTCCTGGCCTGTTTCCTCTGAGCATGTTTGTGTTTTATGACAAATTTTGATCTCGCTGCCCCATGCCGTGGACTTCTAACCTGGTTTTGTTTGTCCTCCAGCTTGGCCTGACACGATGAACTGACAACCTACTCCAGTGCCTGGAACTATGTGGGCAGCTCTACATACATCTCCCCTGTGATCCTAAAAGTTCCTGGGTGTGTCAGAGCTCAGAATGTCAGTGCCCCAGGCCTCTTCTGGAAAACACACCTTCACCTTTCAGAGAGCTGCTCCCATCACCCTGTAAAGACCATGTTGATATAGCAGACGTGGCTAATCGCGGTTCCCCACTCTCCTGGCCACAGTAGCAGCACATGAGCTGAGCTAATAGAATACCCCACCCACCTGCCCACCAAGATCAGGCACCTGACCTCAAGTCAGGGGCTAATCGCAGCTCTTCCGCAGAAGGTTTTTAATAGAACATTAAGGGGGAAGAGCCCTTTCTTGGAAATGAGGTGAGGGGGCAAGCTCAGAGGTGGGAGCCGGGTCTCTAATCTTATGGGGAGAGCTGAAGAGAATGAAATAAACTCAAGGACACAAGAGTCACACAGAGAGAATAAACTTTAACAGCATTTAAGTCCCTGGAGACACACAATGAATAGTGGTTCCAAGTGTGGGCTTGGAGACAGATTGCCTAGGCAACCCTAGGAAACAACCTCTCCGAACCTGAGTTTCTACTTTTGTAAAAAGAAGATAATAATAGTCCTTAACTCACAGGGCTGTTGTGAGGTTGAACAAATTAATGCACATGAAGCATGTTGAATGGTGTCTGGCACATGGTCACCCCACAATAAACATTAACTATTAGAAGCTGCTCCAGTTGGCCACAAGGCTACCTCCACCCACGTCCTACCTTTGATTTCGTTCCCCAAGCAAATGGTTTCTAAGTTGATGTTTGGTCTCTATTATCTGCAGCCTGAAGAGTCCTGAGGAATATTGTCATTATTTCCCTGAATTCCTGAATTCCATGAGATGCTCTAGGAGAAAAGGTTTCCATAGATAAGTTTGGTCAACTCTTGGATATTCATTGTGCTTTAATTTATCTATTGCTCCCCCTCTTTGATAGTCTCATTCTATTTTAATATATTAAAGGCTCTGAGTGACCCTATAATTAAAAAGCCAGTTGAGGGACTCCCCTGGCGGCGCAGTGGTTAAGAATCCGCCTGCCAATGCAGGGTACATGGGTTCGAGCCCTGGTCCAGGAAGATCCCACATGCCGCAGAGAAACTAAGCCCATGCGCCACAACTATTGAGACTGTGCTCTTGAGCCCATGAGCCACAACTACTGAGCCCATGCGCCTAGAGCCCATGCTCCACAACAAGAGAAGTCACCACAATGAGAAGCCTGCACACCGCAACGAACAGTAGCCCCCAGTCGCCACAACTAGAGAAAGCCCGTGCACAGCAACAAAGACCCAACGCAGGCAAAAAAAATAAAAATAATTAATTAATTAATTTTAAAAAAAACAGTTGAACTTTATTCAACCCAGCACCTCCCAAACTTAATTAACTTTTGTTCCTTTTTCTTTCCTGTGATCTTTTTTTCCTATTCTACAAAATTAGCAGGATACACTTTGGTATAAGGAACAGAACATAAAGATGAGAAACCTGAAGAATCTGCTGAGTGACAAGTTGAACCCAGATTTACTTAAATCTAAAACGTACGTTCTTTCTACGGTTCCGTGCACATATACACACACAAGTACCATTAAATCATTTGGAAGGTAAGTGTTAGACATTCTGGTTTTGAGTTTGCGTTTCCATTTTAAGTGTTACTTTCCTAGAGAACAAAGTGATTATTATTATTATTTTTTTTTTTTGCAATTGACAAGGAAATTTAGTTATTTCTGAGATATACATTTTAAAGTAATAACTAGAATTATGACTTATAACATTATATCAGAGCATATAAGATTTTTAGAAATTTCATGTAATGTCTGAAACATTTATATTAACATATTTCCATACAAATAACCCAGAGAAAGTTTAGTATTAGTTGTTTCGTTTGTTTGTTTTTTTGTTTATACTGCAGGTTCTTATTAGTCATCAATTTTATACACATCAGTGTATACATGTCAATCCCAATTTGGAAGGTAAGTGTTAGACATTCTGGTTTTGAGTTTGCGTTTCCATTTTAAGTGTTACTTTCCTAGGGAACAAAGGTGGGTTTTTTTGTTTTTTTGTTTTTTTAGTGCTTGCTTTTGCAGATCCGTACATACCATGCAAAACTAAGTAGGATTAAATCTTTTTAAGATAATTCTGAATAAAAATTATACGAGATGTGCAACGACCTCTCCTTTGAAAAGTCACGAGAAAGGTGGCTTTTCATTTTTGGTTGCCAGAGCAAACACGGAAGAAGCACTAGCTTGGGAGATGTTTTCACTACAACTGAGGCTGTCAGTACCTTTGTCTTCATTTGTAGGATGGCCAGATTATTGCACAAGTACTCACATTTCCCTCTGGACCAGATCAACTTCTGATTACCCAAAACTGTGTGTCTTGAACAGTAGGTCAAATCTGGGCAATGAATATTATTATCATTATCATTTTTATTGTTATGGTTTGATAGTGTTGGGCCCTAAGAATTGCCAGAGGGGACTTCTGGACCAAAGGAGAGACCTGGTTCCCTCTGGAAGCCTTACAATCTAAATTAGACTGAGTTGTATAACAGTTTTAGGCATCTGATATGGGACTTGCCAAATTTCATGGCTTCAGGCACACGGAATGCACATCCCTGTTCCAGGGAGGCTAAATATTTTTCCAAATCAGTAGATAAAACAAACTCCCTGACCTCAACTTACTTCCTGGCGCCTGGAGTCCTGAGTAGCTGATGAAGAGTGCCTGTCTGCGATCAAGTGACAGGACACACTCAGACTGGCTCCTGCGCTCAGGACCTTGTGGTACCTGATCCCATCTCCATCTTCAGAGCTAAGATTTTGGCCACAACTTCAAGATCTAAGTCCAGAGGGCAATGGGCCAGGGTTAGATACTATTAGATGCCATTGAATCAGCCTTGAAGGGCAACTGTGGCTTCTTGGCGCATGAGGCAATGTGCTGCAGCTGGCAGCCAGTGAAAGCCAGGGATTGCAGACCCCAGGGCAAATCACATCCCGAACGTCATATCTGAAACCAAGAGGTGGCCACACCACTGTCAGGTTTTAGACCTTACAGAGCCAACCACGTAAATCCATCCAAGGGAACCTGAAGCTTCTGGCCTAAGATTTGGTGGGGAGGACTCTGTAACTACTCGACAGTGACATCTGCTGACTGAGTTAGACACAGCCACCTCCCAGACAAAACTGAATGAGCTCAGCTTTGAAGACTCAGAGGAATGTAAATGACCGGGGAAATTCCCAGGGGTGGTTGAGAGAGAGACTAATAGCAGAAGCAAGATCGCAGAGATTTTAAAATATTATAGAGTGATATAGACAATAAAAATTCATTTCGTAGTATCACAAAGGCCTTGGAGTGTTTTCCAGGAGAGATGCTGGCCCTGCTAGGCCCCGTACCAGAACATTTCTGTGTTCATCAGCTCACTCTGGTGGTGTTTACTTTGAGGTTTTCCCTTTCCAGTCAATTCCATTTGCCTTTTAGACTCTTCTGCCTTTGCACTGATGTACAGATGCACGCTTTTCTCCCCAACTTCTCTCCCTGCCCCATCCTCCTGCAAGTAAGTCATGTTTGATTAAGAGGTTTGGGTTCCTATCTCTTCTCTTTATTGAGTCATCTAAATAACTTTCGTTCTGAAATCCCCTGCTGACCCTGGGGAGCCATGAAGCTGCAGTCTCCCACTTGTTACCGAGCCAAACTTGGGTCACTTGCCCACATTCACAGTAAAACCAATCTACTGACACCAGGTGGTGGTGAAGGAAAGTGCAGAATATATTGCAGGGCACCAAGCAAGGAGTCCAGGTAGCTAGTGCTTAAAAGGCCTGAACTCCTCGAAGGCTTTCAAGGAAAGGTTATCAAGACAGGGTGAGGGAGGGGGTTGTGGGGTGTGTGATCAGCTCGTGGACATTCTTCTGACTGATTGGTGGTGAAGTAATCGGGAGTCAACGTGGTCAACCTTCTGGTTCCAACCGGTCTAGGGTCTACATGCTTGTGGGCAGCAGACAGTTAACTTCTCCCACCTGGTGAGGGCTTCAGTCTCTGCAAAACAGCTCAAAGGATGTAGCTCAGAATATTATCTATACTCATTGAGAAGGAACTAAATGTCCTTGACTTTGCTTAATGGCTAAATTATTATTATTTTGTCTTGCTTGACTGTTTTCCTTTCCTTCTGCCTTCTCTCACTTCTTTGATTAAATTTACTCTTTGAAACTCAGGGAAGGCCTAGGAGGCTAAAGTTTTCCTACAGACAAGAGGCATGTGGAGGGCATGGGGGGTGGGGGTCCATTCCAGGAAGCCCCCATAGGGCCCTGCTTAGTCACAACCTCACATCCTGCTTCATAGTGCTGTGGATCAGCCAGCAGCTCAAGTCCTAAGGGACACAACCCCACATCATTCCAAACTGCTCTAAACCTGGTAGCCACCCTTCTCCCCATCAAGGCCATGAAACTGGCCACACTACTGAAGTGGGCTCCTTCAGGGCACTGTTCACCGCACCGTAGGTCCTGACAGTTCACCCTCTGAAGGCTAGGAGGGCACCCCTTCCCACTCTGCATCACTCAGGACCTACCTGGTACACTGCTACCCATACAGGTGGCCCTCGATAAATGCTTACTGTAAGAATGAATGATTGAGAGGCTTGTTTTAATTCAAGGACACTAGCGCATTGAAAAGGTTTTGCTCATAGCTATCGCCAGGCCCAAATACTCAAAACCTGAAACCTGGAAATTAAACATTTCGAAGAAAAATTGAGTCTGTCTTCCTGGCCTTTTCTATCATTGTCTGTTTAAAAATAAAAACAAAAACAAAAAACAACCACCACCACCAAAAAACTCCTTTTGGACATTTGTCTCAACTAAGACCACAACACAGTGCTCTAAGTTTCTGTAGTTTTCTCTTTAAGAAAGTAAATTAGTTTAAGTTCTTCAAGGAAATGCTCAAAGAAGACGCCTGTGCATGAGAGTCAGGAGTTGAATTGGGAATTGGTGTTATCTCCCAGATCTCAGACCGGGGACCAGCTTTGAAGAGTGACATCAGAAGGCTGAGAATTATAGCTTCAACTGATTCAGGAAAATAAATGAAACCTTAGTGGTTTGCTGTTAAAACTCTCCTTTACAAGACGAAAATTTTTCTTTCAATTTTCATTTGGTAGTTAAAATGCATGTATGAAAAACAGTATTTTTTTTGAATGTTGTCACAAAGATTAGACTCACATAATGTCTAGGTATAGATATATATTTTTAGTCTTTTCATGATTGCCATGCAACTCTGGGGGAGCCTATAGGGATTTTAGGGTGGATTTTCATGTTATCTGAGGTTGTTTAGTAATTATGAAAAATAAACTCTCTAAGCAAGATCTGATATAAATACTTGGCCTCCTCCCACTTGACTTCTGTATTGTGCACATAGATGTCTGTCATTTGGAAGGAAGCATGATGCAAGAGTGACTTAGATGGAATAAAGTGGTGACTATCTAGGACCCAGAGAGAAAGATGACACTTGAGCAATGTAGTCCATAAAGGGTGACTGGTACATCGTGGTGCTTGGTCTGGAGCACTGGGGAGGTACAGCTGAGACACCATGGAGCCACATCCATGGAGACAAAGGGGTGACGACTCCCGGCAAAGGGCCATCCTATTCCAAAATGTTGAGGGGCCTCCTGACAGGGGGGTTCCGCATCATGACTTCCTCTGCAGAGGGGTGGTCACTGCTGGGAGAGCCAGCGGGCGGGGCAATGGGAAATAGAAAAAATGGAGCTTAGAATTCTCTCGTGGGCTAGAATTTGGAAGCTTTAGTTATCTCTCATGCCCTGAGAATCAGGGAACAAGGCAGCTCACTCCAATGGACCATAAACAGGGACAATTTGGCCAAAGGACTATGGTGCTTCCTGTTGCACTCAGTGATCCTCTGCCTTTTGTCACGTCCTAGCTCTTAGGAAAGCCTCTCTCCAGTGACATGACCTCGGCTGTGCTATCGAGCATGAGTGGAAGGGTCATGCTTCCCTGTTTAGGCCAGTTTTGTCAAAGGGGAAATGATACTCCCCACCTTCACCCCTACCTCCATGGGGACACTGGCGGTGCTGGGGCTGCCTATGAGAGATCCCCCCAGGACAGTGGAACGTGGGGACAAACAACAGAGCTATAAGATCCAGCTGTTCCTTTCTCCAGGAAATTCTCGCTCCAGGGTTCACCTTGAATGATTTGGTTATTGGGTTTTGGGTTTTTTTTTTTTAACAAAATTGGGGGTGGGGGACAATTACATATAGACACCATTTCCTAGATGAAACGATCTGATATGGAAAATGAAAGAAGTTGTTATAAACTGAACTGAACCCCAAACTCCTAACCCCTGCTATGACTGTATGTGGAGATAGAGCCTTTAAAGAGGTGATTAAAGTCAAATGAAGTCATAAGGGTGGGACCCTAATCCTATAGGACTGGTGTCTTTCTAAGAAAAGGAAAGACACCAGAGATCTCTCTCCCACGGGCCCACAGGGAAGATGCCATGTCAGGGGACAGCTAGAGGGCAATTTCTACAAGCCAGGAAGAGCAGACTCACCAGAAACCAAGCCCAATGGCCCCTCAGTCTCAGACTTCTAGCATCCAGAACTGTAAAGAAAAATAAATTTCTGTTGTTTAAGCCACCTGGCCTGTGGTATTTTGCCATGGCAGCCCAAGCAGACTAATTCAGAAGGCAAGGTCCCTAGCTCCTGGAACACGTCTTGCCTTTTGCTGAGGTGCCTGTTAAAACTTGACATCTTCACAGGATAATGTAAGTTCTCCAAGGACCTGGAAAGGAGGCATCTAACAAACTTGCTACTGGTTTGAACAAAGTGCAGTACATGCTCAAAGGCTCCCAGGGGAAAAGGCACTCCATGATCAAAAGACGATAGCATCTTTGTTCTTTAACAGGATTTCCTTTTCCAGAAAACATCCACATTTTGAGAGACCATCAATTCTTGTATCTGTAAACACCATGGTGGCTTTTTACAGTATTACTCAGCAAGCTACGTATTCCTGTCTGCATCCTGTAGGGACTTTCAAATGCTTAGCATGTTGCCTGGAACACGCTAGACCCTCAGTCATTATTCGTCAACTTCAACTGAACTTCAGAAGAAAATATTATGACTGCATTTCTGAATTTTGAACTTGCTAAGGGCAGGAATGAGAGTGTTGAATTTATCCCTATGTCCCATCCCCAGGGCCCTTAATAGAGGGTATGCAATTGTCGCTCAATAAATGTTGGCTTACACATTGACATTTAACAAAACAAACACCCAGCCATTTGAAGTATTTGGTGAAAACTGCTAGTTCTTTTCTCATTTGGATGAGGTTGCTCATGTTTGCCTCAGTTTGCCTCAGGTTTCTCCATCTGGTTTGGTTTTTTTTTTTTTTTTTTTTTTTTTTTGTTGGGTTGGTTTGTTTTTGCAACATTCTTGGCACCTTGTCAGAAAAACATTATAAAACAGCAGTCTTAAGACAATCAGCAGAACATCTGAGTCATAACTAAGATATAACCCAGGAATTTGAAATGCAAATAAACCATTTTTTTCTTAAATTTTCTGAACCAGAAACACATAGTAAACACAGTCTAGTAATACAGATGGTTAAAGAGACTGGAACTTTAACATACAGCTTTTTTTTTCCTGCAGTGTTGAATTAGTAAAACAGATACTTTCTGTATGATGCTCTTTACTTTTGATAATTTGAAGGCTGTCTCTAACCCTTATAAGTGAGAACAACGGGCTGAATTGGAAATGCAATAACTTTCATCACATAACAGCACGATGATCATTAGTTAAGTGACGTCTCTATAACTAAACTAAATTGTTCCCCCTCATCCACTCCTTTTGTTGAAATGTCTGTATTGTTATTTTGAGTTGTTTTCCTGTACTATGATTTTGAAGCCGTACAATGAAGATTTGCAGGGTGTGGCAGGCAACTAAAACTGTCTACACTGGGGCATGGAAACTGTTGACACATAAAAGTTATGGTCAGTGAGGAAAATCCTCACCTCTAATTCAGGCTCCTGGACTTCTCTGGTGGCGCAGTGGTGGAGAATCCGCCTGCCAATGCAGGGGACATGGGTTCGAGCCCTGGTCCAGGAGGATCCCACATGCCGCAGAGCAACTAAGCCCGTGCGCCACAACTACTGAGCCTGTGCTCTAGAGCCCGTGCTCCGCAACAAGAGAAGCCACTGCAATGAGAAGCCTGCGCACCACAGCAAAGAGTAGCTCCTGATTGCCACAACTAGAGAAAGCCCGTGTGCAGCAACAAAGACCCAACGCAGTCAAAAATAAAATAAATAAATAATGATAATTCGGGCTCCTTGATGTTTGGAGGCCGATCCCCATTGTTCTCCATCAGCCTGTGCAAACACTGGAAACTTCTCTGACTTTTGATCCTTAAAAAAAAAGAGAGCAGCTTGTGTTTTTGTTCTGAGGGTTTGGGATTTTTTTCTCCTGCCACAATCTCCTTTATTTAGTCTGCCCATTTCTAGAAGCTCACGCCCAAGTTCTGGACTCTTACAGACAACATTCCTACAATCTCCTCTCTCCACAAAGAAGGTGATTCCACGAAAGTTGTTTGTATCAGGTGTTTGGTCCATCTGCAGAATTTGAAATCTGGGGGGTTGTGGGCTCATCTAACGTCGAATTTTTAAAAATTCATGATCAACGTCAAAAAAAAAAAAGGAAAGATCTGGTGCCCCTGGGCCTCCATTTTCAAATGGCGACTTCTGGCCAAAGCCAAGCAACAGCTGCTTTCTGGACCACGCGTCCACTCTTCAGTTGGCCCGTCCCCACCGCTCCCCTAGGACAGCCGGCCCCCCACTCCTTTTCCTTCCCTGTCTGGCTCCCGAAAGCCTTTGAGTCTGTGGCCTCTTATCTGCATCCAATGTTGGTTAGCAGACCAGGTGAGAACGATAACGCCCTCCCATGTTCGCAGGTGGCTAGTCTAACCTGTGTGGTCCAGGACAACGGCCACTAGCCTCACTGAGCACTTGAAATGTGGCTAATGTGGCCACAAACAAACTTTAATTTTTATTTACTTTTTCGTAATTGTTTAAAATAATAGCAGATCGGACAGTGCAGTTCTAGACCAAGAAAGGTTATAAGATTGAAAGACTTCGTTATCCACATGCAAGTGCTGGTCTATTATTATTTCCCTTGGGATCAGAGCAGGCATCTTCATTGCAGGCGCTCGTTCGTTAGCGCGTCTCTAGCACAAGGACATCACCGCCTCTGAGCAGAGAAGCTGATCAGGCCCAACGATTCAGTCCCCAGGCTCTCGTCCTCTCTCTTCTACTCCCGATCGTCAGTGCACAGAAAGTCACTAGGATGTCATGTAAGTGCGGAAATTGAAGAGGAGACAAAAGAGACCAATCTTCAGAGCCTTCCCTCTCTACCCCTTGCCTCTTGCCTTCAAATCCTCAGACCATGGGAAGCACAGAAGGGAACTGGGAGGCATAGATTTTGGCCCCTCCTCACTTGCCGGGCTGAACTGTGCTAATACATATCCTACGGACCAGCTTAGAAAACAAAGTAAACCCTTGAAAGAAAGGGTTTCTACGAATGGAGGATGGGTTGATCTTAAGGCCTTTCCTGAGAGAGCCCAGAGCCTCCTTAGGATGGCAGTGAAGGTAGAGACCCTCAAGGAGCAATGGCAGTGGAGCAGACAGCCCCCAAGGCGTAGAGGGCTGCTTAGAGAGGTGAGGAGATCAAAGGAAGAACTGCTTTATGACTCCGTCTAGACTGGCTGCTATGATTTCCTAAAGCTGGCAGTGCTTGTGCTTCTGTCCAAATGCTTGCAACAGAAGCTCTTTCTCCACTTCCCCCTCTGCTTCTAAACATGACCCAAACCTCTCCTCTCAAACCCTGCTGGATGGTTATAACACAAAATCCAACCAATATCCAAGGTGGAGGACAAGCCCGTGCACACTGGTGCATGAGGGAATACAGCTGGTTGCACCACATAATGAGCAAGTTTGATCAGCCACTTGCCTTACTATGTTGTCCTAAGATCCTAGAAGGAGAAAAGCAAGAATAATCCCTTGTACAGTGTTTACTGTACATGCTCATATATGATAAATCGTTCATTTCACTTCCACGGTACTCTTAGTAATATCATCCCCTTTCTGCAGATGAGAACATTGAGGCTCTGAGAAGTTAAGCAGCTTGATAAAGGTCCCACTGCTCACGGGTGGCAGACCTAAGACTGAAATCCAGGGCTCCTGACTCCAAATTCTTTGTTGCTGTCACGGTGAGGACAGTATAAGGAGACAACACTGGACAGGCAAAGTCGTCCTCTTGCGAAACATGGAGCCATTTCTGAAAGCAAACACCACTGAAGCTCTTCGGATGAGTTCTGTAAGGCGTTCAACACGCTAATGTGCAAGACAGGCTTGGTCCACACAGTGTGCTGAGGTCCACACGTGGCTTCTCCACCCGCCACGGGGCCCTAGTACTGTGGCCTCAGTTCCTGGAGATAAGTCTTCCTTTATAGACTTCAGAGAGGCCTGCAACTCTGAAGCAAAGCACGCGCAGTTCCCCAAATTTTATTTTTCATATTTTCAGAGTTTTATTTTCCTCCTTCCCTTACAGCATTCCAACCGCTGGGCTAAGAATTCACATTTAGGGCTTCCCTGGTGGCGCAGTGGTTGAGAGTCCACCTGCCGATGCAGGGGACATGGGTTAGTGCCCCGGTCCGGGAAGATCCCACATGCTGCGGAGCGGCTGGGCCCGTGAGCCATAGCTGCTGAGCCTGCGCATCTGGAGCCTGTGCTCCACAGTGGGAGAGGCCACGACAGTGAGAGGCCCACGTACCGCATAAAAAAAAAAAAAAAGAAAGAATTCACATTTAATGAGCTCCTAGATGCAGAGAAGCATCGTTTCATTCTTGGTTCTCTCACAGCCTCTCCTTGGTTCTCCTGGGTTCTCATCTCCGCACACTGAAGAAACCTCGCCCTGTGCACATGCTCGGAAATGTGCCATGGACTATAATTTACTTTCTGAGGATTTCCACAAAATTTCCTGACTCTAAGACTCGTGAGACATTGGAAATTGAAGCTCTGTTGCCAAAGGCATCTGTGGAATTTTGTCCAGTGGAAATAGAATGACAGAACTTTCAGGCTAGAAGAAAGCTTCCGAGTCTGCTCCCGCCCAAGGCAGGCCCGAATTTAAACCTCTACTGACAGCACCTAACACGCTGCCCCTTCTGGATCTTCCACCCCCCAGAGAGACATGTGTAAGAAGAAAATACATAAATATTTCCTTTACTCACTTCTCTTCTTCAATTTTTCGTTCTTTTCCTTTTGGAACCAGCAACTAGGCCGTGATAGGGTTTATAAGTAGATTTCACCTTGTCCTTGACAAATCAAGAGAAGGTGTAAAGGAAACAGCAACTGGGATGTGACCGAGAAGGGTGGGCCGGTGAGGACCCGGCCACGGACCTGCTGTTGGTCTCCATGCTTCCCACCGTGTCTCCTCGAACCCGGCTACTTAGAGCACCTGCCTGCCGGCCTGAGGGGAACCCATGGTCTGGGTCAACCTGACTGCCTTTGCCTTTGGATGGCTGTCTCCCACTGGGCCTCGGCCAAAAGCTGTGAGGGGGTGGGAGCAGGATGGAATTTGGAAGAAAACTGGGCTTGGGATACAATCTTCGAGCATGCCCTCTTTCATCGGCCTCCTGGGAGCAAACACAAGACGCTGCTGAGAATCACTGTGTTTACCAAAAACCTATGAATGGTGGGAGGGACCTGTTCTTGGTCTTGGCTGTACTGCGGGGAAATAAGGGCCATGGACAGGAGCACTGAAGTGTTGGGGTGGACACAGCCCCCCTCCAATAAGTGGAGGACACAACCTCCCATACAGCCAAAGAGGTAGTGATGCTGTAATTAACAAGGGGGCCCTAGGGAGAAAGACACGGGCAATGGAGCCAGCATCCTGTGGAGACTCCCTCTGCACAAACTCTGGGGACCCCCGGGTGGATTTTACCTGGGTGTTGATGGGTTTCCTCATGTCAAAAGAAGCGTAGATTGTTCCTTTTTAGATCTCAAAGCATAAAACTAGGTGACCCCATCGAGCAAGAAACTTCAGCTTGATATACAGAGAGTTACTTAGACATATCCACTTCCAAAAATAGAATTGTGTCATGAAGTCACAGCGGCCTCCCATTGTTTCAAACGTTCCAGAGCAACACAGATCTGACAGGCAGGTAAGAGAAGGGATCCCTGGGTCGGGTGTGAGCTTTGGCTGGTTGGCCTGTAAGTGCCTTACATAAATTAGAGAGCAATGGAGCTAGAAAAGTACATCTTAAAAAGTAATCCTTTGAGATAGATTGTTCTAAAACTTTGGCCCACTTTTTTTTTTTTTAAGTTTATTTTATTTATCTATTTATTGTTGGCTGCATTGGGTCTTTGTTGCTGCGCAGGGCCTTTCTCTAGTTGTGGCGAGCGGGGGCTACTCTTCGTTGTGGTGCATGGGCTTCTCATTGTGGTGGCTTCTCTTGTTGTGGAGCAGGGCTCCAGGCATGCTGGCTTCAGTAGTTGTGGCTCATGGGCTCAGTAGTCGTGACTCACGGGCTCTAGAGCGCAGGCTCAGTAGTTGTGGTGCACGGGCTTAGTTGCTCCGTGCCATGTGGGATCTTCCTGGACCAGGGCTCGAACCCATGTCCCCTGCATTGGCCAGCAGATTCTTAACCACTGAGCCACCAGGGAAGTCCTGGCCCACTTTTTTTCTTGACAACTAGACTTGTTTCTCTTTACTGAGCTAAAAGACATTTCTCATCCCAATGTCTGCTCCACAGATGCCTCTGGCAACAGAGCTTCAATTTTCAACGTCTCACAAGTCTTAGAGTCAGGAAATTTCGTGGAAATCCTCAGAAAGTAAATTATAGTCCATGGCACATTTCCGAGCATGTGCACAGGGTGAGGTTTCTTCAGTGTGTGAGGATGTGGGCTGTGAGGAGAGCCAAAATGAAAGGATGCTTCTCTGCCTAACCCCATGACTACATGGTCAGCTCTGAAGAAAAACCATAAACAGAAAAGGAAAGAAAGACCCTGTATGCAACTGATTCTTGCATTCATGTCTAGAGCACAAAGGAATGCAATCATGCCTTCAACAGGAGCTTGTTTGTTGATTGACAGCAAAAAGAGACTAGTTTTCACAAAATTCTAAGAGTCTAGTTAACACAAAGTTTTAGGTGATAGGCTTATCCTCTGAAAATATTAGATTTAAACTTTTCTGTTTTAGTCTTTGTTAAAAACTAGTAATACACTAGGATGACTATAATCAAAAAGACAGATGACAAGTGTTGGTGAGGATGTGGAAAGGTTGGAATCCACATAACATTTCTAACATGAACATAAAATGGTTCAGCCACTTTGGAAAACAGTTTGGCATTTCCTCAAAATGTTAAACATTGAGTTATATGACCCAACAATTCCACTCCTAGATATAAATGCAAGAGAACTGAAAATACATGTATGCAAAAACCTACACACAAATGTCCATAACAGCATTATTCATAATAGCCAAAAAGTGGAAACAAACCAAATGTCAATCAACTTATAAATGGATAAACAAAACATGGCATATATCCATACAATGGAATATTATTTGGCAATAAAAAGGAATAAAGTGCTGATAAATGCTACAACATGAATGAAACTTGAAAACTTTATGTCAAGCAAAAAAAACAAGACACAAAAGTTTACATTTTGTGTGATTCCATTTATATGAAATGCCCAAGATAAGCAAACCCGGAGAGGCAACCAACAAACATAAAGGTTGCCGATGGCTGAGGGGAGAGGAGGAAGTGGGAGTGACTCCTATTGGGTACAAGATTATCCCACCCAGCACCTTTTCATGAACTACCCAGCACCTTTTCATGAACTACAACATTTTTTCTATTTGTCTCATGACTGGCTTCTCCATGAGGTCTTACCTCAGTTGTTGTGCATATGAAGTCCTTCTCTGACCACTGAAACTAACATTGTCTTCCTTTCCAGCTTTCCATCCCATTAACCGGTTTGTTTGTACTGCTTATCACTTTCCAAAATTCTCCAGTGTATTTTTTATCAGCTTGCGCTAGAACTTATCTGTCCAATACACTCACTAGAACTTATCTGTCCAACACAAAGGCCACGTTTCAAGTGTTCAGTGGCCACATGTGGCCAGCTGCTGTGATGGACGCACAGAGAACATTACCCGCACCTCAGGAAACTCTGTTGGGTAGCACTGCACTAGACCAAAAGCGCCATCAAAGCAGGGTCCTTATTTTCTTTGTCACTGAGACTTCTCTAGCATCTAGAAGACCGCCTACCATATAGTAAACTCAATAAAGAATAAGTGGGACTTCCCTGGTGGCGCAGTGGTTAAGAATCTACCTGCCAATGCAGGGGACATGGGTTGATCCCTGGTCCAGGAAGATCCCACATGCTGCGGAGCAACTAAGCCCGTGCACCACAACTACTGAGCCTGTGCTCTAAAGCCCACGAGGCACAACTACTGAGCCTGCATGCCACAACTACTGAAGCCTGTGCACCTAGAGCTCGTGCTCCGCAACAAGAGAAGCCACCGAAATAAGAAGCCCGCGCACATGGCAACAAAGAGTAGCCCCCGCTCACTGTAACTAGAGAAAGCCCGTGCGCAGCAACAAAGACCCAATGCAAGCAAAAATAAATAAATAAAAATAAAATTTAAAAACAAATTTTTTAAAATAAAGAATAAGTTAATGACTGATTTGAATGAATGAATGATTCATCAGATGGGCAACAGTGGAAAAGGAGATAAGGGAATGCTTAAAATAGCCTGAACTGGACAGAAAATCGGAGCAAGAAAACAACATGTTTGTTTAGGTTCTTCTCAACATTCTCTACTCCAATATTTCATAAATTAATTATGACAGTCTCCATAGAGAACATTTTAATCACTAGATCTTAATTTCTTTCCCAACATTTTCCTGTTGCAGAATACGTTGAATATTATAATTTGACACCAAATAGCATACCATTGTGAAAATGTATAGAATGCAGTGAATTTTATGGGTTTACTATTAATTTCATTTTCATATCCAACCTCTTAATTCAGTGGAAAGTACTACCGACAAAGTAGAAATTTAGTTTGAGGGAATTCCTGGGCAGTTCAGTGGTTAGGACTCGGCGCTTTCACTGCTGTGGCCTGGATTCAATCCCTGGTCGAGGAACTAAGATCCTGCAAACCACATGGCACAACCAAAAAAAAAAGAAAGAAAATTTAGTTTGATAAAGATCCTCTGACTCCTGAAGAATTTTTAAATAATCATTTGTTTCATCAAACTTACAATGTAAGAATTGTATTTACTTTATAACCTTTTCTCTTTTAATAATACTGAGTTCTACAACAGGACTATAAGATAAAAATCAAATATTAAATAAGTAGGTGACATTTCATTGTTTGCCCATTTGGTTCTTGTTGTTTGTTTTCATTTGGTTTGGTTTGTTTTTTGTTGAGTGTTGACACTTTGAAAATTTTTACCCAAGGTCTGATTGTAACTTTGCTACCACCTTCTGGCAAAATAATGAACATCTTATGATCTTTGATTAGAATGAGTTTCCATAGTTTTGTTTACTTTATGTTGTATATTTATTTCACCCACATCTATCATAACAACAACAACGAAAAAGCTGTTAAAAGGCAAAGATAGAAGAGGAATGCAAGATCACAGACTCTCTCTTCTCCAATACCTAAAGGAATGAATTTTTTAAAATGTCTTTAACACACAATATTCAACAGTGGCAATAAAAGAACAAAATGGTGGCCAAGAAAACAAGCAGAAAATCTGGGAGGAATCATTTTAAGTGAGAATGTGGTGCCCCCTGAGGACAACGACCTTGCAGCCTTCCTCACTGATGCTGGGGTTTTCCCTCACTTGCCAGGTAGCTTGGAGCCAAGTGGCTGTGTAGACGTTCTCCTTCCTCCTTCCAAAGTATGCCCCTTGTCACACCACATTTCCCTCCTCGCCCCTTGAAAAACTAACCTGGCAGTATCTAGCAGATACCACTTTAACCAAGCTGTCAAATTTGGTACCAGTAATGGGACAAACATCATGTACCTCCTGATAAAATGTACCGAGAAAGCTACATCCCTACTGTGGTATTCTTGCCAAAAATGCAGAACTTATCATCAGCATACATCAGACAACCCAAATTGAGTGACATTCTGCACGAAATAACTGGCCAGTATGTTTCAAAATTTCAAGGTCAAGAAGGAGTGAGTAAGTGTTTCAAATTAGAGGAGACCAAGAAGGCATGACGAAAAATGTAATGTGTGATCCTGGATTGGATCCTGGACCAAAAATAAAGATACTGGTGGGACAATGGTGCAATTTGAATAATGTCTGTAAGATTACATAATTGTATTGTATCAGTGTTAGTTTCCTGATTTTTATAATCATACGGTTGTATCAGATATTAATGCTGTAAGAATCTGAGTGGAGTGCTTACAGAAATCCTTAGTGTTGTTTTTGTACCTTTTTAAAGTCTGAAATTATTTCAGAAAGAATTAAAAGGTTTTTAAGCTACAGATTGCAGTCTGCAAGGCCCTCACCAAGCCTCCATGTTACTGTCAGTTACAGACTTCCTGGTCACCATCAAAGATGACTTCATCCACTCGATATCCTAGTCTCTCCTTTCCCTGACTAGAGCAAATTTTCTGCGTCTCCTCAGCCACCTCTGAAATCTTGAATTCAAGTACCCAAATTACAGCTTATTTACCCAAAGTCCCAGCCCAAAAATTCTTTTTATTTTTTTCCTGGAAAGCCAAACGATTAATTCCAACAAGTACTGCTCCCAATTAGACCAACTGAAAGCGGCTCTTGACAAAAAGCATCCAGAACTAGTCAACAGAAAACACATAATCTTCCATCAAGATAACATAAGACCACATATTTCTTTGATGACCAGGCAAAAACTGTTACAGCTTGGCTGGGAAGTTCTGATTCATCTGCCGTATTCACCAGACATTGCACCTTCAGATTTCCACTTATTTTGGTCTTTATAAAATTCTCTTAGTGGAAGAAACTTCAATTCCCTGGAAGACTGTAAAAGGCACTTGGAACAGTTCTTACCTGGCAAGATAAGTTTTGGGAAGATGGAATTATGAAGTTGCCTGAAAAATGGCCGAAGGTAGTGGAACAAAAGTGTATGTCGTTTTTCAAAAAAGTTCTTGGGAAAATGAAAAATGTGCCTTTTATTTTTACTTAAAAAACTGAAGGCATGTGCTCACTTCAGCAGCACATATACTAAAATCGGAACGATACAGAGATTAGTGTGGCCCCTGCACAAGGATGACACACAAATTCGTGAAACATTCCATATTTTTAGAGGGAGGAGATATGGGGATATATGTATATGTATAGCTGATTCAGTTTGTTAATAAAGCAGAAACTAACACACCATTGTAAACCAGTTATACTCCAATAAAGACGTTAAAAAAAAAACAAAACTGAAGGCACTTTTTGGCCCACCCAATACGATTCTAGAAAATGTAAGCATTTATTTGTATAACCGTAATTTTTACAATAATGTTAATTTTTTTTTTTTTTTTTTTGCAGTACGTGGGCCTCTCACTGTTGCGGCCTCTCCCGTTGCAGAGCACAGGCTCCAGACGCGCAGGCTCAGCCGCCACGGCTCACGGGCCCAGCCGCTCCGCGGCATGTGGGATCTTCCCGGACCGGGGCACGAACACGTGTCCCCTGCATTGGCAGGCGGACTCTCAACCACTGCGCCACCAGGGAAGCCCAATAATGTTAAATTTTAATCAGGTTAATTTTTTTCAATTTATGGTTTTACATTACCACCTAAACTGGTGAAGCAATTTATGTTATTAGCTTGTACCATTTTAAAGGATTTACTATTTTAAAGGATTTAATAATGTGTACAGTCATGATAGTAGACAAAATTTTGGCAGTTTGGTTACTCTCCAATCAAATAATCATTTATTTTTATTTTTTTTTAGTTTGAAATAATTTCAAACTTTCAGAAGAGTTGCAAGAATAGTGCAAAGAATTCCCATAAACCCTTTAACCTAGATTCACCAATTTTTAATATTTCACCAGTTTACTTTACAAATTTGTGTGTATACATATATAAAGTCAGATGTTCTTAGTATATTTATTGACAGAGCAAAAATCGTGAATGACGTAAAAGCTAATGCTTTGACATCAAGAACATTACCTTTATTATGTGGTAATACAGAAGCTGATCATAAACAACTATTTCTGTTTGCTGAAGTATGGTGGTTACTGAAATAGGAATGTTTGAACTCAGGAACAAACTCTTAGTTTTAAAAGTTGGTTTCTACTTTTTAAAGATACAATTTTTTTAAATTTATTTATTTTTATTTTTGGCTGCACTGGGCCTTCGTTGCTGCGCGCGGGCTTTCTCTAGTTGCGGCGAGCCGGGACTACTCATTTTTTTTTTTTTTTTTTTTTTTTTATAACATTACCATAATTTAACAACAATTATCAATCAATAGTTTAGATACAGGATAGAATGTTTTTAATTATATTTTTCATCAAAAGATGGAAATGTAGCTTGAATTCATCTCTTTCGTGTCAATATACAATTTAACTGTAACAATACAGAATAAATTGTTAGAATTGACTACTTATAAAGAATTAAAGATCAATTCTGGAAATATAGCCTCACTTGCTTCATTACACATAAAAGTCAAAAATTAGTATCTTGAACCTGTCCCTGTGAACTGGTTTCTCTACTACATATGTTATTAAAACAAAACACAGAAACAGTTTATATATACATTACCCCCATCAGTAACACTGTCATCAATGCAACCTAGATTAAATTTTAACAAGTGAGAAACAAGTTCATTTAACACATTAAAAACCTATTCTTTCTACATAACAAACATTGATACATATTTACATCAAATACTTGGTAGAAAACTTGAACATTGGTACATATGGTGTTTGTTCAAAACTGCATTTAGGCATTTAACATGGGGAAAGAGCTGTTTCACTCTGTTTAGTTTTGTTTACACATGCAATGAACTACGTGTACAGTTTTTATTTTCATTTCCCTGTGTTTTGTTTGTTCTGATTATTTATTAAAATGTGTGTTGAATCGAATAAAAAATTGCAATTTGCATTTTGTATTTTTTACATAACTTTCCTAACAATTTTTTGTTGTATTTTACAAAAGTATTGGTCCACAACCGGTTGGAAATGAGAAGTCTTTCACCGCAGATAATTTGAGCATTACTGCTATCACCCTCAACATTCCCTAGATGGCCACTAGGTGGTGACCAAGGATCTTCTCCCTGACTGCTTGCGTGACCTTTGGAACGGCACCTCCAATGGAGAAGTAAAAAGGCACTTCATATGCTACAAACGTTTCCAGTGTAGCCTGGCACAATTGTCAGAACTTTCCTATTTGTCAAGCCCATAGAGAAGGCAATTCAGTCACCCTTGCATGGGACATTTGTAAATGCTGAGATTGACTGATACAAAGGAAGATGTGGATGTTCATAAGTTTCGCCAGTTGTTGATAGGCCTCCTGCATGCACAGGAACATATCTATACACTAAAGCTGGTAAAACAGCTGTCATCATGGCTCCCCGTGACACTTACTGCCACTCCCTCAGAAGCCACTCACAGAATATTCCTGTATTTAAAAATACAGGGCTGTAGGAATTCCCTGGTGGCCTAATGGTTAGGATGCTGGGCTTTATAAACTGCCAAAGCCTTTGGCTTTCAGTACATTCCTCCCCTGTAAAAAGACTTGTACCCATGTGGCAGACAAGGAGAATGAAAACCTGTCTGTGGCCAAAAGTTGACATCACCTCATGTGATAAATTATCCAGGCTTCCAGGTCTGCCACTTGAGACTGGGATTCTGATGTCCGACTTGGGTGCCCGCCTTGGGGATTTACTCTGGCCATGCTTCAAGATGGCCAACATCTCCCATACCTTTCAAGCACTCAGAAACGTCCTCGTCTCCCTATCTAACTCTGATCACACTGGCTTGAGCCACTTGGCAACCAACCTTGGGGGCTGAACATGCTGGGAACCGCTTCTCCGTCAAGGGACGTGTGCAGTGGAATGGCAGCCCCTGGCATTCATCCCTGCACAGCAGCAGGCAGTCACCCTAGTGATTGCCAGTAATCTCGTGCTCCCCCTGACAGCTGTGATTCTCTCTGGTACTGAGATGGGCCAAAGAGAATATGTAGCTTTGGAGTAGAGAGGAGTTTGCCTTATTCAATTAGGGGACTAAACTTTGAAAAACTCTTCTTTCTTGGATTGATTTCTGATTGATGATTTTAGATGTTTATGGTCATGTATATGACTGTTTTTAGATGCCACATAGCACGAGAGGAACAAACACTCTAAAAATAAGTGAACAAAGTTTTTTGCTTTGCAAGACCAGAGATTTGAAAGACACACTCAGAGGGCCAGGCAACAGAGATTCTTCCCGAAAACAGTTCTCTCTGCTAATTCTATTTGCCAATTACCAGTTTCCCAATTTGAAAAGATATACTCAAGCTAATTCAAGGAGTATGTTTATTAAAATAGATTATTTACAAAAGTGTGGGTAAAGGTCAGGAAAACCAAAGGGTAACCATGCTATAACCCTGGACTACTAATAATGGAGGAACTGTCACCATTCCACAGCCAAAGGTGAAGGACAGGAGCAGGTACTGGAGCCCAACACAAGAAACTCACAATACCAGGAGCCTGGTGTGACCCAAACTCCACCTCAGTCTCCTTTCACCATGGACCAATCCCAACCAGAAATGAGAGGGCACAGCCCACTGCTGTAATCTATACATAGCAGCCTCCCAGGACACAGAACAGGTACAATGGATCTGGAGAGACAGAACATATCTATATATACATATACGTGTGTGTGTGCTGTGTGTCTGTGTGTGTATGTATGTATACACTTCACAGTATAGATAGATGATTGGTAGGTAGATAGATATGAGATACAAAGCTAGAGCTAGAGATACCACCCACGCCTTTTTGCCCTCAGCATCCTTTCTGGTCCTTCATCAAATGGAAAGATTGAGCCCCCATCACAGAGTGGGCATGAAGTTCTATCAGCTACCATGTCAGATACCAAATTGGTATCAATTTTCTTATACTCCCATCTAAACCTAAAACTTGGGACTTCCCTGGTGGTCCAGTGGGTGAGACTCCGCGCTCCCAATGCACAGAGCCTGGGTTAGATCCCTGGTCGGGGAACTAGATCCCTCATGCATGCCGCAACTAAGAAGCCTGCATGCCTCAACTAAAGATCCCGTGTGCCACAACTAAGACCCGGTGCAGCCTAAATAAATAACAAAACCCTAAGACTTTGCCAGCATTGTCGTTATCCATATAACTTATTTCAGAGGAAAGGGAGGGAGACAAGAAGCAATTAAGTTACATAAAACCTTGTTGTGACACTCCTGACATCAAAAGGTCTGTGTTGGTCATTGTTGCTGTCTTTTCCCACTGCCCGTTCCATGTGCCCCTTAACCTCTCCCAGCATCTTGGCTGGACCAGGGTTCTTTACCAGATGGGGAGTCCAAACTCTTCACTGCTACAGTGTCTGTGTTCTTGGAAGTCTTTTCTCGGTGAGTCATTGCAGTCTTTTACTCACCAGGACAACTGGTCAAGGGAGTATAAAATAAAAGATCAATAAATCCCTGGTTTCCAAACATAGTTCTCCACAGCCTAGTTTCCTCAAGACAATCATCAATCAATTAAATCCATACAAAACCTCCCTATTCTGATTATTATGAGTCATTGGCATGAGAAGCACAAGATGGCAATCTCCACTGCCAATTCATTGGAACCATTCCTCCCCTCCACACTAAGTCCCCAAAACTCACATGTTCTTCAAAGAATTTTAATGAAAAGGATGAAGGAAGAAGGTATCTTAATTTAAAATGGAGAGATCTGGCAATCCCCACCTTAACTAGCCTGGTGATCAAACAGAGTGAAGCAACCTGGCCTGATGTGCCTTCCGGTGTGAGGCAAGAAGTGCAGAACCTCACCTCTGTAGTAGTCTTGCAAAAGACATTTAACCTGACTTGAGTCATGAGGAAATAGACAAATCCAGAATGTGGGATATCCTACCAGATACCTGGCTTGGACTCTTTAAAAAGTCACGTTATGGAAAACATAAATAGTAGGTAATTATTCTAGATTAAAAGAGACTAATAACCAAATGAATGGCATGAACCTTGATTAGATACTGCATCGGGGAAGAAACAACATTTGGGGGAACACCTGGGGAAATTTAAATACAAACTGATTATTAGATAAAATTACTGAATTTTTCCAAGTTGTGCTAATAGATTAGGTAGAAGAATGTCTTTATTCTTGGGAAAGACACTGAAGTTCAATGGCTGAAAAAGCCTAAGCCTAAGCACAGGAAAAGAAAACACAGCTGTCTGGAACATGAACTGAACTACTGTTTCTTTCTAGGGAGCACCACTTTCATTTGCAACAACTGACAAACTATGATTACTCTGACTTGTGGAATTAGCAGACATTTCTCAAAAAGGAACAAACTGAACTGGTCACTTCAAGGAAAACAACTGACAGCATTTGTTGCTAATGCTGTAATTCAAGCTTTGGAGCAAAAATTA
This sequence comes from Lipotes vexillifer, assembly GCF_000442215.2. Lineage (NCBI taxonomy): Eukaryota > Metazoa > Chordata > Mammalia > Artiodactyla > Lipotidae > Lipotes > Lipotes vexillifer. The sequence continues at coordinate 594,848 of NW_006780291.1, forward strand.
CATAGTGCAACTGACCTCTGAGAAACTACCACTTGTCAAGCTTCTGTGGTTGTTATCCAAGAGTATCCAGAATTATCTGAAAAAGTCTATTAAAATACTCCTCCCTTTTCCAACTACGTATTTCTGGGAGGCTGAATTTTCTTCACTTACTGCAACCCAAACATCATTACAAACGGTTCAGC
>NW_006780291.1:595175-598101 GCF_000442215.2 Lipotes vexillifer
GTTCAGCAAAAAGGGAAACAGAATGTTGCCAATAATAGGTGAAGGATATAAGGGTGTTCCTTTTACTATTCGTTCGACTTCTCTGTAGGTTTGAAAAGTTTCAAAATAAAATATGTGGAGGGAGATATTCAAGTCTAAGGTCACTGGGATGGAACAAACACTCTTCAAGTGGTCACTAGATGTAAGGAGCCACTCCCATCTATGACCCCCCTGATCTCACACACTTAGCAGCTACTCCCACAAAGGCTCTCTAGGCTCCTCCAGTAGACTGGAGAAATCTTCAAATGTCTTCCTGTTTATAGGTTCTTCTCTGGGAGCGGGCCCTGTAAGTCTAACCGGGACATGTTGGGAATTATGGAACTAGAGGCAGTAGGGGTAGTGTGGCCTGCCTCTGCAGGCAATAGAGGCCCAGGGAGATTTGGAGCCCAAATGCCACCTCCTTTCCCAACTAGAGCCCTTAGAGGTCTCATAGGACTGAGCATTTAATTGGTGCTACAACTATGCAGCCCTTGCTACCAAGCCTGGGCTTGTCCCTGAACTGCTGTGACCACATATGAGGGACCCATTCAAAGCTGCCATTGGGGCTCTCTAGCTCCTCATGTGTTTTACTTCTTCTATGTTCACAGCTTTTACTTCATCTTTCCCCAGGTGCCTTCTCAGGACTGTCAAAAGCGAGGTGTCTGCAAAATCTTTATAGTCACAACTAGCCATAGTGACGAGGTGCCACAGCCATTTGGTCTATCGAAGTGTTGTCCTCCAACTGGAAGCCTTCCATGCCACCACACTAATTAGCTTAAGTGGCTGTGACACCACCATATACCACAGTTTACTAGTGTCCCATTGCCCCCACTCTGACGTTTCCTGGGGCCATCTCTGGTGCCTATTAGTGTAGCAGTCACAGCATCAACGGGAAGCAGATGGCACACAAATCACGACTTGAGGAGACTTTTTTTTTTTTTTTGCGGTACGTGGGCCTCTCACTGTTGCGGCCTCTCCCGTTGCAGAGCACAAGCTCCGGACGCGCAGGCTCAGCAGCCATGGCTCACAGGCCTAACCGCTCCGTGGCATGTGGGATCTTCCCAGACCAGGACACGAACCCATGTCCCCTGCATCGGCAGGCGGACTCTCAACCACTGCGCCACCAGGGAAGCCCTTGAGGAGACTTTATGAGACCAATTACAAATATGAGTATAGGAAAACCGAAGGGATAGTTAATACATTAGGCTCAAAGGGACAGGGAAAGGAGTGACTACTGGAAATCAGAAGAGAACTGGATAGAGGCCCCCTTAAGAGGCCACATTTAGTTGAGGGACACAGCCAGCCCAAGGTGACCTTGAAGGGAGAGAGCCAGAGGAATAAATATCTGACCTCCATTCCTCCATCTCTCCAATTTCCTAGTGGGGCTCTGCACTGGCCAAAGCCAGCCAGGAGCCAGAAAGCAGGGGAGCCTGTTGCCATGTCCATCCAGGCCAGCCAACCAGAGTGGGAGGGTGGAGAGTGGATCTGAAGGTGCCCAGAAGACAGCCCACATACGGTATACAGAGCCTCTAGGCTCCAATTTCATTATAACCATTAAAAAGTTGGGAGGAAAGAGAATCAAGTCTGATTTTACATAATTCTCTTCTCTTTCCCAGTGTCTTCATTACAAGTTAAGCTTTTCTTACACAATCACAAGGCCTGTGGTTACCTCAAGTTGGTGGCCAAAAGGAAGTCCTAGTCACTATACTCAAGAAGAATTCAACCTACCCGTTTCAGGAGTTGTGGCTAGTGGCAAAATCTAACTGTAGCAAAGCAACACCAACTTTCTTAGAGTTTAGCCTTGATTAAAGGGTTCAGCAAATTAACCTACCCTGACACGCTACCAGGTGCTGAGGATGCAGGTATGGACAACAGCCCCTTCTGCTGCTGCTGGGAATGTGGGGAAATGGTTTTGGGAAACTCAACAAGAAGTGCTGGGTCAGGCACTAATTCTAGCTTATGAGGACCGGGGAAATCAGGGTGACGGTTACTTCCAATAGGGTCCATTGCTGAACCAGTGAACCACAAGAGAATTCTGCCACTGTCCAAGGTATATACCATAGGAACACAGTGAGGTAAACACAGCCACAGGTTTTGGAATCAGCCAGATGTGGATTCCAATCCTGCTTCTTCAACTTACTGTGTCACTTTGACCAAATCAACTGTTCCCTGGAAACCTCCATTTCCACCTGTAAAATGTGAGTAATGAGAGTACCTCCTCATAGGATGATGAGTATTAAATGGAAAAATAAATAAAATTCCCAATATCTGCCACCGTCAACACTTCTCCACCTTAGCACTCAACAAATGGGAGTTATTATTCCACTGGGTAGTTTACGATAAGGGATGGTTTAAATAAACTTACAGTACAGTAAGATAAAAAAGATAAAAAATGTTCAAACATGGGAGGGTCTAACCCAAATCCTTACCAAAACTTATAGGAAAGAGTTGTAAGCACTCTAGTTTTTCCCCACTTCGGGATTGCTAGAGTTTAAAAGGTTGCAAAACCCAGGTCTTCCCTGGTGGCTCAGTAGTTAAGAATCCGCCTGCCAACGTAGGGGACATGGGTTCGAGCCCTGGTCCGGGAAGATCCCACATGCCGCAGAGCAACTAAGCCCATGCGCCACAACTACTGAGCCTGTGCTCTAGAGCCCACAAGCCACAACTACTGAAGCCCGCATGCCTAGAGCCCATGCTGCACAACAAGAAAAGCACCGCAATGAGAAGCCCGTGCACTGCAACGAAGAGTTGCCCCAGCTCGCCGCAACCAGAGAAAGCCCACGTGCAGCAACAAAGACCCAATGCAGCCAAAAATAAACAATTAAAATTTAAAAATAAAAAGGTTGAGGGCTTCCCTGGTGGCGCAGTGGTTGAGAGTCCACCTGCCGATGCAGGGGACACGGGTTCG
>NW_006780291.1:598131-599710 GCF_000442215.2 Lipotes vexillifer
GCGGCTGGGCCCGTGAGCCATGGCCGCTGAGCCTGTGCGTCCGAAGCCTGTGCTCCGCAACAGGAGAGAGGCCAGGAGTGAGAGGCCCGTGTACCGCAAAAAAAAAAAGGTTGCAAAACCCAAAGTATTTTTTAATTTCTTTTAAAGTTATCACACCCATTAACCTTCTGCAGGCAGTTTTCTAATGAAAGTGATTGCTGACAACACTGTTTTGAATACTTCTTTACAGCCAAGTAATAGCTTTCTTTCAACTTAAGAATTCAAGAACCATTGTTACAGGACTCCAATGTGTTGGAAATGTTCTCAATTGTTTCTAAGAGCTTTCTCTGCCTACCAGTTAACCACTCTGCAGTGAGCAAGAAGCATTTCTCCATATTCAGGAGAAAAAAAGTTACAGATCAAAAAAGAAACTATTTATGAGTGCTTGGATACCAAAGGACCTTTGTTTCTGAACCAAGAATTTTAAGGAAAACCATAGGGCTTCTGAAATCATTTTTCAATTAATAATTTAAAAAGGGACTTCCCTGGTGGTCCAGTGGGTAAGACTCTACGCTCCCAATGAAGGGGGCCTGGCTTCAATCCCTGGTCAGGGAACTAGTTCCCACATTCATGCCACAACTAAGAGTCCACATGCCGCAACTAAGACCCGGCACAGCCAAAATAAATAAATAAATAGTTACAAAAAAAAATTTAAAGAGTTAGTCTTCAAACCTCACCACCATGATCCTAGATCGAGGGCTGAAATTCTTAAAATCCTCAAAATCCTCAGATTTCTGCTATATATATTCTCACTACCCTTTCATCTTTTTGGATCACTCAGGTGTGAATAAATGAAAATATTTTCTTTCTATCTTCCAAGGCCAATAGTGAATAGAGGCAACAGAGCTTATGCTTTAAAAAACAATAAACTGGGGAGGCTCATGACTGGCTCACACACCAAACATGACCACACAGCTGCCCACAGTGTTGGACAAGTCCATGGTCTAAAATTAAGAAGTGCAGGTGTGTGTGTGTGTGTGTGTGTGTGTGTGTGTGTGTGTGTGTGTGTGTGTTGGGGAGTAGCAGGGAGTGGTTTGAGAACCAAAATGATCAGATTCCTAATGTTAAAACAGGGTAAAGTAGGTAATAAATTTTTCCTTAAAATTATTAAAAGTAGGGGACCTTCAAGATGGTGGAGGAGTAAGAGGTGGAGATCACCTTCCTCCCCATAAATACATCTACACGTGGAGCAACTCCTACAGAACACCTACTGAACGCTGGCAGAAGACCTCAGACCTCCCAAAAGGCAAGGAACTCTCCACGTACCAGAGTAGGGCCAAAGAAAAAGGAAAAAAGAGACAAATGAATAGGGAGGAGACCTGCACCAGTGGGAGGGAGCCGTGAAGGAGGAAAGGTTTCCACACACTAGGAGCCCCTTCTCGGGCGGAGACTGCGGGTGGGGGAGGGGGGAGCTTCGGAGCCACGGAGGAGAGCGCAGCAACGGGGGCGCGGAGGGCAAAGCGGAGAGATTCCCGCACAGAGGATCGGCGCCGACCGGCGCTCACCAGCCCGAGAGGCTCGTGTGCTCGCCCGCCGGGGC
>NW_006780291.1:599720-636912 GCF_000442215.2 Lipotes vexillifer
TTTCGGTCGGAGCACAGGGAGAGGACTGGGGTTGGCTGTGTGAACACAGCCTGAAGGGGGCTAGTGCGCCACAGCTAGCCGGGAGGGAGTCCGGGAAAAAGTCTGGACCTGCCTAAGAGGCAAGAGACCATTGTTTCCGGGTGCGCGAGGAGAGGGGACTCAGAGCACCGCCTAAATGAGCTCGAGACGGGCGTGAGCCGTGGCTATCAGCGCGAACACCAGAGATGGGCATGAGACGCTAAGGCTGCTGCTGCCGCCACCAAGAAGCCTGTGTGCAAGCACAGGTCACTATCCACACCTCCCCTCCCGGGAGCCTGTGCAGCCCACCAACTGCCAGGGTCCCATGATCCAGGGACAACTTCCCCGGGAGAACACACGGCACGCCTCAGGCTGTTGCAACATCACGCAGGCCTCTGCCACCGCAGGCTTGCCCATCATTCCAATTTTAACTACCGTATCCCTCCCTTCCCCGCCCCCAACCCGGGCCGAAGTGAGCCAGAGTCCCCTCATCAGCCGCTGCTTTAAACCCGTCCTGTCTGGGCAGGAAAACATGCCTGAGGGTGACCTACACACAGAGGAGGGGCCAAAACCAAAGCTGAACCCCAGGAGCTGTGCACACAAAGAATAGAAATGGAAATTTCTCTGTGCAGCCTCATGAGCAGTGGATTAAATCCCCACAATCAACTTGATGGATCCCGCATCTGTGGAACCCCTGAGCAGACAACGAATCATTCCCAAAATTGAGGCAGTGGACTTTGGGAGAAATTATACACTTGGGGTTTGCTGTCTGTGACTGATTTGTTTCTGATTCTTATGTTTATCTTAGTATCGTTTTCACCGCTTGTTATCATTGGTGAATTTCCTTATTGGTTTCGTTGTTCTCTTTTATATTCTTATTATTTTCTATTTGAATAATTTTTTTTTCATTTTTTTTCTTTCCTTTTCTTTCTCCCATTTCTTCTGAGCAGTGTGCCTGACAAGGTCTTGGTGATCTGGCCTGCTACCAGGCCTGAGCCTCTGAGATAGGAGAGCTGAGTTCAGGCCATTGGATCACCAGAGACCTCCAGGCCCCACGTAATATCAATCGGTGAGAGATCTCCCAGAGAGCTCCATCTCAATGCTAAGACCCAGCCCCACCCAATGGCCAGCAAGCTCCAGTGCTGGACACACCATTCCAAACAAATAGCAAGACAGGAACACAACTTCACCCATTAGCAGACAGGCTGCCCAAAATCATACTAAGTTCACAGACCCCAAAACACACCACAGGATGTGGCCCTGCCCACCAGAAAGACAAGACCCAGCCCCATCTACCAGAACACAGGCACCAGTCCACTCCACCAGGAAGCCTACACAAGCCACTAAACCAACCCCACACACTGGGGAAGACACCAAAAACAACGGGCACTACAAACCTGCAGCCTGCAAAAAGGAGACTCGAGACACAGTTACTTAAACAAAATGAGAAGATGGAGAAATATGCAGCAGACTAAAAAGCAAGTAAAAACCCACCAGATGAAACAAATGAAGAGGAAATAGGCAGTCTACCTGAGAAAGAATTCAGAGTAATGATAGTAAAGATGATCCAAATCTTGGAAACAGAATGTAGATAATACAAGAAAAGTTTAACAAGGACCTAGAAGAACTGCAGAGCAAACAAACAATGATGAACAACACAATAAATAAAATTAAAAATTCTCTAGAAGGAATCAATAGAGGAATAACTGAGGCAGAAGAACGGTTGTGACCTGGAAGATAAAATAGTGGAAATAACTAACACAGAGCAGAATAAAGAAAAAAGAATGAAAAGAATTGACAACAGTCTCAAAGACCTCTGGGACAACATTAAATGCACCAACATTCAAATTACAGGGGTCCCAGAAAAACAAGAGAAAAAGAAAGGGTCTGAGAAAATATTTGAAGAGATTATAGTTGAAAATGTCCCTAATATGGGAAAGGAAATAGTCATCAAGTCCAGGAAGCGCAGAGTCCCATACAGGATAAATCCAAGGAGAAACACGCCAAGACACATATTAATCAAACTATCAAAAATTAAATACAAAGAAAAAATATTAAAAGCAGCAAAGGAAAAGCAACAAATAACATACAAGGGAATCCCCATAAGGTTAACAGCTGATCTTTCAGCAGGCTCTGCAAGCCAGAAGGAAGGGGCAGGACATATTTAAAGTGATGAAACGGGAAAACCTACAACCAAGATTACTCTAACCAGCAATGATCTCATTCAGATTTGATGGAGAAATTAAAACCTTTATAGACAAGCAAAAGTTAAGAGAATTCAGCACCACAAAACCAGCTTTACAACAAATGCTAAAGGAACTTCTCTAGGCAGGAAACACAAGAGAAGGAAAAGACCTACAAAAACAAACCCAAAACAATTAAGAAAATGGTAATAGGAACATACATATTGATAATCACCTTAAATGTAAATGGATTAAATGCTCCAACCAAGAGACAGAGTTGCTGAATGGATACAAAAACAAGACCCATATATGTGCTTTCTACAAGAGACCCACTTCAGACCTAGGGACACATTACGGACTGAAAGTGAGGGGATGGAAAAAGATATTCCATGCAAACAGAAAACAAAAGAAAGCTGGAGTAGCAATTCTCATATCAGACAAAATAGACTTTAAAATAAAGACTATTACAAGAGACAATAAGGACACTACATAATGATGAAGGGATCGATCCAAGAAGAAGATATAACAATTGTAAATGTTTATGCACCCAACATAGGAGAACTCAATACATAAGGCAAATGCTAACAGCCATAAAAGGGGAATCCACAGTAACACAATTATAGTAGGGGACTTTTAACACACCACTTTCACCTATGGACAGATCATCCAAAATGAAAATAAATAAGGAAACACAAGCTTTAAATGACACATTAAACAAGATAGACTTAACTGAGATCTATAAGACATTCCATCCAAAAACAACAGAATACACTTTCTTCTCAAGGGCTCATGGAACATTCATCAGGATAGATCATATCTTGGGTCACAAATCAAGCCTTGGTAAATTTAAGAAAACTGAAATCATATCAAGTATCTTCTCCGACCACAATGCTATGAGACTAGATATTACAGGAAGAAAACTGTAAAAATGCAAAGACATGGTGGCTAAACAATATGCTACTAAATAATCAAGAGATCACTGAAGAAATCAAAACGGAAATCAAGCAATACCTAGAAACAAATGACAATAAAAACACGACGACCCCAAAACCTATGGCATGCAGCAAAAGCAGTTCTAAGAGAGAAGTTTATAGCAATACAATCCTACCTTAAGAAACAAGAAACATCTCAAATAAACAACCTAACCGGGGGGGCGGTGGAAAGATGGCGGAGGAGTAAGACGCGGAGATCACCTTCCTCCCCACAAATACACCAGAAATACATCTACATGTGGAACAACTCCTACAGAACACCTACTGAATGCTGGCAGAAGACCTCAGACCTCCCAAAAGGCAAGAAACTCCCCACGTATCTGGCTGGGGCAAAAGAAAAAATTAATTAAAAACAGAGACAATAGAATAGGGACGGCACCTGCACCAGTGGGAGGGAGCTGTGAAGGAGGAAAGGTCTCCACACACTAGGAAGCCCCTTCAGGGGCAGAGACTGCGGGTGGTGGAGGAGGAGTGCTTTGGAGCCACAGAGGAGAGCACAGGAACAGGGTTGTGGAGAGCAAAGTGGAGAAATTCCAGCACAGAGGATCGGTGCCGACCGGCACTCACCAGCCCGAGAGGCTTGTGTGCTCACCCGCCGAGGCGGGCGGGGCTGCGAGCTGAGGCTCGGTTTCGGTTTCAGTCGGAGCTCAGGGAGAGGACTGGGGCTGGCGGTTCCTTTCTTTTCTTCTTTCTTTCTTTCTTCCTTCCCTCCTTCCTTCCTTCCCTCCTCTCTTTCTTTCTTTCTTTCTTTCTTTCCTATTTCCTCCTACTTATACTAATTCTCTCTACTTTCTCTCCCTTTTATTCTGAGCCGAGTGGATGAAAGGCTCTTGCTGCTCCAGCCAGGAGTCAGGACTCTGCCTCTGAGGTGGGAGAGCCAACTTCAGAACACTCGTCAAGAAGAGACCTCCCAGCCCCACATAATATCAAACGGCGAAAATCTCCCAGAGATCTCCATCTCAACACCAGCACCCAGCTTCGCTCAACGACCAGCAAGCTACAGTGCTGGACAACCTATGCCAACCATATAGCAAAACAGGAACACAACCCCACCCACTAGCAGAGAGGCTGCCTAAAATCATAATAAGTCCACAGACACCCCAAAACACACCACCAGACGTGGACCTGCCCACTAGAGAGACAAGATCTAGCCTCATACACCACAACACAGCCACTAGTCCCCTCCACCAGGAAGCCTACACAACGCACTGAACCAACCTTAGCCACTGGAGACAGACATCAAAAACAACGGGAGCTACGAACTTGCAGCCTGCAAAAAGGTGAACCCAATCACAGTAAGATAAGCAAAATGAGAAGACAGAAAAACACACAGCAGATGAAGGAGCAGGATAAAAACCCACCAGACCTAACAAATGAAGAGGAAATAGGCAGTCTACCTGAAAAAGAGTTCAGAATAATGATAGTAAAGATGATCCAAAATCTTGGAAATAGAATGGACAAAATGCAAGAAGCAGTTAACAAGGACCTAGAAGAAATAAAGATGAAACAGACAATGATGAACAACACAATAAATGAAATGAAAAATACTCTAGATGGGATCAATAGCAGAATAAATGAGGCAGAAGAACGGATAAGTGACCTGGAAGATAAAATAGTGGAAATAACTACTGCAGAGCAGAATAAAGAAAAAAGAATGAAAAGAACTGAGGACAGTCTCAGAGACCTCTGGGACAACATTAAACGCACCAACATTCGAATTATAGGGGTTCCAGAAGAAGAAGAGAAAAAGAAAGGGACTGAGAAAATATTTGAAGAGATTATAGTTGAAAACTTCCCTAATATGGGAAAGGAAATCGTTAATCAAGTCCAGGAAGCACAGAGAGTCCCATACAGGATAAATTCAAGGAGAAATACGCCAAGACACATATTAATCAAACTGTCAAAAACTAAATACAAAGAAAGCATATTAAAAGCAGCAAGGGAAAAACAACAAATAACACACAAGGGAATCCCCATAAGGTTAACAGCTGATCTCTCAGCAGAAACTCTACAAGCCAGAAGGGAGTGGCAGGACATACTGAAAGTGATGAAGGAGAAAAACCTGCAACCAAGATTACTCTACCCAGCAAGGATCTCATTCAGATTTGATGGAGAAATTAAAACCTTTACAGACAAGCAAAAGCTGAGAGAGTTCAGCACCACCAAACCAGCTTTACAACAAATGCTAAAGGAACTTCTCTAGACAAAAACACAAGAGAAGGAAAAGTCCTATAATAACGAACCCAAAACAATTTAGAAAATGGGAATAGGAACATACATATCGATAATTACCTTAAATGTAAATGGACTAAATGCTCCCACCAAAAGACACAGATTGGCTGAATGGATACAAAAACAAGACCCATATATATGCTGTCTACAAGAGACCCACTTCAGACCTAGAGACACATACAGACTGAAAGTAAGGGGATGGAAAAAGATATTCCATGCAAATGGAAACCAAAAGAAAGCTGGAGTAGCAATTCTCATATCAGACAAAATAGACTTTAAAATAAGGACTATCAGAAGAGACAAAGAAGGACACTACATAATGATTAAGGGATCGATCCAAGAAGAAGATATAACAATTGTAAATATTTATGCACCCAACATAGGAGCACCTCAATACATAAGGCAAAAACTAGCAGCCATAAAAGGGGAAATCGACAGTAACACATTCATAGTAGGGGACTTCAACACCCCACTTTCACCAATGGACAGATCATCCAAAATGAAAATAAATAAGGAAACACAAGCTTTAAATGATACATTAAACAGGATGGACTTAATTGATATTTATAGGACACTCCATCCAAAAACAACAGAATACACATTTTTCTCAAGTGCTCATGGAACATTCTCCAGGATAGATCATATCTTGGGTCACAAATCAAGCCTTGGTAAATTTAAGAAAATTGAAATTATATCAAGTATCTTTTCCGACCACAACGCCATGAGATTAGATATCAATTATAGGAAAAGAGCAGTAAAAAATACAAACACATGGAGGCTAAACAATACACTACTTAGTAACGAAGTGATCACTGAAGAAATCAAAGAGGAAATTAAAAAATACCTAGAAACAAATGACAATGGAGATACAACGACCCAAAACCTATGGGATGCAGCAAAAGCAGTTCTAAGAGGGAAGTTTATAGCAATACAAGCCCACCTTAAGAAGCAGGAAACATCTCGAATAAACAACCTAACCTTGCACCTCAAGCAATTAGAGAAAGAAGAACAAAAAAACCCCAGAGTTAGCAGAAGGAAAGAAATCATAAAAATCAGATCAGAAATAAATGAAAAAGAAATGAAGGAAACAATAGCAAAGATCAATAAAACTAAAAGCTGGTTCTTTGAGAAGATTAACAAAATTGATAAACCATTAGCCAGACTCATCAAGAAAATAAGGGAGAAGACTCAAATCAATAGAATCAGAAATGAAAAAGGAGAAGTAACAACTGACACTGCAGAAATACAAAAAATCATGAGGGATTACTACAAGCAACTCTATGCCAATAAAATGGACAATCTGGAAGAAATGGACAAATTCTTAGAAATGCACAAACTGCCAAGACTGAATCAGGAAGAAATAGAAAATATGAACAGACCAATCACAAACACTGAAATTGAAACTGTGATTAAAAATCTTCCAACAAACAAAAGCCCAGGACCAGATGGCTTCACAGGCGAATTCTATCAAACATTTAGAGAAGAGCTAACACCTATTCTTCTCAAACTCTTCCAAAATATAGCAGAGGGAGGAACACTCCCAAACTCATTCTACGAGGCCACCATCACCTTGATACCAAAACCAGACAAGGATGTCACAAAGAAAGAAAACTACAGGCCAATATCACTGATGAACATAGATGCAAAAATCCTCAACAAAATACTAGCAAACAGAATCCAACAGCACATTAAAAGGATCATACACCATGATCAAGTGGGGTTTATTCCAGGAATGCAAGGATTCTTCAATATACGCAAATCTATCAATGTGATTAACCATATTAACAAATTGAAGGAGAAAAACCATATGATCATCTCAATAGATGCAGAGAAAGCTTTTGACAAAATTCAACACCCATTTATGATAAAAACCCTGCAGAAAGTAGGTGTAGAGGGAACTTTCCTCAATATAATAAAGGCCGTATATGACAAGCCCACAGCCAACATCATCCTCAATGGCGAAAAACTGAAAGCATTTCCACTAAGGTCAGGAACAAGACAAGGTTGCCCACTCTCACCACTCTTATTCAACATAGTTTTGGAAGTTTTAGCCACAGCAATCAGAGAAGAAAAGGAAATAAAAGGAATCCAAATCGGAAAAGAAGAAGTAAAGCTGTCACTGTTTGCAGATGACATGATACTATACATAGAGAATCCTAAAGATGCTACCAGAAAACTACTAGAGCTAATCAATGAATTTGGTAAAGTAGCAGGATACAAAATTAATGCACAGAAATCTCTGGCATTCCTATATACTAATGATGAAAAATCTGAAAGTGAAATCAAGAAAACACTCCCATTTACCATTGCAACAAAAAGAATAAAATATCTAGGAATAAACCTACCTAAGGAGACAAAAGACCTGTATGCAGAAAATTATAAGACACTGATGAAAGAAATTAAAGATGATACAAACAGATGGAGAGATATACCATGTTCTTGGATTGGAAGAATCAACATTGTGAAAATGACTCTACTTCCCAAAGCAATCTATAGATTCAATGCAATCCCTATCAAACTACCACTGGCATTTTTCACAGAACTAGAACAAAAAATTTCACAATTTGTATGGAAACACAAAAGACCCCGAATAGCCAAAGCAATCTTGAGAACAAAAAATGGAGCTGGAGGAATCAGGCTGCCTGACTTCAGACTATACTACAAAGCTACAGTAATCAAGACAGTATGGTACTGGCACAAAAACAGAAAGATAGATCAATGGAATAGGATAGAAAGCCCAGAGATAAACCCATGCACATATGGTCACCTTATCTTTGATAAAGGTGGCAGGAATATACAGTGGAGAAAGGACAGCCTCTTCAATAAGTGGTGCTGGGAAAATTGGATAGGTACATGTAAAAGTATGAGATTAGATCACTCCCTAACACCATACACAAAAATAAGCTCAAAATGGATTAAAGACCTAAATGTAAGGCCAGAAACTATCAAACTCTTAGAGGAAAACATAGGCAGAACACTCTATGACATAAATCACAGCAAGATCCTTCTTGACCCATCTCCTAGAGTAATGGAGATAAAAACAAAAATAAACAAATGGGACCTAATGAAACTTCAAAGCTTTTGCACAGCAAAGGAAACCATAAACAAGACCAAAAGACAGCCCTCAGAATGGGAGAAAATATTTGCAAATGAATCAACTGACAAAGGATTAATCTCTAAAATTTACAGGCAGCTCATGCAGCTCAATAACAAAAAAATAAACAACCCAATCCAAAAATGGGCAGAAGACCTAAATAGACATTTCTCCAAAGAAGATATACAGACTGCCAACAAACACATGAAAGAATGCTCAACATCATTAATCATTAGAGAAATGCAAATCAAAACTACAATGAGATATCATCTCACACCAGTCAGAATGGCCATCATCAAAAAATCTAGAAACAATAAATGCTGGAGAGGGTGTGGAGAAAAGGGAACACTCTTGCACTGCTGGTGGGAATGTGAATTGGTTCAGCCACTATGGAGAACAGTATGGAGGTTCCTTAAAAAACTACAAATAGAACTACCATATGACCCAGCAATCCCACTACTAGGTATATACCCTGAGGAAACCAGAATTCAGAAAGAGTCATGTACCAAAATGTTCATTGCAGCTCTATTTACAATAGCCCGGAGATGGAAACAACCTAAGTGCCCGCCGTCGGATGAATGGATAAAGAAGATGTGGCACATATATACAATGGAATATTACTCAGCCATAAAAAGAAACGAAATTGAGCTATTTGTAATGAGGTGGATAGATCTAGAGTCTGTCATACAGAGTGAAGTAAGTCAGAAAGAGAAGGACAAATACCGTATGCTAACACATATATATGGAATTTAAGAAAAAAAAATGTTATGAAGAACCTAGGGGTAAAACAGGAATAAAGACAGAGACCTACTGGAGAACAGACTTGAGGATATGGGGAGGGGGAAGGGTGAGGTGTGATAGGGCGAGAGAGAGACATGGACATATATATACTAACAAACGTAAGGTAGATAGCCAGTGGGAAGCAGCCGCATGGCACAGGGAAACCGGCTCAGTTCTTTGTGGCTGTCTGGAGGGGTGGGATAGGGAGGGTGGGAGGGAGGGAGACAAAGAGGGAAGAGATATGGGAACATATGTATATGTATAACTGATTCACTCTGTTATAAAGCAGAAACTAACACACCATTGTAAAGCAATTATACCCCAATAAAGATGTTAAAAAAAACAAACAAAAAAAAACAACCTAACCTTACACCTAAAGCAATTAGTGAAAGAACAAAAAAAAACCCAAAGTAAGCAGAAGGAAAGAAATCATAAAGATCAGATCAGAAATAAATGAAAAAGAAATGAAGGAAAAAACAGCAAAGACCAATAAAACTAAAAGCTGGTTCTTTGAGAAGATAAACTAAAGTGATAAACTATTAGCCAGACTCATCAAGAAAAACAGGGAGAGGCCTCAAATCAACAGAATTAGAAATGAAAAAGGAGAAGTAACAACTGACACTTCAGAAATACAAAGGATCATGGGAGATTACTACAAGCAACTATATGCCAAAAAAATGGACAACCTGGAAGAAATGGACAAAATCTTAGAAAAGCACAACTTTCCAAGACTGAACCAGGAAGAAATAAAAAATATAAAGACTAATCACAAGCACTGAAATTGAAACTGTGATTAAAAATCTGCAACAAACAAAAGCCCAGGACCAGAAGGCTTCAAACTTGAATTCTATCAAACATTTAGAGAAGAGCAAACACCTTCTCAGACTCTTTCAAAATATAGCAGAGGGAGGAAGACTCTCAAACTCATTCTACGAGGTCACCAACACCCTGATACCAAGACCAGACAAAGATGTCACAAAAAAAGAAAACTACAGGCCAATTACACTGATGAACATGGTTGCAAAAGTCCTCAACAGGGCTTCCCTGGGGGTGCAGTGGTTGAGAGTCCACCTGCCGATGCAGGGGACGCAGGATCATGCCCTGGTCCGGGAAGATCCCACATGCTGCTGAGCGGCTGGGCCGGTGAGCCATGGCCACCAAGCCTGCGCGTCCAGAGCCTGAGCTCCGCAACGGGAGAGGCCACAACAGTGAGAGGCCTGAGTACTGCAAAAAAAAAAAAAAAAAAAACTCAACAAAATACTAGCAAGCAGAATCCAACAGCACATTAAAAGGATCATACACCATGACCAAGTGGGGTTTATCCCAGGAATGCAAGGATTTTCAATATATGCAAATCAATGTGATACACCATATTAACAAACTGAAGGATAAAAAACATATGATCATCTCAATAGATGCAGAAAAAGCTTTCAACAAAATTCAACACCCATTTATGATAAAAACTCCAGAAAGTGGGCACAGAAGGAACCTATCTCAACACAATAGTTTTTCACCACATGAAAACTGAAACCATTTCAGTGAAAAACTGAAAACCATTTCCTCTAAGATCAGGAACAAGACAAGGTGAAAAACTGAAACCATTTCCTCTAAGATCAGGAACAAGACAAGGGTGCCCACTTATCAATATTATTCAACATAGCTTTGGAAGTTTTAGCCACAGCAATCAGAGAAGAAAAAGAAAAGGAATCCAAATCGGAAAAGAAGTAAAACTGTCACTGTTTGCAGATGACATGATACTATACATAGAGAATCCTAAAGATCCTACCAGAAAACTACTAAAGCTAATCAATGAATTTGGTAAAGCAGCAGGATAAAAAATTAATGCACAGAAATCTCTTGCACAGACGATGAAAAATCTGAAAAAGAAATTAAGGAAACACTCCCATTTACCATTGCAGCAAAAGGAATAATAAAATACTTAGGAATAAACCTACCTATGGAGACAAAAAGACCTGTATGCAGAAAACTATGACACTGATGAAAGAAATTAAAGACGATACTATTTAGATGGAGAAATATACCATGTTCTTGAACTGGAAAAATCAACAATGTGAAAATGACTATACTACCCAAAGCAATCTACAGATTCAATGCAATCCCTATCAAACTACCGATGGCATTTTTCACAGAACTAGAACAAAAAATTTTACAATTTGTATGGAAACACAAAAGACCCCAAATAGCCAAAGCAATCTTGAGAAAGAAAAACGGAACTGAAGGAATCAGGCTCCCTGACCTCAGACTATACTACAAAGCTATATTAATCAAGACAGTATGGTACTGGCACAAAAACAGAAATACAGATCAATGGAACAAGATAGAAAGCCCAGAGAAAAGGTGAACATATATGTGTGGGTTTACCTTTGATAAAGGAGGCAAGAATATACAATGGAGAGATGACAGCCTCTTCAATAAGTGGTGCTAGGGGCTTCCCTGGTGGTGCAGTGGATAAGAATCTGCCTGCCACTGCAGGGGACACGGGTTTGATCCCTGGTCCGGGAAGATCCCACATGCCACGGAGCAACTAAGTCCGTGCACCACAACTACTGAAGCCCGTGTGCCTAGAGCCCGTGCTCTGCAACAAGAACAGCCACTGCAATGAGAAGCCCGCTCACCACACAAGGAGTAGCCCCCAGTCACCGCAAGTAGAGAAAACCCACGCGCAGCAACAAAGACCCAACTCAGCGAAAAATAAACAAATAAAATTTAAAAATAAACAAGCTTTACAAACATTAAGAATAAAAAAAAGTGGTGCTGGGAAAACAGGACAGCTACATGTAAAAGAATGAAATTAGAACACTCCCTAACACCATACACAAAAATAAATTTAAAATGGATTAAAGACCTAAATGTAAGGCCAGACACTATAAAACTCTTAAAGGAAAACACAGGAAGAACACTCTGACATAAATCACAGCAATATCTTTTTTCACCCACCTCCTAGAGAAATGGAAACAAAAACAAAAACAAATGGGACCTAATGAAACGTAAAAGCTTTTGCACAGCAAAGGAAACCATGAACGTGATGAAAAGACAACGCTCAGAAGGGGAGAAAGTATTTGCAAATGAAGCAACTGACAAACGATTAATGTCTAAAATATACAAGCAGCTCATGCAGCTCAATTCAAAAAAACAAACAACCCAATCCAAAAATGGGCAGAAAAGCTAAATAGACATTTCTCCAAAGAAGATATACAGACTGTCAACAAACACATGAAAGGATGCTCAACATCACTAATCATTAGAGAAATGCCAATCAAAACTACAATGAGGTATCACCTCACACCAGTCAGAATGGCCATCATCAAAAAATCTACAAACAATAAATGCTGGACAGGGTGTGGAGAAAAGGGAACCCTCTTGCACTGTTGGTGGGAATGTAAACTGATACAGCCACTATGGAGAACAGTATGGAGGTTCCTTAAAAAACTCAAAATAGAACTACCATATGACCCAGCAATCCCACTACTGGGCATACGCCCTGAGAAAATCATAATTCAAGAAGAGTCATGTACCACAATGTCCTTTGCAGCACTATTTACAATACCCAGGACATGGAAGCAACCTAAGTGTCCATCAGCAGATGAATGGATAAAGAAGATGTGGCACATATATACAATGGAATATTACTCAGCCATAAAAAGAAAAGAAACTGAATTATTTGTAGTGAGGTGGATGGACCCAGAGTCTGTCATACAGAGTGAAATAAGTCAGAAAGAAAAACAAATACCATATGCTAATACATATATGGCATCTAAAAAAGGTTCTCATGAACCTAGGGGCAGGACAGGAATAAAGATGCAGATGTAGAGAATGGACTTGAGGGCACAGGGAGGGGGAAGGGTAAGCTGGGACAAAGTGAGAGAGTAGCACTGACATACATAGCTAGCGGGAAGCAGCTGCATAACACAGGGAGATCAGCTTGGTCCTTTATGACCACCTAGAGGGGTGGGATAGGGAGGGTGGGAGGGAGATGCAGGAGGGAGGGGATATGGGGATATATGTATAACTGATTCCCTTTGTTATAAAGAAGAAACTAACACAATACTGTAAAGCAATTATACTCCAATTAAATGTTGAAAAAAAATTATTAAAAGTACTCACAGTTCAGGTGGCACTTAGAAAAAGTCACCAGAAAACAAAAGCGGGAAGTGATTGAAATTGTAGCTGACATCAAAGGTCAATTTAAACATGTACTGAACGCAGCCAACTCTGCATGTCACAGATGTCGCACACACTGTGTTTCTTTCAGACACCCGCCCTTGATCCCACATACTTCCACAGCTGCCATCCCACTTTTCATTCACAACCAAGCTAAGTCTCCAACTCCACAGTCAACCAGCTTCTAGGCCTTGTCCACCCTTGTCAACATCACTCGTGACCTTCGAACCTCCAAGACACCAGAAACGTCAGTGTTGTAAAAGCAAAGGAAAAAGTGAAGAACTGTGTCAGAGTGAAGACTAACAACGAAATTGGTTGGAAGCTTTTTGTTATAAAGACATTACTGGAACAATTGGCAAAATCTGAATGGAATCTCTGGGTGAAGGGATATATGGGAATTCTCTGCATCATTTTTGCAATAACTCATTTGAGAAACAAAGCCAGAGTAGGAGCTATCAGTACACTGGGCTTAATTAGAAGAGGGCCAAACTGGAACTTCACACCACTTTCCAAAACACATGAGCTAAAACACACACAATTTTAGTTAAGTTCTGGCTTGGCTGGTAGGAGAAGCCCCTTGCATACAGCATTCTGTTACCAAGGTAGGTTTTAGTATCCAACTGTTGAGATTCAGGATAAGTGCTTTTTTTTTTCTAGCAGAGTTTAGAAAAAGGAAGCGGCCTAAATCATTTTCATGCTAAAATAAGTTATCTAGCAGAAAGATAAACTATTTAAACTCTATCAAGAGCCAAAGAGTGAAATAAGAGGAGTGCTTCACTTTAGGCAGAAACAGTAGGTCATTGTTAGTCCAGGACTAAATGGCTGTAAAAGGAGGTCTGGGAAGGTCTGAACTCTGTGATGAATTTACATGAAGTGAGTGGGGGAAGAGGGGAATGCCTGTGTAGCAAGATCTTTGACACAGATAGCCATAAGTCTTGAATAAAATGTTGCAGAGTAAATAATTTCACATAATTTTTTTAATGTTTCACACTTTTCAAACTCCTTTTCCATCCCGTAACTCCTTTGAACCATACAACAAAATTGGAAAGTCAGTGATTAACTGTATAAATTCCAGTACTATTTTCTTCTTGATTAGATTTTTAAGTCAATATGTTTCACTAAAATTCAAAGTGGAACAAGAGTTATAAGTAACCTTCCATGGATCTCTCTATCCCTGTGTAAATTTCCCTAAACAGAAATTTAAACAATGAGAGATCTCAATATTAACTAATAAGCAAAACTACTAATCAAGAAGGGAAAAACAGAGACTTTATACATTAATTATAACAAGGAATAATCAGACCACAAAGCACTCATACTGGTAAAGTAAAAGAGGCCACGTACAGCTTAATATTTGCATTTTTTCATTTGGATCAAGCAGATGAAAAAAATGCGGCCACAGCACCCAGTCCCAGAGGTCCTCAGAAGATTTAACACTCAAAGGCTAATTCACATTGCAAAGCATTCACAAAGAAAGGTATCCTATTTGTTAATAAAACCCATTCAACAGATAACTTAGCGATTCATCTTTGGGTTTGTGAAACTGGGATGACACACAGGGCACATTTCTTGTTTTTATTTCAACATTTAAAATATTCACAGATGCAGTATATTCATTGACATCTCCATGGAAGATGTACCAAACAAAGCAGACAGGTATTCCACAATTACAGAATTACATATTTGTTACTATGTGAATGTTTACCCCTAGAGTTTATCTGGAAAAACACCACTTTAAAGAAAAAAAGCAAAAACTTTTTGAGTGTTTCACTGGATTTTCCATAAAAAGTGAGTTGCAAAGAATTTAAGGAGAGATACCTAAATATTAGCACTTTTTTAAAATTTCAAACTTTTATAGTTCTCTTCTAACATACCCCCAATCAGAAACATTTAAATAATTAATACTCAATTCTTTCTCTTTTCCCCTCAATAGCCAAGCCAGAACATACTTACTTTTCCTGTCTTTTTTCCTAAACACATTATGAAGAATAGGCTGACCATCACAGCATCTTGACTAGCTAATGAGGTAGGAATATTCTTCTTTCAAAAGAAGTTCTTAAGCATTTATGAAGCAAAATAAAAAAGAATAAAATTATGAGTTTTTCTTTAGTGGTTGTTCTTTAAACGCCAAGAGCATTAGAAATTGGTCAAATGCTGCTTGTACTTTAAAAAGACAAAGACAAAAATCCATTAGAAAGGCCCTGCTACTGCACAGATTCATGGGCTGGCGTGAATTAAATTCATTTTGGCATTACCAGGCTAAGAAACCAGTGCCTGAAAATGTCACACTTTCTTCCTGGAAGAAATCTTACCAAGAAGGTAAAGTTTAAATAGAAAACAATATACCCTATCTTTTCTTTCCAGCACAAGTTATTTTAAAAAGTCTCTTCTTTTAACCCAGTTCTCATCCTTTTCTACACACACACAAGATTAATAATTTCTGTATATTACATATCCAGTAATGTACTGAAATGAATTTACCAAGAACATTACCAAAATCTGCCAGAGATACACTCCTTATTTCAAAGTTTGAATGACATAATACTAAACAGCTAGAAAATGCCTAGGTAACAGATTTCAGCACATCTCTGTATTAAGATTGTTTCAAAATGCATATACCTTGTAATTTCACATAAACCTAGGAAATTTACCCATTACTCCCTCTTCATCTACACCAAAATCAGAGTTCTGTGTTCTAACTACCCTTTCTGTATATACAATAAGGAATACTTTATAAATTTACCCAATTCAGTTAATATGTTCCCAAATAAGGGGAAAGTTTTCAAACAAGTATGATTTGTCTAAAATACGTATTCTGAACACTTTAATATCTATTATGTGATGAAGGCTGAAATACCAGAAAAGAGGATTTATTTCCCCAATTATGCACATATTAGGGTTACTGCTAAAAACACACTTTTTAAAAATCTTAAAAATGTAAAAGCAACACTTAGAACAGCTGCCAGAAAAAAACTGTTAACTCTATGTGGCCTGGCAGATGGTTGTGAAATCAAGTCCTTGACAACTCTACTATAAAATGTTTTAGACATAGTAATCAAACTTGTTATAATAGTGCAACTCTCTGATATGGTAGTAACCATTTGAGATTAGCTACCAAATGTCAGCAAGAATTTTTTACATGTCTTTAAACCTTTCTTTTTACTATTCTATCTAGAACTGTGTCCTATCAATGTGATCAAAATACCATGTGTTATCATTTAGTGTGAAGAGAATTCCTTCCTCTCCACTGCCACCTTTTTAAATTTCAGTTATAGTTTCTTTACATTCTTCTCCTAAGGCACACCATGCCCTATTTATTGCTGCAAAGCCCCTGAAATCTGTGCCTCAACCTATGTCTGCTTCATCATTATGGTTCAATGAAAATCACTTCAGAGTGCCTGCTAAAACTTAGTAACATTAAGTCTGGAATGCCATCGTCCCATAAATGAACTGCAAAAGAACCAAGTCCACTGAAGCAAAGGCTAAAAAACACAAGTATGTGCTCTTTGTGCTCTTTCCCCTAAAAATTGACCACATTATCTACTATGACAGTTAAGCTCAGTGACATCTCTGGCTATATATAATCCATACTCAATGTCATAAAATAAAATGTTAGGCCAGTAAGCTTTCACAATTTTTATTAAATCCTAGTCTAATTTAACAATATCTGATTTTATAGACATCATCCCATGGTGAATATGTTTAGTAAGTGAAAGCAAATCAGACATCTAAGTCATTATTTTCTGCAGACTAAGCAATAAGATAACAACTACACAGAACACTACAGGTAATGACATACATACATTTACTTGCTCGGAGTTTTCATACAAGCCATGTTGTTTATCAAACTATATCTCCTAATATTTAATACAATAGAATTAGTGATTGTAGTTCTCATATATTTTACTTACAAGTACCTTATTGAGATAAGTAACATTTTGACAGTTTCAGACTTTCCAAATTAGCATAATATACTCAAGAAAAAGAGCAAAAGGCAAAACGAAAACTGAACGTAACAAGTTAGGAAAATGAAGTGAAGAATAAAAGGGGAAAGTGAAATATCATTGGGGTGAGGGGAAAAGAAAAAAAATCAAACAAGTCCAGATATTTGAGTAGAAGGAAACAGATTAACCATGAATTTCACAAACCAAAATTTTCTAAATTCAATGCAATGCTAATCCTTTTGAACGTAAAAGCTGAGTTGAAACTAAAAGGTCGATAAACTGTTACTTTTGGCCTTAAGTAGTACCAACTTTTCTGATCAAAGAAGGCCACAACAGTTAAGATTGTATTACTTGATTTTATTTTACACTAGGTGGTGGACACAAAAGCAATCCTCCTTTTTAATAAAACTGACAATTAGCTTCACTCAGAACATTTTTAATAATGCGCATTTAAAAAGAAGTATTCATCTTACAAATTGTTCTGCAATCCAAATATACAATAGCTTGGAAAACAATGTTTAGAAAACAAAAGCCAATGTAAAAAGACAGATTAAAACAACTAAAACAGTACATACAGGTTTTACATTGCTCTGATTTTACAGTTTTCTTACTGCATCATCAATGTCAGAAATCTGTTCCTTCAGCTGGCTCCACTGCTCAGGATTTAAAGAAATACCTAAAAAAAAAGTTTAAAAATCAAAAATTGAATATCTACTTAAGCTCTCTTGAGGATTTTCATACTTCCAACTAAACTACTGTTTTATCTAAATTGCCATTTTGAATGGCACAATAGTACATTACGAATCAAATCCCTTACGTTTGTTAATTACACATTCATCACAATTACCTTAGCAGGTAAATCTTATACCCAGTTTTACTTTCAACACTGCATCCTGCATAATGCCTATTATACCCAGTGAGCGCAAATGATGATTTGAAGATTTATCTCACAAGTACTTGCAAACTAGCAGGCTATGTGGTCAGACCCAGATTCGGTATGTGACACCCCATTTCTACAACCAGTTGTTTCAAACATTTGCTCAAAATTTCCACAGGAACTCAGCATGAATGACTTTGGGCTGAGTTCTTCCAGAAGCACTCACTTCACTTTGGAAAAATCCCCGAGACATGATCCAAACAGGACTTCTTAGACTGTGCATACTGGTTAAGAGTGCACTCTGGGGTTCCCTGGTGGCGCAGTGGTTGAGAGTCCACCTGCCAATGCAGGGGACACGGGTTCGAGCCCTGGTCTGGGAAGATTCCCACATGCCGCGGAGCAGCTGGGCCCGTGAGCCACAATTACCGAGCCTGTGCATCTGAAGCCTGTGCTCCGCAACAAGAGAGGCCGCGATAGTGAGAGGCCTGTGCACCGTGATGAAGAGTGGCCCCCGCCTGCCACAACTAGAGAAAGCCCTCGCACAAAAACAAAGACCCAACACAGCCATAAATAAATAAATAAATAAATTTAAATCATATGGGCTTCTAAGAAGACCTCTGCTTAAAAAAAAAAAAAAAAAAGGAGTGCACTCTGGAGTCATGCTGCCAGGGTTCAAATCCCAGCCCCACTGTCACTAACTCTATGGCCTTTAAAAAATTAATTACCTCTAAACCTCAGTTTCCTCATCAGTAAAATGCTGCTTATAACTCAAAGGGTTGTTGTGAATAATTAAATTAGCTAATGTGAATAAAATCTCAGCCTATCACCAGACACATAAAACATTTAAAACATGTCATTAGCTAATGACATGTTCCTATTTAAGACATAAAAGTATGAACAGAAAGTACTTTGTGCTTTAAACTTACAATGTTCTAATGCCTGACCCTTATAAGCACAGAAATAAACTAGAATTGGAAGATTAATGAATTTCTCAGAAAACTGCTGGGAGGCCATGAAGTTGAGAGGAAAAAGGAGAACATATTAGGGCAATACTTAGGAAGGGCTAATCAAATCATTTTAGTAAATGTTTGCAGGAACAAGAAAAATCTAGCATTGGCGACACTGGGACAACTTGAATGATCAATACAGAAGTAGCCTGAAGAAGAAAAGGGTACGAAAACATATAAAGGTTAAGTTTAATACAGTCAAAAATTACATGAAGCAAACAATTGGTACTTTTCAAAATGACATGCAGGCAGAGTAGAAGAAAATAAGGAGGCATTTTTTTCATTAACTAAGGATCAACCTAAAGCAGCTAACCAGCCAAATATATGAATTTCTGTTGGTACACAAATGTTCTGTAGCTATTCGGTGAATGAATAAAGCATGCTTCTGTGATGACGACATGCTTGGGACTGGATGAAGCAAAAATGGAAGGAGGACAAAGACCCACTTAAAGGATACCATCCTAAAGAATATCTGTTTGGAGATGAACCAAAAGGAAACACTGTAAACCAGGATTTTCCATTCCTGATTTTACACCTTCCCAGTGCCCCCATTCTACTTCAGAATTGATGTAATATTTTTAAAGGTATATTCAAGTAAATTAGCAGCCAACTGAAGTGATATTAGGGGTATTATTGGGGGGAGGGAGGGAGATATTTCAACAAGCTTTATTTAAGACATTTCATTAAAATAAGTTAAGTGTCATGTCCAAAAAGGCTACAGGGACTTCCCTGGTGGTCCAGTGGTTAAGACTCCGCACTTTCACTGTAGGAGGCACAGGTTCCATCCCTGGTCAGGGAACTAAGATCCTGCATGCCGCACGGTGTAGCCAAAAAAAAAAAAAAAAAAAAAAGGCTACAGAAGATAAAGAGAATCAACTCAAGGAGGATCTCCCATGCCCTATACACCATCAACATTATTTCAATTTCAAACAAAGTCCAAACAATTTCAAGCTTAGATAATTTTAAATTTAGTCCCAACATTAGGACCAAATTCAGGAAATTAAATCTTACCTTTCCTTCCTGGTTTCATTTCACCTTCCGGATCCATCCAGTATTCTCTAATATCAATTAAGACTTTCCCTTTAAAGTCCCGAACACTGACATACCTCATTTTCCCAATCTGCAAAAGAAACAAAAACATAAAAAGGTGTTCAACAATGGCATCCATATTTATATTCACACTTGCTGCACACTCACTCTACTTTTAATCACAAAAATAATTACTATTCTCAATATCAAAACTACACCAAAGGAACTATCACTGTTAAAATCTTTCTAAAAAGATGAAAAAAAGCACATCTCACGTTTCCAATCACTTTTACATTAAATTGGGACATACATACAGAGTATTATTCAGCTTTAAAAAAGAAGGAAATTCTATCACGTGCTATTTACAACAAGGATGAACCTTGAGGACGTTATGCTACGTGAAATAAGCTCATCACAAAAAGATACATACTGGATGATTCCAGTACTTAATATGAGGTACCTAGGGACTTCCCTGGTGGCCCAGTGGTCAAGAATCCACCCGCCAATGCAGGGGACATGGGTTCGATCCCTGGTCCAGGAAGATCCCACATGCCACAGAGCAACTAAGCCCTTGCGCCACAACTACTGAGCCCACACACTGCAACTACTGAAGCCCATGTGTTATAGGGCCCACGTGCTGCAACTACTGAAGCCCGTGTGCCTAGAGCCCGTGCTCTGCACCAAGAGAAGCCAATGCAGTGAGAAGCCCACGCACCACAACAAAGAGTAGCCCCCGCTTGCCGCAACTAGAGAAAGCCCCCGCTCAGCAACAAAGACCCAACGCAGCCAAAAAATAGATAAATTTTTAAAAATTTCATATGCTTAAAAAAAAAAAAAAACGAGGTACCCAGAATAGTCAGATTAAGATAGAAAGTAGAATGGTGATTACCAGGGTCTGGGGGGAGATCGGGAGAAAAGGGGAGTTGTTATGTAACAGTTTTACAAGATGAAAATATTCTGGAGCTCTGTTTCACAATAAAGTGAACATACTTAACATTACTGTATGCTTAAAAATGGTTAAGATGATAAGTTTTATGTTGTGTTTTTTTTTTTACCATAAAGATCATTACAAAGCAAAATCTTGCACAAACCACAACCGTAGGAATCCATAGACTCAGCTAGCTACATTGCTTTAGCAACCATTCTGAATATATAAGAATCCAAAGTTCCAGTCAATAGTAACATGAGATGGCTTTTCCTTTTAGACATTCATTTCAAATAACATCTTTAATACACTCCACTTACAGTCTCAAACTGAGAACTTAAAACTGTCCACAGAAAACTATTTTTCAAAAACCTTCTACTGCTGCTTAACACAAACTACAGATTGCACAGGGAAGGAAAAGGCTTACTCAACCAAGTGTCTATAAGCACTTTCCAGTATATCTGATCAAAACCTCTACTACCTCTACCTATCTGACTCACTTTAAACCTATTCTTCAATCTTCCTGACTTAAATACTAGCTGTGATCTTGTGCTTGAAACACATCATCATGTAAAAGTTGCTTTCCCTATAAACCTGGGTCCCTTAATGATTAAATAATCCCTTTTATTGGGATATCAAGTATTGCTGTAGTAGAAGCACAGTTGTGCTGATACAAGTACACATTTATGGCTTCCATCTTGCCTATGTCCTCTCAGGCTGCTTTTTCTTGTCTCAGGTCTTGTTCATTTTCGTTCTCAAATTTCTCATCCCACTGGTGTGCCCCCTATTTGCTGGGTATGCCTCATGCTTTATGGAGAAAATACAGTCCATCAGGTATGGTTAAGTGCCTTCAAATCTCTCTTCTCAGTACTTACTCACATCTTCATCAATTCTTAAGTTCTTTACCTTTTGTATCCCATTTCTTGCATATACAGCTGACCCCTGAACAACTCAGAGGTTAATTCAAGTGTAATTTATACCTCCGCCCTCCACATCCGAGGATTAAACCAACCACAAACCATGCAGTATTTAGTACTGAAAAATATCTGTGTATAAGTGGACCCAGGCAGTTTAAACCTGCATTATTTGAGGGTCAACTGTACATTCTTTCCCTTTCCATTGGTTTCTTATCTACCATTTCCAAACATGCTCATTCTCCTCTTTCTATAAGGCATTTTCCCTAATCTGCACTGTATAACTTTCCTCATGTTTCCTTCCTCCCTTTATTGCTAATCTTTGAAAGGCAAGAATTGCTGTTTCCATTGATTAAACTCCCAATGCCTATGCTAAAGTCACCATTGATCTTACTGTCATTTTTAACAGCTTATTTTTTACAGTCCTCTTTGTGTCCCCTAGTGCCTGTCATACCGGGTTCCCAGCAAACTGTTTTAATGGATGAACTAAATAAATAAGACCAAAATAATTATCACAGTGAAACTCCCAATAGTGATTTATAACACTGATTTAATACCTAACAAATTTTTAAGTATCTTAGGCACCTACAGCACTGAACTGAACATTGTTTCATTTTGGTTTTTAAGGTAAGCCCATGTGACAGAAGAACAGATAAAATTAAAATACACTGAAAACCTACTAGAGTAATATTGATTAGGTAAGTCAAGTAAGCATTCAGTGTGGGCTTGAGTAGTGCAAGAGACTTCAGGTGGTGGAATTTGACCTTGAAAAATGACAGGCCATTAATTAAGCAAAAGGGAGAAAAAAGTGATGAGGACATAGACCAAGGAAAGCAGAAAGATACAATACTGATGAGATTCAAAAGGCTGAATAGATGGAGCTATACTGAAAAGGACTTGAAAAGCCAGGAAGAGAATTCTGAAGCCTTTATAGGTCCCTGAACTAAGGACAAAAAAGAAAGAAAGAAAGAAAACCGGAAGCAGAAAAACAGGGTTACAACTTTAAAATTTCACTAGAAAAAAAGTAAAGATCAAGACTGAAAGCAACCTTTTTTTAAAAAACAGTATAAGTATATGACGGCATTTTACCAGTCTTAAATTAGTAATAACAAGTACTCAGTTATTTTATGTAAAAAGCATGGTACAATACAGTTAACACAACACATTGTTAGCTAGCTTCACTTCTATCCTCGATCCCTAGAAACTTCTAACAAGCTTCCTCACCCACAATTTCAATGAGGTGTGTATAAATGTTTGTTTGCTACAGATGAACTTAAAAAGAGGCATTTTCTTTCTCCCAAACGTGACTGACCATCCACGTACTTAAAACTTTGTGAATTTACAATTTGAAGTCCCTAATCACTCTTCAAATAACTTGTGTTTGACTATTGTAAATAAGAAAAGATACAAAGTAGGGAAAAGTTATAGGTCAATAAACTGACTCTCTTAAAATCTGGCAATAATGATTCAGGGAACACCAGCACCAAAGAACTGTGGGGGTGGGCTTCCCTGGTGGCACAGTGGTTGAGAGTCCGCCTGCCGATGAGGGGACGCGGGTTCGTGCCCCGGTCCGGGAAGATCCCGCATGCCGCGGAGCAGCTGGGCCCGTGAGCCATGGCTGCTGGGCCTGCGTGTCCGGAGCCTGTGCTCCACGGTGGGAGAGGCCACAGCAGTGAGAGGCCCGCGTACCGCAAAAAAAGAACTGTGGGGGGTGAAAGGAGGGGAAGCCTGAGGACGCAGACCGATGCTGCTCTACCAACATCTGAACCCCTTATTGTAACCAAAAACTTACTGTGCGTTTTCTTTTGTATACTGCCCCTTAATATATTGAGTGTTCACTTTATTTTTTTTAAATTTTTTTCTCCAGTGTTCATTTTAGCATAAAAAGCTTTAACGTGAATTTTCAAATAAAGATGGGCCCTACAGAAAACGGCACCACGTTTATCCCATGACTTTTCATTCTCCCAGCCCAAAGCACCAAATCCACAGTATGCACATTCATTCCAGAGTTTAAGCAATAGAGGCATTAGAGGAAAAAGCAGAGTCAGAAGGATACTTTGCCTCTAACATCAGGAATAAAGCAAGGATGTCTGCTCTCACCACTTCTTTTCAACATTGTACTGGAAATACTAGCAATAAAGCAAGAAAAAGAATGAAAAGGATGATGTAAAAACAAAAATCATCATCAACAGAGAAATCTAAGAAGTCCTAAAAAATACATATATAACATATAAATATATAAAATATAGAACACATATTATATGTATACTTACATATATTATGTAATATCATACATATTGTTTAGCAATGAACAACTGGAAAATGAAGTTAAGAAACAACATATTTTTAAAAAGTGGTTCTGAAGAACCTAGGGGCAGGACGGGAATAAAGACGCAGACATAGAGAATGGACTTGAGGACATGGGGAGGGGGAAGGGTAAGCTGGGACGAAGTGAGAGAGTGGCATGGACTTACATATACTACCAAATGTAAAACAGAGAGCTAGTGGGAAGCAGCTCAGTGCTCTGTAACCATCTAGAGGGGTGGGATTGGGAGGGTGGGAGGGAGGGAGACACAAGGGGGAGGAAATATGGGGATATATGTATATGTATAGCTGGTCGACTTTACTATATAGCAGAAACTCACACACCATTGTAAAGCAACTATACTCCAATAAAGATGTCAAAAAAATAAAATAAATCAAAAAAAAACAATACATTTGCGATAGAATCAAAACACAAAATACTTAGGAATAAATTTAGCAAAAGACATACCAGAAGAATCACAAACAGAGAAATCAAAAAAGATCTAAATAAATGGACAGAGATACCATATTCATGAACAGGAACTTCAATATTGTCAAGTTCCGACTCTCCCCAAATTTATCTTCAGATTTACCCAATCCCAATCAAAATCCCAGTAGACTTTTTGGTAAAAATTGACAAGCTGATTATAAAACGTGTATGAAAATACAAAATACACAGAATAGCAAAACTAATTCTGAAAGTGAAGAACAGTGTTAAAGGGCTTACACTACCTGATTTCCAGACTCACCATAAAAGCATAGCAATTAAGAAAGTGTGGTACTAAAGACAGACATAGAGATCAATGGACTACAACAGAGTTTAGAAATAGATACATATATTTTGTATATGTATACATATTTTGTATATTTGATTTTGAAAATGTCCATTTTCATCAATTTTTCGCTTTTTTGGTTAATGCTTTTTGTTTCCTGTTTAAGATAATAGTTCTCTACCCCAATGCCAAAACCAAAAATTTTGCCAGTGTTTTTTTTGCTACACTTTTTATAGTTTTAACTTTCATGTTTAGGTCTCTAATCCATGTAGAATTAGTTTCTTCTGTGTATAATGTGAGATAGGGGTTGAGACTCATTTTTCACCCCTGTACAGATAATCGAGGGATCCCTCGAAGAAGATCCCTCGAATAGGGATCCCTCTGAAGAAGAAAAGGGATCAAAGTCCCCTGCCTCAATCATTCTGACCTTTTAAGACACAGGTACCAAGTAATTACAAGATAGTTCTCCAATCCACATCACATAAGTCATCTCAGGTAAATTATATCCCTTCGGAACCAAATTCTCAAAATTCAGAGCTGAAGAAACCAGACAAAAGCAAGCATCTAGTAGTATCTTCTCTCTACTCAGGAATCTGCCCAATTCATTCCACAGCTTAAAAGATTAGCATAGTGACTTCCCTTGGGCACAATTCTCTTCAAATATTACATTCAGAGAGCTGCTTATGTTTGATTCACATTGCTTTACCAAAATTTAAGATCATTTTCTCCAGTTCTATTCTCAAGAAATGGGTATTTAGGTTAAAGAGAAAAAAAAAACCCTGTCTTATGGCTGCTAAGCAATACTCAAACAACTCTAATTTAGATTTTAGATTTGTCTTTGGTAAAGTATACCTGATAACCCAGGTCCTTAAAGATACTAGCAATGTCTAAAGAAGTTCCACTCTGGGAGCTGTCTTCAAGGCATTTTCTTGGTAAATGAAAAATATAGGAAATATATATCTCTATTTTTTTAATTAAATAGAATTTTTTAAAACTTTACAGAACACAATGAGCATAACTGATTTTCCTTCCAAAAACCCCATCCTTCACCTGTCTTTCCTAATAAAATTATCAAACCATTATTACTAATAAAAATGAAGTCCTCATTTTAAATTAAATAACCAATGTATTCACTAGGTCTGTAAAAAGTCACTCTGAAAATCAGGCCTATATGATCCTCCTAAGGGCACTTTCAAAAGGGTGAGGAGTCTAACAGCCTTTGAGGCTTGGGAACCTCCCAAATGAGGGCTTAAGAACTGAACTCACTTCTTTTGGTGAGATAAACTCCCTATAAAAAAAGAACTGGTTTCCCAAAACTGCTCTAATAGAATAAAATCTCTAAATGTGGGCCCTAGTTTCTTTATCTGTACAATCAGGAGTAAGGGAGACAAGATGAAATCCATTAATAGACCACAGATGCTCTATTATCCAAGTACAAGCAGGCATACAGTGAACAGAATTGATCAGAGAAAAGCCCAAGATAACTGCCAAGCAAATAGTTGAAAGTTTTTACCTTTAGTACAAACATTAAGTTGAAATATTCTAAAGCAGTCCTTCATTCTATATAGGAGGAAAGTCTATGAAAGGAAGGGATACTTTCTTGCAAATTTTACATTTCATTCTGCCCCTTAAAATAGCTTCCCACTGCACTTAGAATAAAACTAAAACTCCTAAAACTGGTCTCCCAACAGGAAAGCCCTGAAAGATCTGGCCTTCACCTTCCTTATCAACTAGACCTCCTACCTACACTCTCAGCCAACTTTCTAGGCTCCAGGCACAAGGGCTTCATAATTCCTGCACAATCCAAGCTCTTTCGCACTTCAAAGCGTCTGCACATTCTCTGTCAAATTAATCTAATCTGCTCCTAGTTCCTCTAAAATATACAAAAGTCAGAAGACTAAAACCCATAAAAATCCATCTGCATTTTGTCACTTTTTTTACATAATTTTTAATTAAAAAATGTATTTAAGATTTATAACATGATTCAATATACATATTCCGAGTGAAAGACTACTACACTCAAGCTAACATATCATCTCCTTATCCTTACCATTTTTTGTACGATCAGTGCGCCTGAAAATCTACTTAGTACATCTCCAATGTTCAATACAGTATTAAGCATAGCTAGCATGTGTCTATTTCTTTATCTAGAGTTATAACCAGACAAAACTGTGTAAAACTTCTATTTTCCCATTCTCACATTAATCCTGGTACTGTCTTTCAAGGACATCAGTAAGTTTTTTTTAAAAAAAAAATAAGTGCACACACACACAAGCCTTACTTTCTAGTCAAGTAAATGTTTGCAGTCTCATTTTGTCCAACCTTCTGACTTCGACTAATACTAATGTCTCCTTGAAACACTTATCTTGTGTATGCTCCCACAAAGCACTTATTTTTTTCTTGCTCCATTACTGTACTCTTCCTATTTTCCTTCACCTTCTCTAACCTATATCCTTTTTTCCTTCCATCCTGAATACCACAAGACATGTCCTCAGTCACCTCCTCTTCTCCCTCTGGTTTATACTTACTTCAGTGGAAGGTTTCAGTCAACCATAATAATGACCCACATGAAGAGTTCCCAACTAAGCCTTCTAGGTTCTAAAGCAGAGACACTTTATCACACTTACAATCAGATCCAAAACGCCAAACTTAACCACCTCTGCCATTAAAACTAACTTATTTTCCTCTTATCTATCAATGAAACCTTCATCTCTACTGTCTCTCAAATTTAAAACTAGTCTTCATTGATTGCTTCATTCCTCTAGTCCATTCTTCCTCACCAGTGATGATCTTAATCATCACTATTTCATCTTCTGGGAAAACCATCTAAGCCCTTACCACCTCACATAATTTATCCCCGCTGCCTCTCCCATAAATCCTTCTTGTATCATGATGCCAATAACAAGTCTCCCTAAAACAAGATAAGAAACCCAAGGAAAGAAGCTATGCCAGTCCTGAGTAATTTCATCAAAGCCCTCTAATGAACTTCCCTCACTTTACCTCACTACTCAACCTTAATCCCCACTACAGATAAACTGAGGGCCCATTTTAGTAAACCCATTCACCCTTTCTGTTATCAAGCCAAAACTAGGCAGGTCATATTGCTGTTTCCCCTCCAGTAACATCCTATCCATACTTCACAGCCCAATACTAGACCTATCTCCTCCAAGCTGCTCTCTAAACGTGCAGTTCTCAATCTTTTTTTGCATTTCTCTAACTTTTAAATTCCCATTGTTTTAAATACAGCAAAACTATAGAATTCTAGATTTTAACAATCATCTAGCATCATATAAATTGCTTTCATTTCTACTAACTTGTTCTTATATTTCAAGGAATATCCTTAGTCCAGAGAATTTTAACATACATAACAGACTATTATGCATTATCAGATTAAGGTACTTTTAACATTCTTTAGATCAAGCCAGGTAATAACCCACTTTACCTGAAACATGTTATCATCTCTGCTGCTGCTGCTCTGCTTAGAAGATGACAGGGCTCTTGAAGTTTCACCAGTCTTTTGCTTTTTTACAGGTTTTTCTGGAGCAACTTGCTTTTTCCTCTTTAACTTGAAAGAAAAACAAGAATATGGTTAAAATCTGCATAAGAACAAAACACATCTCAGGTTCAAAAGATTCCATTACTTTTCAAGACTTAAAGGATCAAAACACTCCATTAATAAAAAAATCATAAATATATACACAAGCAAGTTTCACTTGACAACAGAACTATGAAACTAACTTGGCACTGCTATCTAGTGCAGTGTTTTCAAACTGCTCTCAGAAACCCAAAAGATATTTCAGGCATTAGAGTGGTATTCACCAGAGAAACAGTTATTTTATAGACTGGGATCCCTCATAAAATTTCTTTGGGAGAGAAAAAAGATGGAGGTATGGGGGCTGCTGCTTTTGAATAAACTTAAACTTTTGGAAACCACTCTAGTAAACTAGTCAGTTACTTATTTTTACAAAGAAAATGTAGTAATTAGGAAGAATACAACCAACTTATGATTATTTATGCCTGCCTATTCCAAAAAGGACTTAAATTGTCTTAGCAAGTTTATGAGTAGGCAAAGCTAAGAAAGGTATTTTGTAGTGGGCACCAGAGGTCAACAACTCATCACAAAACTTCCTCAGTCACAAAAAAAATCACTTAAGATAAACAGTAATGTGTTACAGGAGCATTCAAAATCAAAACAATGTTTTAAAAGCAGCATTACTCTGAAAGTTTTTCATATAGCTTCATTCTCAAAATGAGCTAACGGACTTCTCTGGTGGCGCAGTGGATAAGACTCCGCACTCCCAATGTAGGGGGCCTGGGTTTCATCCCTGGTCAGGGAACCAGATCCCGCATGCATGCTGCAACTAAGAAGCCCTGGAACCACAACTAAGGAGCCCACCTGCCACAACTAAGACCCGGTGCAACCCAAATTAGTTAATTAATTTTATTTATTTATTTATTAAAAAAATGAGCCAACAGTCCATGAAATCCAGTAGAGTTCCCAATCCAAACAGTAGAGGGCAGTCATGTTCCTTAGTGGAAGGTATATAAACTATTAATGTTTTACCAAATTATGTGATGCTAGGTAAAATACTGATATAATTTATGTATTTATGTACACAAACTGAAAGACTAGATTCATTTAACATAAGTCCTTACAGGATTAACAGTATTATTTGGGATAAATAGCAAAAATTACCTCAGCTCAATAAGCAGAAAGCAATTATTCTTTTTATCAGGGTCTATATAGTCCTTGTGGAATGGCACATACCTGGCACATAAAAGCTCAATAAAAAACTTGTTAAATCAATGTATTCAAATGCTATACTATGTGCAAGTTAAAAAACTAAGAGACATTCCCTTCTCGAATATAGCCATGCATGCTCTTTGAAGTTTTTTTCCAAACTTCCAGGTGATAATACACTATGTACTTCCCTATAAAAGTCCATCTCCTCCAAGACTCTCATATAAGCTCTCTTTTCTTTTAACTAACACTGCTAACTGAGCTCAGAGACACAACTACGTAAGGTTTTAGGAGATAAAGGACAATTCTGCGTGGAAGAAGCCCTGACTACAGTGTGAGATGTTCAGTTAAGCAGAATGCACAGTTAAGCTTATAGCACAATTATCACCTAATGCAGAAAAAGCCTCTTCTATCAAAATGGGTAATTTCATGTTAGCTTTGCTGGGTGCTGATTTAATTAAAAGGAGGGAACCAGAGTAAGTAACATTCTAATTTAAAATGTACCAAGCCAAATTTTATGTAATCCTTGAAGGCTGGATAAACATCAAGGCTGAGAAGACTGTCAAACTGACATCTGCTTTCAAGGAGTTCAGATAATTTGGCTCAACAACTACACAGAATACCTACAGATTAGGAAGATTACTAAATAATGGCAAATAGTGGCTTTGGCCTAAATCTAGTGCTATTCCCCTAGGAAGCCTTACGAGTCCTAAAAAGCCACAACAGGAAGCTTGTTAATGTCAGAAGACTTGTTCAAGTCTGACGTCGGGGCTTGGCGTGTGCGTGTACAACAAGCACCCTAGGCACTTTAGTCAAGTGGTTCAGGGGCCATCTGCACTTTCAGAAACATCCATCCAGGCTCTCATTTTAAGATTCTGATATGCTGGAGAACTGGATGTGGGCAATACTGCTGAATTAAGTATCACAAAAATCACATGGTGTATATCACCTTTTTGTCAACTTCACTGTCAGAATCACTGCCAGAAGAGCTTGAAGAAACAAGTTCCTTTGACTTCGGCATTCTGAAAGAAAAATACATTATGTAAATAATTCATAATTTGCTCTACTACCTTCAACTTAACTCTCCGCCAATCAAAGATTCAAGAAGTTCCACAGTTCTTTCTACCATTTTTGGTACTGGAGTTGTTACACTGAGCACAGAAGTTATGCTCTTAATCTATGCTCTTCCAAGTTGAAAATAACATGCAAAGTGAAGAGCTCTGAACCCAGCAAGAAGAACTAAATGTCATACACATCTCATACTCCTACACCTCTCTCTTTCTCAAAGTCAATGGAGCTTTTTATACTTCATTTTAGCAGGGTTAGATGTTTATGTTTAGGGTAAACTGCAAAAAGGCAGCTGACAGCAATCACTGTTAAAACCAAGAAGAAATATGAATAATTCTCAGTACTGCTTTATACTTGCCACTGAGGAGACTTATGTACAATTATTCACTGCCAGAACTGATATCAACTTACACACAGCATGGTGAACAACTGTACTATACAGATGTTGATATTTAATTAATTTTACCATTATAATCCTATTTTTCATATTTTTGTATATGTTCTTAATTTTTTTGGCTTTTTGACCATGCCAATCAAAGGAGCAAGTACTGAATCAAAGTTATACATAATTCACAGTTCATTTACATTTTACACCGATTTTCTACTCTGGAATACAACTAAAATTTGAAGAATCTGCTTATGGGAGGGACAAAACCTTTCCTCCAATTCCTACTATGACCCTAGTTCCCCAGGTCTCCCCAGACAGAGGTACATAGGCCAGTACCTTGCTTTCCCTGTGGATGTTTACAGAGTGCCTGAGGGCAAGGCAGAGTCTTGTGCGTCTATGTTTCCCAAAATTCAAGGACTTTCACGCTGTACCTCTTTTCAAAGCACTTATAATACCAAGTGGTAAAATGCTTATTTTCAAAACAAGTATCTTTTGCTCTCTCCACCTCCATCTCAGAAGAGACTTGAGTCCTATTAACTTCTGTATGCCCTAAAGGATCCAATATACACAACATACACTATAATGTTTGCTGAAAAAAGTGGAAAAAAAGACTTCAAAAAAACCATAAATAATCCAGATCTCGACTAAACTTGCCATTAGCAAGGGCACTGAATATATCCCAAAACAGGAAGTCAAGGTAAAAGAACTGGGCCATCCCTGGCCTAGCCACTAAATTCAAAAAGCTCAAACCATGCCCAAGCCAGCCATATTGATTTTATCTGGCACCTTCTTGATGCCAAGAGTAGTAAATTCAGAGGGGAGCAAGCAACATTTATAGCCACGTTTTATACATTAATCCTGTTACTGCTCCGCTTTCCAACCTTATCTCCAAAATCAGTTAGTTGTTTTTCATGCTAGCTAATAATGCCAAGAAGCATTTTTTTTTAAAGGTAATCCAACTGAACGTACCCTGTTTTTCACTTTGAAACGGCCAGGCATAACTATACCATCTGTTCATGAAAGGTTCCTGGGGGCCTAAGATCATTTCGAAGAACCACCTCGTGTTTAACCCAAATAAGTCCATCCGACACGTTAACAAGGTAACGGTTTGAACTTCTAACAAAATATATTTTTCACTTTTACTTAATGAGCCGGGGGGGAGGTCGGCAGCCTCGCAATTCTGGCGAGGCGCTACTAACAGCGCTGGTGTGGAATATATACAAAACACAACTTAAAAATCTCCGATCTCTGATGAAGACATGGGGAAGGAGGGATCAGAAAACAAGAGGTGAAAATAAACTAGGACTAAAAGGCACGCGAATTCGGTACAACACGAGGGTGATAAGCACCAAAACGGAGGAAGGGGGCCGCGCGACGCCAGGCAGCCGCCAGAACCGCGGGGCTGACAACGCCTTGGGCGGTGGGAGACAGGTCGGTCGGAAGGGGCGTGGGAGGCGGCGAAATGCGGAGGAGACTGCATGGGAGAGGAGGGACTTGCACCAAGCGCCATTTTCTTCCCTCGAAGAGCTCACTGCCCCCCAGCAAAGCAGCCGTTCACTCGCCCAGCGCCAGTCTCCCCCGCCGCACCGTCTGCCTTCCTCCGACCGGGTCCCCGCTCCTGGGGGCAGGGATGAGGACCCCGGAGAGACCTTGGGTAGACGCAGGCCCCGCACGCGCCCCCGCCCGGGCCGCCGCGGCATTGTCCCGGGGTCGCCCCGGCCCCCTTCCCGCGGCTCTTCGCCCCCGCCCAGCGCCGCCTCCCCCGCCGCCCCTGGGTCGTTCCCGGGGGCCAGCTTCGGGGGCCGAGAGGCCTGAAGCGCGTGCGGCGCGGGGTCGGGGATGAGGAGGGAGGGGTCCGGGAAGGCCGAGGAAGCATGGGTGAGATCAGGCAGCGCCGCCATTTCCCGCGGCCGTCGTCGACGAGAGGGACCAGGGCTGCAGGCGGGCAGCGGCCAGGATGGCAAGGTGAGGGCCGACCGAGGGCGGTTTCGAGGGGGTGGGGGCGGGGTCCGAGCACTCACGCTCCGCTCCGATAGCCGAACTGCCTCCAGCTCGCCAGCTCGCTACTGACAGAGAAACGGAAGTGACGGCAGGAAAGAGACGCCTGCCCTGCCCCGCCCCGCTGAGACCACGCGCACGTGATGGGGCGTGGCCTCCCCGCCGAAACCAACACCGAGACCCTTTCCAGGGCCTTAAAGGGACCGCCCCTCATCCTGAACTAATGCCACGAAAGTGAGATGCAGCGAAGATTGGATTTGACTTGTGAGTGAGTGAGGGAACGAATAAAACATGAATGACAAGCACCGAGCTTTGCACTTGTTCCATAAATGTTTCTTGTAATAAAGTGAAATGTCTGAAAAAGATCAACACTTCTGGCCCATTTTCCGAGAAATGATCCTTGCCTGCCACCCCCTACTCTGGTATTTGAACCTGGCTAACAAAATCCGAAGGAAGGAAGCCAAAGTCATAATGTTTAATTCCAGAAAGTGCGAAGAAAAGTCTTTGCAGAAGTCCTTGGCCACACACCCACACACATTCCTAAACTGAAGTCCTGGGAAATTCCCTGGCGGTCCAGTGGTTAAGACTCGGCACTTTCTCTGCCAGGGCTGGGTTCAATCCCTGGTCAGGGAACAAAGATCCGGAAAGCCGCTGGGCAAAAAAAAAAAAGTACCTAAACTGAAGTCCTGGAGGAGTAAGGTGGTTCACAGAAGGCAAGAGAAATCCATACTACAAGCAGGAATATGGCTAATAGAGTCTTTGAATCTATATTTAATGAATGCCGACTATAGCCAAGAATATATATTCAACACACATTTATCAGGCACTCACTATGTTCCAGGTACTGCAGTGAGGCACTTTACATATAATTATCATCCTAACAAGCACTTTCCAACGTAGGAATGATTATTCTCTCCGTTTTCTAGATGAAGAAACCAAGGGTCAAAAAGTTTAAATAAGCACTGCTCTAGGTTATACAGGGAGTGAATCATGATTCAAACCCTGCACTGCCTGAGTCACACTGCTGCAGACTGCGGCAGATTGCAAATGCTCTAGGCCACTTCTATTCATTCAGTGTCAGGTTAGATGACCACTTTTTAAAAATGAAACACTTGCTGTATAATTCCTTTTATACAACATTCAAAAAAAAGGCAAAAATAATCCATGGGGATCTAGGTCAGGTTACCCTTGGGAGATATCACTTGGAGTGAGTATGACAGAACCTGTGGGGATGCTGAATACATCTTGGTCTGGGTGGTGGTTAGACAGGCATGTACGGATGTAAAAATTTCACTTAATATTCATGCATTTTACATTATACAAGATACACTTCAATAAGAAAGATGAAAAAGTCAAAAATAAAAATATGAAAATTAGACAGTAAAAAGATGAAACTCACTCAGGGACCACTGTTCCAGCATGGTAGCTTGCCAGCCTGGAGTTTACACACCCAAATGCAGTTAAGGAAGCACCTTCAATGACTATGGCCAGCTGACCTAAGTTCCCTTGGAGTTTGTAGGGGGTGTCTGATTGGATGAGCTCATGCAGTGGGGTAACTAGAAGATCAGCAGGTGGCCTGGGCCCTGGTAGCCATGGGTATGGTTCTCTCTCGAAATCTGGATGCTGGATGAGAAAAGACAGAGTTCAGGACACTGGTTGGAGTCATGTGACTCACAACCTCCTCTCCCTATCTTCCAAGAAAGAGCTACAATTCTCTTTACTCAAGTGTAGGAAACTGCCCAAAGTTCCTTCCCCTGTTTATTCACTCATTTCATAAACAATGTATTCAGCACCTACTCTATGCCAGTGCTGTTCTAAGTGCTGGGAATTCAGGAATGAACAAGACTGACAGGGTCACTGTAAACCCATGGAGCAGACAATAAGCAAGTAAAATATTAAATGGAGGGGCTTCCCTGGTGGCGCAGTGGTTGAGAGTCCGCCTGCTGATGCAGGGGACACAGGTTCATGCCCCGGTCCGGGAAGATCCCACATGCCGCGGAGCGGCTGGGCCCGTGAGCCATGGCCGCTGAGGCTGCGTGTCCAGAGCCTGTGCTCTGCAACGGGAGAGGCCACAACAGTGAGAGGCCGGCATACCGCAAAAACAAAAAAGAATTAAATAGAGTTGGTAATTTCAGATAAGTGCTATAAGAAATAAAAGAAAAACAGGATGATGCAGTAAAGAGTGTTGGGATGAGGTTAATTGAGATCTGAAAGGGATGAAGTGGGAGTATTCGGGCAGGGACCCTAATGAAAAGAGCAGCCAGGGTAAAATTTGGGTGCTGGGGGTTCCAAGCAGAGAAAGCAACTGTGCAAAGACCCTAGGGTTAAGGTGAGTCTAAAGAACGGATAATTCTCTTGATGTAGAACTCCACTGGAGACCACGTGCTGTACAGAGGTGGAGCCCACACAGCAACTCCCTAGGCTCAGTGCCAGGGCTGCCCAGGCCCCAGGAAGCGCTGGCTCTGCAGAGTTACAGGAGCCCAGTTCTGGCCTTTCTCCAAGATCCAAGACAGCGCCTCCTCACCTATCACTACCTCTTCCTCCTCACCTATTACTACTACTAATTAGCACCAAGCAATCCTGCAGCTTTCCTCTAGCTGGGTCTGTGCTCAGAAGAATAGATCTATGTCAGCCGAGAATTTGTTTTTTGAGGTATCACTATACATGAAATAGTGCAAGACTCCATAAAATTGTCAACTGAAAGCTACAACCACAAATGCTAACAAATGCTTCACAGAGAGCTGGACCTCTGAATTGGGATAGACTGAGGACGCTTTGAAGAGAACAGCTTTAAGCTTGACCTAGGGAGAGGAGAGAGAACATTTGGAGCGGGAAAAGAGGAAAACGCTGAGCTAGGTATGACCACAAAATGAGTAAGGCACATTGAGAGGCTATGAGCAGTCAATTCTGTCAGTGTAGAATTTGCATAGAGGAAGAGTAGGAGATTCACCTGGAAAAGTAGTGTGACGAAAGAAACGGAAGAACAGCTTCAGGGCTAACAGCACATTTTGGCTTCTGTAAGAAACTTGCTTGCTTGCTTGGGGCGGGAAGAACCGGGTTCCTGATTGGCTGATTCAAAATTAAACAGCTCCCTCCCGCCTTGGGGACTTCCCGCCCTGTGAAGGGTATAAAGGCCTCGCCCGGCTGTTAGTCGGGGTCTCACTCACTTCTCTCCGAGTGGGACCCTGTCCGGACAGTTTGTGTAAGCTTCTATACTTGTATAAATCCTTTGCTAATCTTTCTACTTGGTGTTGGTGATTCTCGGGTGTCCTTGGTTGGGACACGGGTCGCATTTACCGGGGAACTTGACTCCAGGCGTGTGGCTCCCGGACCGCAACATTTGGGGGCTCGTCCGGGATCAGACAGTGGAGGTTAAAGACCTGAAACAGGGTCCCTCCCTGTCTTTGGACTACTCGAAGTGGAGGTTAAAGACCTGAAACAGGGTCCCTCCTCCGAAGCCACCGCCTGCTCCTTCCTCGGGTAAGTTTGCGACCCTTGGCTTGCCGGCAAGGAACTAGGAGACTCCATTAAGGCTTGTCGGACGCGACGTTAAGCCTGGAGTCAGGAGGAGCCACGGGACGCCGCGATTCCTCCTTGGGAATTCAAAGTCGGTTTCGATATTCTTTGGTCCCGACTTCGAACTGGGATTGTGTCAAAACTTGTTCTCTCCTTCTGTCTTTTGTCACTCGTGTGTGTGCTCTTGCATTTGCTGGGACACTTTGGCTTTGTGCTTGTGCTAAAAC
>NW_006780291.1:645423-666232 GCF_000442215.2 Lipotes vexillifer
CCTGTGAAGGGTATAAAAGCCTCGCCCGGCTGTTAGTCGGGGTCTCACTCACTTCTCTCCGAGTGGGACCCTGTCCGGACAGTTTGTGTAAGCTTCTATACTTGTATAAATCCTTTGCTAATCTTTCTACTTGGTGTTGGTGATTCTCGGGTGTCCTTGGTTGGGACCGGGTCACATTTACCAGGGAACTTGACTCCAGGTGTGTGGCTCCCAGACTGCAACATTTGGGGGCTCGTCCGGGATAGGACAGTGGAGGTTAAAGATCTGAAACAGGGTCCTTCCCTGTCTTTGGACTACTCGAAGTGGAGGTTAAAGATCTGAAACAGGTTCCCTCCTCCGAAGCCACCACCTGCTCCTTCTTTGGGTAAGTTTGCGACCCTTGGCTTGCCGGCAAGAAACTGGGAGACTCCATTAAGGCTTGTCGGACGCGACGTTAAGCCTGGAGTCAGGAGGAGTCCCGGGACGCCGCGATTCCTCCTTGGGAATTCAAAGTCGGTTTCGATATTCTTTTGTCCCGACTTTGAACTGGGATTGTGTCAAAACTTGTTGTTCTCCCCTTCTGTCTTTTGTCACTCGTGTGTGCGCTCTTGCATTTGCTTGGACACTTTGGCTTTGTGCTTGTGCTAAAACCTTTAGCTCAACAGAAATTTAACAATGGGACAAGGTATGTCCCGGATGCAGAACCCCCTGAGCCTAGTTCTGGACCACTTCAGAGACTTCCACCAGATCGCCTGGGGATTCGGGGCCTCTGTATCCCCGGAAACCCTCCGCACCTTTTGTGAACTGGAATGGCCGACATTTTAGGTGGGATGGCCATCCGAAGGTACGTTCTTTATTCCGGTTATAGCTGCGGTGGAAGATACTGTCTTTAAGGTACATGATGATCAGATTCCTTATATTGAGTGTTGGCGGGGTCTCGTGGAGACACCACCTGACTGGCTGAAGCCTTGGTTGCCCCCGCCGGGAGCTACCAACAGAAAGGAAACAAGATCTAAAGATAACATGTGTGCCGCCAAGATGGCGGATGGGGGAAAAAAACCTAATGTTAAAAGCTCCAAGTCCCCGCCCCCTCCTCTTGTAGGGGAGGGAGAGAAAGAAGAAGAAACCCCTCCTCCCGAGGCGTCTGCTCCTCCCCCTCCCTATGTCCCTCCCGAGGCGGATACCGCCCCGATGACGACATCCTCCCAGGTCGGCCCAGGAGCACTTGACTGAACCGCGACCCACTGCTCTGCCTCTGCGGCAACAAGCACCTAGACCAGGGGAGGCACAGCCTTTTCTTACTTACGCCCCATTCTCCACGACTGATTTATATTAATATCACTGTTAGAAACTATATTTGTAACTCATCAGCCGACCTGGGATGATTGTCAGCAATTGTTACAGGTTTTGTTTACCACGGAAGAAAGAGAAAAAAAAATCATGTGGGGGG
Organism: Lipotes vexillifer; assembly: GCF_000442215.2. Taxonomy (NCBI): domain Eukaryota; kingdom Metazoa; phylum Chordata; class Mammalia; order Artiodactyla; family Lipotidae; genus Lipotes; species Lipotes vexillifer. The sequence continues at coordinate 646,853 of NW_006780291.1, forward strand.
GCCCGTAAACAGGTACTTGGTCCAGATGGACGGCCCACTGATAACCCCAACCTAATTGAAACCGTGCTCCCTAGTACCCGACCGAAATGGAATCCTAACACGGAGGAGGGACGAGGGGCTTTGGCCCGTTTTCGCCAGGCTCTGTTAACAGGACTTCGGGCGGCAGCACGAAGGCCAACTAATATGTCCAAGGTTACAGAGGTGACCCAGGGAGCCACAGAGTCTCCAGCCGCCTTCCTGGAAAGGCTGATGGAGACTTATAGGCTATGGACCCCCATAGACCCTGAGGCACCAGAAAACAGGCAGGCGGGCAATTAACTTGGCCTTTGTGACACAGTCGGCCCCAGATATCCGAAGGAAATTACAAAAATTAGATGGTTTTGAAGGGAAGAACTTATAAACTGAGAAGAGACAGTTAAGGCAGGTATTAAAAGAAAATGTATTCTCAGTCACTAGGCAATGTGTGACTTGTGCACAAGTAAACCAAGGGGCCAACTCACAACACCAGGAACTGCATCGGTATCGAGGCAACGAGGCAGGCCGCTTTTGGGAAATGGACTTTAGCCTGATAGGAATTTTAAAAGAGGCCTTCTCCCATCAGCTAAATGAGGAAAAGTAAAACTCTCCAACATAGGTGAATGGGTATGTCAGTCCTTCAATATCACTGAGATAACAACCCAATTCTTTGAAAAACAAAACAAAACTGTCCTTGTTTTACAAAGGTAGTCTTTACAGGACCAGAGGTTTGGCTCCAAAAATAATGCAAAGCCCACCAACCCTTTTACCACTCCCCAACCCTGATATGAACGAACCGGTGTGGCAAGGGGAGTACTAACTCAGAAACTTGGGCCCTGGCGAAGGCCGATAGCGTATCTCTCTAAACAACTGGACCCGGTAGCCTCCAGGTGGCCCTTATGCGTCAGACAAATTGCAGCCACTGCCCTGCTGGTAAAAGATGCTGACAAATTAACCATGGGACAACAATTAACCGTCTTTACTCCGCATGCTGTTAAGACCCTTCTAAACTCCCCTTCTGAACATAAAGAAGCATAACCCCCAGACATTGGAGACTAGGTGGACTGGACCTCATCTAATTGTGTTGAGTACCCCGACTGCTATTAAAGTCGACGGTGTCCGGACTTGGATTCATCATAGCAGAGTAAAGAGAGACTACACCACAGAGGACGTGGACACTAACAGACGGATTGACTGGGCAAACTTTAGCCCCAAACGGAACATACCTCCTGAATACGGAAGACCAGGAATCAAGGATTTGATTAGTTCCTAGAAAAGGGGGGAATGTGACGAAAGAAACGGAAGAACAGCTTCGGGGCTAACAGCACATTTTGGCTTCTGTAAGAAACTTGCTTGCTTGCTTGGGGCGGGAAGAACCGGGTTCCTGATTGGCTGATTCAAAATTAAACAGCTCCCTCCCGCCTTGGGGACTTCCCGCCCTGTGAAGGGTATAAAGGCCTCGCCCGGCTGTTAGTCGGGGTCTCACTCACTTCTTTCCGAGTGGGACCCTGTCCGGACAGTTTGTGTAAGATTCTATACTTGTACTTGTATAAATCCTTTGCTAATCTTCCTACTTGGTGTTGGTGATTCTCGGGTGTCCTTGGTTGGGACATGGGTCGCATTGACCGGGGAACTTGACTCCAGGCGTGTGGCTCCTGGACCGCAACAGTAGGGTGAAGCCAGATGGCGAAGGGCCCTAAATGAAGTCCAAGGAGTTTGGATTTTATCCCATGTGAAAAAGAAGAGAGTGAGTGTGGAATGTCTTGGATGATATAAAGATTGCAGGCAGCCCCAAAATATGCCACTTTGGCCCATCGATTATTTTGAATTAAAATTACTTAAGAAACAGCAGATATAAGAAAGACATTCAGGGACTTCCCTGGTGGCGCAGTGGTTAGGAATCTACCTGCCAATACAGGGGACACGGGTTCGAGCTCCGGTCCGGGAAGATCCCACATGCCGCAGAGCAACTAAGCCCGTGCACCGTAACTACTGAGCCTGTACTCTAGAGCCCACGAGCCATAACTACTGAACCCGCATGCCACAACTACTGAGCCCGTGTGCCACAAATACTGAAGCCCATGCGCCTAGAACCCGTGCTCCGCAACAAGAGAAGCCACCGCAATGAGAAGCCCATGCACCGCAACGAAGAGTAGCCCCCTCTCGCCACAACTAGAGAAAGCCCGTGTGTGGCACGTAAGACCCAGCGCAGCCAAAAAATAAATGAATCAATAAGTTTATTAAAAAAAAAAAAAAAAAAAAGGACATTCTGACCCTCTTCGTCCCCTTGAAAGCAGGAAGTAAGCCTCCCATGTGAAAGGTACCCTCCCTGTACCAGGAAATAGAGAAACATCCTTATCACCAGAGACAGGGACTTCAAGGCCAAGAAGGCTGTATGGACAAACCTTGTTACTTCTTTACTAACTTACTACCCCAAACACAAACTTTTTTGTCTTGTCAATTCTTCACAAACTTATTGTTCCTTTGTCTAAAAAGCATAAAAATGTTCCTGCTTTTGTCACTTATTTGAGTCTCATGTTCCATGAGCTCCCATGCATACAGATTAAATTTTTCTCCTGTTAATCCGTCTTGTGACAATTTAATTATTAGACCAGCCAGAAGAACGAAGAGGGGCAGAGGGAACATTTCCCCTCCCTGACAGGTTGAAAAAAGAAGGAAGCGCTGGAAGCTAGAACACCGTAGAGGAGCTTGCTCTAACTGCCCTGGTAAGATGAGACGAATTCCTACAACATCAGTGACTTTCATTTGGACTTGACCCCGACTGAGATGTCTGTGCACGTGTGGGTCCAACAGAGGGAGCACTGGCAGTAAAAAGGCAAAGGAAGGGGCTTCCCTGGTGGCGCAGTGGTTGAGAGTCCGCCTGCCGATGCAGGGGACACGGGTTCGTGCCCCGGTCCGGGAAGATCCCACGTGCCGCCGCTGAGCCTGTGCGTCCGGAGCCTGTGCTCCTCCTCGGTGGAAGAGGCCACAACAGTGAGAGGCCCGCGTACCTCAAAAAAAAAAAAAGGCAAAGAAAGATCTGTTCCTCTAAACTTAAACCACTAGGTGCAAGTAACTCTGCTTTGAAACCCATTGGCCTGAATGCAGAGAGGAGCAAGGCAACCTTCCTTCTTTGCCACTGATTATTGCACAGCTGTGGAACTGTGTAGGCTCAAGGCGGCCACCAAAAATAAATTCCTAGGCCCCAGTGTGCAACAAGAGAGGACTCAGTACCCAGGAGAGAGAGGAGGCCGTGGACCCCAGCAGGACAACACTTGGTCAAAACAGTGTTCAGTGGTGACCACCACGCCCTGGATCAATCTCACTCCCAGACGTGGGAGATACAAGAAGAGCCTTCTCATGGCCACTATAGCAGTAAATATGTGGTGCAGGAGCCCAAAATATGAAGAGAAACAGCAGGCAGAGGGATGGTTAGGAATTTGGCAAAGTAGAAGCAGAATCCTGAGAAGCTCAGAATACAAACACGAGATGCCATGGAAGTCTGGGAGGTGCAGGGGATGTGGGTGAACAGCTGAGTCTACATATGGAGCAATTAGATCCATGGTGCCCATCCACCCCACCCTCATAAGAGAAAGGGAGTTGTACCTTTTCTGGAAAAGTCGGAGAAGGGATGGTATGTGTGAAGAGATAGAGGGGCAAATAGACTTGCAGGAGACTGAGTTGAAGTCTGAACATTAATGTGAAAACATCCCTCCCCAGACTTTCCCCTTCTAGCGCTATTTGACTTTTAAAAGAATAAATGCAGACAAAAATACAAATGAATTCCTTAAAAACATATTTTGCGAAACTCTGAATCATAATGAAATAAAGTAACCATAAGCAGATGTAAGCTATTATATATAGGATGGATAAACAGCAAGGTCCTACTGTATAGCACAGGGAACTATATTCAATATCCTGTGATAAACCATAATGGAAAAGCATATGAAAAAAAAGAATGTCTATATGTGTATAACTGAGTCATTTGCTGCTGTAGAGCAGAGACTGGCCCAATGTCGTAAATCAACTTTACTTCAATTTAAAAAATGAAGGAAAGAAAGAAAGAAAGAGGGAAGAAAAAGGCCGTGAAAATAAGCATTGAGCTGGTCTGCTGGCTCGGGCCCCTGCACACGTTCACCCCTCTCTCACACATGCACCTACCTAAAGAAATTGTAGGAGAGGCAAAAGTTTACCTCCACCCTCTTAGGATCTTCACTGGGCCTGAGAATTAAATAAAGATAAATAAACTGGAGGGAAGCATACACATTTATTTAGCATACGATTTACATGACAAAGAAACCCTCAAAAGGAAATGAAGACCCACGGAAGTGGCAAAATCTAGATGCTTTTATACGAGGTTGAATTGGGGGTAATTGTGGCAAAATAACTAAATTACGCGGAGAGGCTAAAGGAAGATAAGAATTGTTTGAACAAGGTCTATTTGTACGAATTTTCTGAGTCTCAATTTCCAGGACAGGTAGGCTACTTTCCTTCTGGTATGGGAAAGACATCTTCCGTTTGAGGGTTTTATCCCCTGCTTTTAGAAAGAAAAAGCGGAGGGAGGATCAGAGTATTCTTCTTGTACCTGCTGGTTTTTAAAGTGCCTTTAGCTCAAAATAACGTTGATATCAATTTTAAGGCATATTTTAGGGTGACATATCTGGCCCACTTCAAAATCATGCTTAACATTCGAGGTAAACCAAGAACACGTAAATGAATATAGCGTCCTCAGTGCCTCCGTCTCTTGCCCCTTTAACAGCAGTTTTCATTCAGTTTCTGTGTCACTGAGGGGACTGGGCGGTGTGCCTGTGGTAGGTTTGGGTTTCAATTCTCTGAGCCCCAGGAGGTTGAGAACAGTTAAGGAAGTATGAATTTTTAGAAGCAGGGAGATGTGATGCTTTGCACGCAAATTTAGTTGGCTCCGTTTTCCTGGGTTGTGGTTCCTGGTGAAACTATTAGCAAATCTTTGTTCAGAAATGATTTCCATAACTTTTAAGTAAATATAATTCAAAAACTAAACAAAAATAAATGTTTACATTTGAGTGAAAGAGAAAGGGGACATTTTATTTACAGCAAAATAGGACTGCAGTTGCTTTCAAATAAGAGGGAGGCGTAACTCACATGCATTTGCAGAGGACGAGGGTGGGGAGTTGCTCCTCTTACAGAAAATTCCTAGAGGGAATCTTTGGATGTGAAAGGACTCCCCTCCGTCCCCACCCCGTCCAGGCCTGGGTCTGGAAGCAGTGAATAATACAAAAAGGAGGCTAAGTAAATGAATTGAACTTGGCGTATCTGTAGGTGGACCAGAAAGGGAGGCGGCTTGGAGAGATGGGAGAAGAGAAAGAGTGAGGGAAACAGCTCAGGAGCTGTGAAGGAGCAGAACTTGAGGAAGAGACCGCTAGCGAGAAATTCCTGGAGACCTGGAGAGGTTGGCGGGACTTTTAAGTGGTTCCCTGCCCTTCACTGCGCCGTTAACACCCTCCATTACTCATTTCTCCCAAAAGTTCAGAAAAAGATTTATACAAGCAGCAGGATATTGTTTTGAAACCTTACCCATTGTGGCTCCATTTCCAGCACTTCCTCCTTTCTGACCTCCCTCCTCCCACATCCCCACATTCTCAGCTCCAGCATTACACAAAGAGAAGGATGTCAGAGCAGAGCAAAGGGGTCAGATTCTTGGCTTTTGGCGTTTAAAATCTTAGGATTTCAGGCATAAATTATAGATTTTAAATAACATGTAATTAGTCAAATTCTATTCCTTCTCCCCTACTCCCACTTCGAGATTTTCCATATTCTCTGGACCAGGGAGAGGGAAAGTCAGAGAGAAGAGAAATGAAACTTTTCTTTAGTGCCTTTGAAAAGCAGCTCTGGACTTCCCTGGTGACGCAGTGGTTAACAATCCTCCTGCCAATGCAGAGGACACCGGTTTGAGCCCTGGTCCGGGAAGATCCCACATGCCGCGGAGCAAATATGCCTGTGTACCACAACTACTGAGACTACGCTCTAGAGCCCGCGTGCCACAGCTACTGAGCCCACATGCTGCAACTACTGAAGGGCGTGCGCGTACAGCCCATGCTCCGCAACAGGAGAAGCCACCGCAATGAGAAGCCCGCACACCGCAATGAAGAGTAGCCCCCGCTCACCGCAACTAGAGAAAAACCCACGTGCAGCAATGAAGACGCAATGCAGCCAAAAATAAATAAATTTTTTAAAAAAGAAAAGAAAAACATCTCCGCTCCCTGTCCCCAGACCAGCTCTGGGGAAGATCCCCGCGGAGCTTGGGGATTGGGAGCAAAGTGAACCAGTGCCTTGCTTTCCAGATGGGCACCGTCTTAGAGGTCCTCTGCACCCCCAGGGTGTGGCTAGAGATGTCTATGTGACACGTCAAGGATGCCAAGCCTAAGGCAGCCTCACTGAATCCTGGGACTCCTTGCTGCAGGACTCAGCAGAATATCTTCCTCACTGGCCAAGAGTAGCAAAGATGTGGCACCGACAAGCAGCAGACCCGGAAGCTTTGCAGTCAGGGTAAGGAGATCTCACCAGCTTGGATCTGCAGAGAGTGAACAGAACAAAGAACATCTCAACAAGTGCCAGGGTGAAGAAGTGAGAAGGACAAAACCAGACAAGATAAACTCAAGTGAAGACCAGTGTGAACAGATGGGGGAAGAAAGGCCACACCCCACCACCACCCTCGAAGCTCTGACACCATCTAAGCCCACCCCACCCCTGCCCAGAATTTAAAGGGGAGAAAGACAGAAGGGGGTAAATCATGAGTTTAACCTGAAATGGGCTAAGATGAAGATTCTGACTAGATAGAATGGTGATCACGAGACACAATCGTAGAAAAATTAAGAAAGTCACCTTTCTCTTCAGCCTGAGTTTGTAACATGAGAGCCACACCTGAAACATACAAAGAGGAGAGAACAAGAAATAAAGGAAGAGGGGCAGTGTTGTGTGCGAGGGATGGTGTGGGCACAGGGGGAGGCCAGTAGCCTCTCACTTAGGCTAAAACAGGGAAGCATACCACAGCACCAAATGACCAGATCTTAACTCTCTCCAAAAAATTTTTGGAAAACTAAGGGAGAATGCTGGAGGTCCCATGGCACATGAGGTGGAAACAACAATCATTCCCTTTGAATATTAAAGGATTGGTGGCTCTGGAAGTCTAGAGGTCTTGGGAACACCCAGGATGGGGCCAACTGGATCTTACATGCAAATGGGAAAACAAAGGACAGGGAGCCCTGGGCATCCCTCCAGTGCAGGGATTCTCAAGAGTTGGGAAGGGAGAGGTACAATGTAAAGGGGGTGGTAAAAAGGAAGCATCTATCTTTGCAGGGTATGATTTACATTCCTCAGACACAGTGAAGTGAGCAAAAGCTAAGGGAAAAAAGTCATGTTTCACAGGCTTTAAAGGAGATGGGAGATCTGCCTTTCCCATCCTGCTAAAAGTGTGGAGAGTTAGGCCTACAGACAGAATGGGAAGGAGGAACCAGCAAGAATATTTACCTGGTGTTATGTAGGCTTGGCTTCAATGGGACATAACAATTCAACTCAATGGGCCATAGCAATCAAAAGCAAAGAGAGCAAAATTCCTCTGTCAGCAGCTATAGGTAATGCTGGTCATCTGAAGACCAAAACGAGCAAGATGATATGAATGAGGCAGGAGAAGGAAGGGCTGTATTTGCTCCTGAATGGGCAGGGCTAAGACCTACTCACTAAAATTCCCTTCTTATCAAACAAGCTGCTGCAGGCCTTCTATGTATCTGCTGAAATTAACTTTCATAATACACTATTAAAGTTAATAATTTGTAATTCCAAAAGTTTAATATTCCTTCTCACTCAAGTAATTATAAATAAACATGAATTATATGTAAGGTCATATGCAATGAGTAACAGGAATATATTTAAGAAAGCTATTTAAATACAAACTGCTAAGCATTTTTCCCCTAGGGTGACTTTTCTGAACTTGGTAGTAGAGTTATCCTTAGATCCAACTTTCATTAGATCCAACTTTCATTGTCACCTTTTACAGAAGAATGCATTGTATAATGGCAAAAATAAACATATCAGTTTTACTAGGTGAATAGCATAACTCATCTTACTATCTATACCTGACTTCTTTAATGTTCAATAAAACAATATAATTAGTTTCTAGAACATATGCCATAACTTACATCCAACTCAGTGTTTTCCCCTTCAAAAGTCATCTTCTTGGAAGCTATATATTCATCGCAATGACTCTGACATTGGTCAAAGTTAATTTTAGAACTCTGTTTTAAGAATAGCTGTCAGAGTTTGAGGCATGGTTTTGTTTTTTTGTTGTTTTTTGTTTTGTTTTGTTTTTTTAAACATCTTTATTGGAGTATAATTGCTTTACAATGGTGTGTTCGTTTCTGCTTTATAACAAAGTGAATCAGTTATACATATACATATGTTCCCACATGGTTTGTTTTGTTTTTTGGGGTTTTTTTGCGGTACGCGGGCCTCTCACTGTTGTGGCCTCTCCCATTGCGGAGCACAGGCTCCGGACGTGCAGGCTCAGCGGCCATGGCTCACGGGCCAAGCCGCTCCGCGGCATGTGGGATCTTCCCGGACCGGGGCACGAACCCGCGTCCCCTGCATCGGCAGGCGGACTCTCAACCACTGCACCACCAGGGAAGCCCCCCACATGGTTTTTTATATGTCACTTGTGACAGGAAATCTTTAGCTTTTGAGGTCAATTTATATTTGTAAAAAGCAAAATAATTTCTCAGATCCATGATCAGTAATGCAAGTAATTAAGACATTCATAAAATGATATTTTTATATGGATCATTAATGGCCCTGCTGGCAATTCAAAAAAAAAAAGTGGTGATTGTAAATGTGTTATCAGTGTTTCAACAACCTCCCAAGAGTTTACCGTGGAGGACAGTCCATTTAGATGTCATCTTGCTTAGGTAAACTTTTTGAAGTGCTCAAAACTTAACTTACATCCTAAGTTGCTATGCCTGTGACAGTCAATGAAACCAATATGAAAATCTAATCCAAGCATTCTCCTCTTTAGCTGGGGCCCAATGCTAGGATTTACCTGGCTGGGTAACCATCATATCCCTAGGGAGACTGTCCAGAAGCACAGCATGAACTATATCAGCCAACAAGTTAGGCACAGTGATTAAGAAGACAGTCAAATACTGTCGTGGTCTCTGCTGAAACAAGAACTCAATCCACCAACAGCCCTGCAAAGCCACGTAACCCGAGACCTCAGGGCTGAATGATGCCTGTGCTGAGAAAACTCAAAAAAACCCAATCTGACAACACCTCAGAATACTGGAGTTTAGGATAGCTACCTAGGATATCTGACTCTGGACCATCACAGAAACCAACAGCCCAGGGTCAAGATGACAATGCCACTTTATGTCATTCAGAACTGTGGTCTTTTCACATCACTGTCTCTTTAGTAAACACGTGTTGTTCGAAAAAATCAGCTTATTACTTTCAGTTTCAAAAATTTAGCTATGTTTAATCAAGCAAGACAAGGGTATAGCTTCTTGTGTCTGTTTTTTAAAAGGCCTACTTTTTAGTGACACCTTACAGGGACATCCTTATCCCTCAGAGACTTCTGCTAGATTACCAGGCCTAGACTGCAAGACCTAAATAGTTTTGTTCTTCCACAGTAGGAACTAGGCTTTATAACCCCAATGATGCTGAATTTGGAAAGTCAAGTATAAGTATGTCTAAGTCAGACTGGGATATAGAACCAATTAGGAAAACATGGACCTACACAGAGAGGGACATAGCAAGGTGAAGAAATCAACACCGTCATCTCTGTTTTAATTATTTTTGATGAAAAACATGAAAGATTTTTCTCACCCTATTTAAAAGGCTATTTTAGAAATAATGCCATTTGCAGCAACACGGGTGGACCTAGAGAGTATCATACTAAGTGAAGTAAGTCAGAAAGAGAAAGACAAATACCATAAGATATCACTTATATGTGGAATCTAAAATATGACACAAATGAACTTATCTACAAAACAGAAATAGACTCACAGACATAGAGAACAGACTTTTTGTGGTTGCCAAGGGGGAGGAGGGGTGGGGGAGGGATGTATTGGGGGTTTGGGGTTAGCAGATGCAAACTATTATATAGAGAATGGATAAACAGCAAGGTCCTACTCTATAGCCCAAGGAACTATATTCAGTATCCTCGGATGAACCATAATGGAAAAGAATATGAAAAAGAATGTATATATGTGTAACTGAATCAGTTTACTGTGCAGTAGAAATTAACACAACACTGTAAATCAACTAGACTTCAATAAAATAAATTTTAAATTTTTTAAACTTTTAGATAAATAATAATAAATAAAAAGCTATTTTAAATGGTTTAAAAAACATTGGTAAATAATTTCTCCCCAGATAATTTTTTAAATGTATTCTCTAAAAGAACATCAACTGTCATAACTATGAAACAAATTCCTTAACAATTCTTTCTATTACTCCACCTTTTACTTTTCTGCTTTTCCTTGTTTTTAGTTGCTGCTTAAAATTTGCCTCCAAACGAACTTCTAGAGACATCTTACCGTATTAGATTCTGCTAAAATATTAGCAGATTACTCATTACTCAGACTACTAATTTCTTTGCTCTGAAGATCTAGATCATTTTTTAAAATGAGACATTTCATCTATGAATTTGAACAGTTCTTCTCCAGGACAGTTCTCTAATAAAATTTGCCCATTTTAAACACTACACTAATACACATTTCTTTAAGTCATTTATGCAATTTTAAAATTTATGCAATTTAAATTAATTCTTTAGTATTCTGAACCTAGACTCACCTATAAAGCCAAATTAGGAGCCCTAACTCAATAGTGCAAATGTCTTTGTGTCAACTCTACACAGAAAGTGGAGATTTCTTCCTCATAATATAATATCGAAGTGTTGCTGCCAAATCCAAGCAGAACCTTAGATTTGCAAAAAGGATCATATTCCACTGTGATCTGATGTAGAAAGGATGTAGAACCAGAAAATGTGTCTCAACAGCAATTCTCCAAGAGGGACTAGGAGAGTCATGCTTTGTGAAGAGACACTTAGAGAATGAATGGCCCTCTAGTGCCTAGTCTACCAGGAATTAACCGCTCTGATCTGAAAAACCAAACACTAGTAAACTTACTGAGTACCTTCTATGTGTTAGTCATGGAGCTTGACTCTAGGAACAAAGAGGCCTGATGGGAAGTTGGTGTCATTGATAAAGCACCTACTATGTGCCAGGCACATTACACATGTTATCTCATTGAGTGTTCATGTCAGCCCCGGGAAGGATGGTATTTTATCCCCTTATACAAAGAAAGGAAAGGCAGCCAGATTGGCAAAAGGAGTTACCCAAGTTTGTGGGTTGTGTCCCCAAAAAGCACGTGTTCAAGTCCTAACTCCCAGTACCTGTTAATGTGCCCTCATCTGGAAATAGGGTGTGTGCACATGTATCCAAGTTAAGATTAAATCATCCTAAATTAGGTAAGTCCAATGACTCGTGTCTTTATAAGAAAAAGGAGAAGGAAATTTGTATATAGAGACATGGGGAAGAAAGCCTTGTGACAACCAAGGTAGAGATTGGAATAAAACATCTACAAGTCAAGGAACACCAAGGATTGCTAGAAGTAACCAGAAGCTGGAAGAGGCAAGGAATGATTCTTCCCTGAAGACTTCAGAGGTAGCATGGCTCTGCCGACACCTTGATTTTGGCTTTCAGCCTTCTAGCCTCCAGAACTGTGAGAGAAATAAATGTTTGTTATTTTAAGACACGCAGTTTGTGTAATTTGTTTTTGGCAACTCTAGGACACGTAAACACCAGCATCACGCAGCTGGTGAACAAAGGTGCTGGAGTTAGATCTCAATTGCCTCTACCCAAATATCAAGCCTAACCCATAGTCCATGTTACCAAGGAGGGTTTTTATTGCCACCTGATTCCCAACCTACTCAGGGCTGCTCCAGGCTTCCTCAGCTGAATATAAGTACTAAGCTAGCTGAATTCAAGGTAAGAAGGGTTACAGGTACCCAAACTCTGTGTTATTGTCACTCAGAATTGATACATGGGGAGCTGTATAGAGTGACAGAAAAATGCTAAAGAGCCGAGTCCAGAGGCCAAAAGTGATATTGACCAGAAAAGGGATAGGGCGAGTCATTTCACCCCTTTGAGCCTCAATTTCCTGCTCTGTCAACGGTCAGATGAAATAGTCCGTGTGATTCCAGACAACTGTGTAACCAGTTGGCTGGATCCACCATGGGCTGTTTTTATTTTCACTTTTGCTTCTTTGTTTGGTGTGTAAGTTTTAGTTTGATTGTACCTTTTTTTTTTTTAATGTTTTGCCATTAGATTGGTCACATCCACAATTAAAGTTTTCTTTGTTGTATCTGTTCATTCTCAGGCACCAGGTGTTAAGATAATGGAACTACGGGCGTAACCAGTTTAATTGTACTTTGCTTTATTGTGCTTTGCACATATTGCTTTTCTTACAAATTGAAGGTTTGTGGTAACCCTGCATTGAGCAAGTCTATTGGTGCCATTTTCTAGCAACATTTGCTCACTTCATGTCTTTGTGTCACATTTTGGTAATTCTCACAATATTTCAAACCCTCCAGCAGCAAAAAGATTACGACTTGCTGAAGGTTCAGATGGTTAGCATTTTTTAGCAATAAAGTATTTTAAATTAAGGTATGTACATTGTTTTTTTAGACATAATGCTATTGCACACTTAATAGACTACAGTATAGTGTAAACATAACTTTTATATGCACTGGGAAACCAAAATATTCACATGACTCGCTTTACTGCTATGGTCTGGAACTGAACCCGAAATCTCTCTGAGGTATGCTTATATTTCAATTTTCATGCAGTGCACAGTATTTCTTGCTCCTTCTAAGGTGACAGCAGCTCGCACTTTTAAGGAAGGACCCAAGCCGGAACGATGCCCTGGTAGCCACAGCAGGTGCAAAAGAGAACTGGGCTGTTTCGAAATAAGAGCAATGAACCGTCTCCAAAATAAGTATAGGACAGTGATTAACCTTTTGGAACCATCACCAGAGCAGAGTAGCATAAATACTTAATCGGGCTGTTTTCCAGGATGACCTTTCTTTAAGAATGTAAAGTAGGCAAAAATGCATCTGCTTCTGCAGCTGTCACTCTGAACAGAATCAGGCAAACTCCCCCAGTGACACATCCTGTCCAGTCTGACAGGTGTGGAAAGTAAGCATTCTTAGCTAAGAAGAAGTAGGCTATTTTCACTTTGACTTGCCCTTCTTTGTGTGTGCCCAAAACAGAGCTATTTATAAAACGTTCTGAAGTGAAAGATTAATACAGTTGAGGAGCTTTCGAGGTACCCTCCTGAATACTGGTTCCGTTTCTTCTCTTGCAGCCGCAAGAGCTGCAGTGACTGCCAGCGGGAGAATAAGAAGGAGGTCAGTGCAGGTGAGAAGAATCTAGAAACTAGAGCTCTTCCTTCCAACCTCCCTGGGGAATTATCTCCCCGACGTGGAGAAGGAGAGCCCCGAAGCCTCACAGCATCACACAGCTTCCTCATGTAGTCTTCAATCCACAGCCAGGATTACTATCAATATTATTATGGCTGTTGTTACTATTTTGTCTTTTTATTATTCTGGTGTGGGAGAATCTGACTTCCTGAGCTTAAATGTGGGATGCTTGTGATCACACACACACACACACACACACACACACATACTAAATTAGGTTATCGAATTGTTGAATAAACAAGGACTGTTCTTTAACCCTATAGTAGGTGCCAATAAAATCAATAAATATTGAGTGAGTCCTATGAGCCAGATATTCTCAGCCATTTTGAGACAAAGGTTATTCATTCAAGAGATAATTAAAGTGACTGCTAACTGGGTAAAATGTTTCTTTGGGAGATGATGAAAATGTCCTGGAGTTAGTGATGATTTCTGTATAACTTTATGAATATATTAAAAACCACTGAACTGTACACTTTGAAAGGGTGAATTTTATGGTATGTGAATTGTATCTCAATTTTTAAAAAGGTAATTAAGGAGTAGCTAGTTTGTGCCAGAGATCCTGTGCTAGGCACTGGGTAAAAAATAATTAATCCTTAGAGCCTCCTACTGTGTGTCCTTTGCATTCACCCTCTTATTTAATCTTTATAACCTCCCTAGAGGAAGGGAGTATTAGTACCCCATCTTACAGCTAAAGAAATGGATGTAGAGAGTCTTTTGCTTAAAATGACACATGTAAAATTAGGTAGAATCATATGAAACTGCCATTTGTAGGCTACTTTTGTGTTCAAATGTCAGTTTCTTACAACTCAATCTAATAAGTAGCTCTATCTATCCAAGTTCTTAATCACACACATCAGAAAACCACTCTAACAAGATTAGGCATTTGTAAAGAGCTACAAGACAGTAAGGGCCTAGTTCCCTGAGTGACAGTGTGTACCACAAAGGGCTTCATAGGACCAAGAAGTGACCTTCTATTGTTGAGGCCACAAAGACTTTGAGTTTCACCTGTTGTGGCACCTAGCACCACTCATCCTAACCGATACACCAGGTCTACAGGACCCCAGAGCCTGTGCTCCTACCCACTGGGAATTTGCCTCCTTCAAGTTGTTTAGAACCTGGTGAGAGACCCATGCACAATGTACTAGAATCAGAGACAGAAATGAATAAGTTCCGCAAGAGTGGAAGAAATAATGAATCATAGAGTTAATGAAACAGAGAACACGGAGAAAACAGGGGCTTAACCAAAGAAGGAGCTTATTCTCAGGAAGCAAGACGCCTGGAGGTAAGAAGACCAGGGCTGGAACACTGTCCCCATGATTCCATTCGGGACCCAAGATATGTCTACCTTTCCACTCCACCATCTTTAGCATGTGGCATTCTAAGAAGGATAAGTCCAAGGACAAAGGAGCATGCCAGATACATCAACCCCCAACCCCTTATTAAAGAGCTTTCACAGAAATCCCTCCCAGAGATGACCATTGGCAAGAGCCTGCTTGTAGCCTCAGGGGAGACTGTGAAACGTGATTCTTTTTAACAGAGTCACATTTACCACCATATACAAAATTAGAGCTCTGTTTGTAATGAAAAGTGGAAAATGAACAACTAACACTGTCTGCCTTATTTAGGAAGAAAGTTCAAAAGCCCGGTAGACCAAACATTGGCACAAGTCTACTACAGGGGTCAGCCAGAATTTAAACCCAGGTTTGATTGCCTCCAAACCAGTACTTTTAACCCTGGACTATGCTGATTCCTTCATGGAGTGCACGGTCTAGTAGAACTATTTACTAAAATACAAGGATAGCGTATTAGTTTCCTGTGGCTGCTATAACAAATTACCGTAAACTTGGTGGCTTAAAACAATGCAGATTTATTCTCTTCCAGCTCTGCAGTCCAGAAGTCTGAAATCATTCTCAATGAGCTAAAGTCAAGGTGTTGGCAGGGCAGTCTCCTTCTGGAGGCTCTGAGGAGAGAATCTGTTTCCTTGTTTTCCTCACTTCTAGCTTCTGGAGGCTGCCCACATTCCTTGGCTCAAACCCCTTCCTCAAGCCACTCCAACCTCTGGCTTCTACCATCACATCTCCTACTTCTGTAGTCAAATCTCCCTCTGCCTTCCTTTTATATGGACACCTGTGATCATATTTAGAGCCCACCCGGATAATCCAGGATAACCTCCCATCTCAAGATCCATAACTTAATCACACCCACAAAGTCCCTTCCTTTGCTACATAAGGTAAAATGTGCAGGTTCAAGGGATTAGGACACAAATGTTTTTGGTGGCCATTATTTAGCCTACTACAAATAGTAAGAAATTAATAAGTGCAAGAGAAAAAGGATGACAACATTGGCAAATGCCTTGAATAAGGAACAAATTGAGAACCACAGGGATTCAGAAGATCAGAAGAGAAATACTGCTTGGATAGTCAGAAAGAGGAGTATAAACAATTTGGAAATGGAAAGATAACACAGACATCTTAGGGAACCAAGTAAAATAATCCTGGACAAAGAATAGGATGTGTCAGAGCTGGAAGGAAGAATTTGAGAGCCTTGTTAGGGTTTATCTCCAAAGCTGGACAAAAGGAGTTTTGAGATCACTCACAGTCCTGGGGAAGTCTGCTTATAAGCATGCTCTGATGTTCTGCCAATGACATAAGGCAGCTCCAGCCCCTTGTGAAGGTTGGGGAACCTCAGGGTTAGGACTAGAATGAAACAAGAGAGGTGCCTGGGGCACTCTCAGGTTGGTGCTGCCCTGAACCTGAACTTGCAGGACCCTGAGACTGAGTGCCTCCATTAATTTTGTGCCCTAGACACCGCACTTTCTCTTACCCTGGTCCCAGCCCTGGGAACTTCTAGATAAGCAAGGCTTGCTTAGGCTTTGAGGAGTATACCCAGGCCTAAGCAATGTCAAGAAAGATATTTTAAGCTGTATACTTTATCAACCTCCCCCCCATCATGACTCCTGACAGGCACCTTTATTTCTGAGTCTAGACAATTTGATGAGGCAAGGCATCCCCTCACCCAGGGGAGCTCTCAAACAAAAGCTGGATGTCTCCTCCCATTTGCTTTAAGTTAACTTTCCTCAAAGTTCAAGTGCCTTCATAAAACATAAAAGGGGGACTTCCCTAGTGGGAAGTGGGCAGTGGTTGAGAATCCGCCTGCCAGTGCAGGGTACATGGGTTCGAGCCCTGGCCCGGGAAGATCCCACATACCGCGGAGCAACAGAGCCCGTGGGCCACAGCTACTGAGCCTGCACTCTAGATCCCACGAGCCACAACTACTGAGCCCGCGTGCTGCAACTACTGAAGTCCACGCGCCTAGAGCCCATGCTCCGCAACAAGAGAAACCACCGTGATGAGAAGCCTGAACACTGCAATGAAGAGTAGCCCCCGCTCACCGCAACTTGAGAAAGCCCGCGTGCAGCAACAAAGACCCAACGCAGCCCAAAAAATCGTAAAAGGAAGCCCCAGCCTGATGGATTCCTCCCTGCACTGGGGCCTGCAGGACCCTTGCACACTTCTCTTTGAGGACCCAGGGAGGCACCTAGGAAGCCTGGCTGCTCACACCCCCACGTGACCTTGATCCCACGGACTGCCTGTGCACAGCTCATTTGTTGATTCAGTGGCAAAACAAAGCAAGTTGAAAAAGACATGAGGGTTAAAGGTATCAAAGTCTAAATAGGAGTATTTGGTTTTTTTTTTTGCTGTACGCGGGCCTCTCACTGTTGTGGCCTCTCCCGTTGCAGAGCACAGGCTCTGGACGCGCAGGCTCAGCGGCCATGGCTCACGGGCCCAGCCGCTCCGCGGCATGTGGGATCTTCCCGGACCGGGGCACGAACCCGTATCCCCTGCATTGGCAGGCGGACTCTTAACCACTGCGCCACCAGGGAAGCCCGGAGTATTTGTTTTTATTCCTTTTAAAAACTGGCAGTTTCTGCTGAGGAGGCTGTCCTGGAGAAAGGAGAAGAGAGGCCAAAAATGCAGGAGAAAGAGAGAAGCCAGGGAAGTTTGTAATTACATTTTAAGTTCATGTTTCCCACAAGGACTGGGAAGAGGGGCCACTATGAAGGACTGATGATTTGTTCTTGGGAAGGTTTTCTCAGCCCCGGCAGTGTTGCATTTGGAGCTGGATGAATCTTTGCTATGGAGGCTGTCCTGTACACTGCAGGATGTTCAGCAACATCCCGGGTGTCTACTCACTGGACGCTGATGGCTTCCCTCCCCAGTCACGACAACCAAACAAAGTCTCCAAACATTGCCAAATATCCCCCCGCTAGGAGTGGTAGGGCAAAATAGTCCCTGCTTGTGAATTCCAGTTTTAGGGGGTTGTCAGGGCTTCAGCTGACTTAAGCAAAGTGACTTTCCCATTATAGGACATTCCTGTGAATTCTGAATGCAAAGAAAGGAGATGGCGTTCTTTACGATGACATATCACTGAACAGTAACTCATCATTCTAGTCATCCTAAAATGATATCCAAAAGAATATTACAAGTGTTTATTTTACATATTATATGGGATCTTTGACTGAGTGCAGGAGAAAAGAGTAAGGGGCCCTGATATCCCCTCAGAGAGACCTCCAAACACCACATACTGCTCCATGCACAAAAACGCACCACAAACGTTCCCTCATCCTACACTTCTTGTCTGAAAAATGATGTCAACAGCTACAACTAATAATCTTTCAAAATTTATAAATCAGAGAATTTCAATGGAAATCATCAGCTAGGTGGTAATTTTTTAAAGTGCTGAACTTTATAGATACATTAGTACATATCTATATTTATAGTATTAGATAGATAGATCGTATTGTTTGTATGTTGCTATAGCAATCCGGCGACAGGAGTTAGTTTTCCTCGGGGTACCAAAGGTAATAGTAAAATGGATGGCATTGGTATAGCGTCAGGTGCTTCGACAGTCATTTCACTAGATGCTCACAGTAAGGCAGGAAAGTGATTAGTGTCACTTCGTGTGCATCTGGCATCCATGATGGTACAGGGATAATGGTTCCTTAATCGCCTCTATCACCAGAAAGGATGTGCAGGGGAAGAGATTGCCTGTCAGACTTGGCCCCTCTGCAGCCCCTGTGTCCTGCCTCACGGCTTTCAAGGTAATCACATTGCTCAAAAGGAGGCCTAGGCCTGCCAGGCCCACCCTCTCCCTCCCGCCCCCTGTGCCAGCCCAGTCTCCTCCCTCCCTGATTCTGCCTGCAGCTGCCACTCTGCAGCTCTCTCTCAGGAACATCAATTTAAGTTGCTTTAAGCCAGGCCTCTGAGCATCCTTAAACCACTTCCCCTGCTGCCTCCTATACAGCTGGCCTGGTGATGAGCTCTAGTATAGAACAGAGAAGGACTGTTGTTGCCTTGACACTCTACCCCATGAATAAGCCTGGGAGGGGGGCTGTTATACGGTGGATTCCCCACAAGAGTGGGAAAAACAGCATCAGAAGGACGAATAGACAGAAAGCTATAATGGGGAAAAAGAACACGATTTTTTAAAAAAGGTTCTTTCAAAGCAGGCTGCTGCAGGCTGCTGTAAACATTCCTGGTACTGTTTAAATTGGGCTGTCAATGTGCATTGTATTTCTTTCCATGCCTCCTGTTGGTTTTTCCTGCAGGCTTGTCCCCAGTGAGACCAGGCCTGAGAGCTAAGCCACTCCCACCAGCTGTAAATATCCTCCCTAACACCGTGTTATAGGGAGCACAAAAGCCATATATCCTTGGACTTTAGGGTAGTTGTGTTAGTCAGGGTTCTCCAAAGGAAACAGAATCAATAGTGTGTGTGTGTGTGTGTGTGTGTGTGTGTGTGTGTGTGTGGGGAGAGAGAGAGAGAGAGAGAGAGAGAGAGAGAGAGAGAGAGAGAGAGAG
>NW_006780291.1:666242-667241 GCF_000442215.2 Lipotes vexillifer
GTAGTCAGAGAGAGACAGAGAGAGATTGATTTACTTTAAGGAGTTGGTGCATGCAATTCTGGGGGCTGGCAAGTCTGAAATCTGCAAGGCAGGCTGGAGACCCAGGGAAGAGCTGATGCTGCAGTCTTGAGTACAAAGGCAGATTGCAGGCAGAATCCCCTCTTCCTTGGGGAATTTCTGTCTTTGCCCTTAAGGCCTTCAATTGATTCAGTGAGGCTCACCCACATTATGAAGGGTAATCTGCTGTACTCAAAGTCTACTGATTTAAATGTTAATCACATCTTTAAAAAGCCTTGGGACTTCCCTGGTGGCGCAGTGGTTGAGAGTCCGCCTGCCGATGCAGGGGACACGGGTTCGTGCCCTGGTCTGGGAAGATCACACATGCCGCGGAGCGGCTAGGCCCGTGAGCCATGGCCACTGAGCCTGCGCGTCTGGAGCCTGTGCTCCACAGTGGGAGAGGCCACAACAGTGAGAGGCCTGCGTACCGCAAAAAAAGAAAAAAAGCCTTGGGACTTCCCTGGTGGCTCAGTGGTTGAGAATCCACCTGCCAATACAGGGGTCACGGGTTTGAGCCCTGGTCCGGGAAGATCCCACATGCCGCGGAGCAACTACGCCTGTGGGCCACAACTACTGAGCCTGTACTCTAGAGCCTGCGAGCCACAACTACTGAGCCTGAGTGCCACAACTACTGAAGCCTGGGCGCCTAGAGCCTGAGCTCTGCAACAAGAGAAGCCACCGCGATGAGAAGCCTGCACACCACAACGAAGAGTAGACCCCACTCACCACAACTAGAGAAAGCCTGCGTGCAGCAATGAAGACCCAACAACGAAGACCCAATGCAGCCAAAAATAAATAAATAAATTCATTTTAAAAAAGCCTTTACATGGGCTTCCCTGGTGGCGCAGTGGTTGAGAGTCCGCCTGCCGAGGCGGGGGACACGGGTTCGTGCCCCGGTCCGGGAAGATCCCACATGCCGCGGAGCGGCTGGGCCCGTGAGCC
>NW_006780291.1:667304-673416 GCF_000442215.2 Lipotes vexillifer
AAAAAAAAAAAAACCTTTACAGCAACATCCAGACTGGTGTTTGACCTAGACATGGCCTAGTCAGGTTGACACATAAAACTGACCATCACAGCAGTCCTACAATACTACCTAGTAGAATGGGACTAGATTCAACAGGACTTGAATCAGAGCTGAGGTACAGGCAACTGCCTCTAGGGAGCCTCTCTGTAATGGTCTGGGTTTGGGGAACCCATGGGTAAATGGGAGGTTCTGCCTTCCACATGCCTTCTCCATTGCCATCTTTTTTATTTCTTTTTATAAATTTATTTATTTATTTATTTATTTTGGACTGCGTTGGATTTTTGTTGCTGCACACGGGTTTTCTCTAGTTGCCCCGAGCAGATCTATTCTTTGTTGTGGTGCGCAAGCTTCTCATTGCGGTGGTTTCTCTTGTTGCAGAGCACGGGCTCTAGGCGTGCGGGCTTCCGTAGTTGCAACACGTGGGCTCAGTAGTTGTGGCGCGCAGGCTCAGTAGTTGTGGCGCATGGGCTTAGTTGCTGCACGGCATGTGGGATCTTCCCAGACCAGGGCTTGAACCCGTGTCCCCTGCATTGGCAGGCGGATTCTTAACCACTGTGCCCCCAGGGAAGTCCCTCCAATGCCATTTTGTTCAAGCCTGCTCCACAACTACAAGTCCTACTGGAGCCCCCCATTTCCTTCCCAAGTGCTCACAAAGCCTGCACAAATCCCTCCTGCATGTGGGCTTGCTAGCCTTTTTCACTTGTTCAAAGTCAGGAGGGTCAGCTACAGCCTTCAAGTGATTCTAGGCCAAAAATTACTGCAGTGCCACTGTGAGGAGCCTGGAGTTTTTCTGGGGTGAAGGGGCCTGGGCTGGGCTCACCAGCCAAGATAAGAAATACAATGTAACAGAAAGACTGCTATTCTGGGAGCAGGGCAACCTAGCCCCATATTTGTCACTGACATTTATGTCAGTTAAGCATTTTACATCTTTAGGCCTCAGTTTCCTTGTTTGTAAAATGATAGGGGTAGGCCCAGTGATCTGTACCTCTAAGATTCTTTGATTCTATTAGCGTGTTGGCACGTGGCCTCTGACTGCAGGATGCCCCACCCAATCCATGCCCAACCTGACCCATATTTTAGGAGCGAGCATTTTGGATAGCTATTATTTATTCTTCTGTCTATTCATGTATTAATTCAATACATTTGTGCATACCCTATGGATGAAAACCTTCCATAGTATTATGACAGATACAAAGAAATTTAAAACAGTATCCCGGCTTCAAGGAACTTAAAACCCAGCTGGGGAATAATTCAGTTAGGATATATTTGGCTGCAAGTAACAGAATTCCTGAGCAACGGGTGGCTTAAGCCTTGTAGACCTTGGTTTATCTGCAGTAACAAGAAGTCTGGAAGTCTGCAGTCCTGGAGCTGTTTTGGGGGCTCAGTGATATCTGCTGTCATCAAGACACATCCTCTTTCTAACATCCTTTAGGCTTCTTGTCCTTAGGTTTGTGACCTTATTGTCATGTAGTGGCTACTACAACTCCAAGCTCTACATTTTCACACTAGTACTCTGAAAAGGAAAGTAGATGCATAAGGAAAAAAAAGAGTTTTGCAAGATAGGCTCCAATTTTTTTCTTAAAGGAAAAATTATTTTTGCCAGGTGCCCATCAACAGACTTCCCCTTTATCTTCTCAGCTGGAATTGGGTCACACTCCCAACCCTAGTCTAATCCTGAGAAAGGGAAATGGGTTCCATCATGATTCACCTCTGGGTACCTCTGTGATAGCTGACCAAAGAAGGAAGGAAACGGCTCACAGGGTAAATACATATATATCAGTAGAAGCGTGAATCAACAATACAATCCTAGAATTAAGCAAGGATCAGCCTTGTCAATAGGTCAACGTTTAGGTCCTGGTTCCCCACCTCTCCTTGTGTGTATCTATATGACATTGGTTAAGACATAAACTAGAGACCTGGGGTCCTTTTCCCTCCTCTGCAAAAATAGCAATGGAGAGAATGGAGGGTGTCTAGGTGAATTCTCCAACCCTACCTACTTACAAATAAATTCTGCTCTAGTTCTAGATAGTGGGATAAAAGTGTATTACAGCAGACAATTAATGTGTCAAATGTGGGCACTGGCACTGTCTGTCCTTCACCTCTGAAGGCCAGGCCAGTCCCTCCAGCCCTGCAAGATCAGGCTAACCTCATCCTCTGGTTAACAAAGAGGCTCCAGAGTGAGAGCTAGCTCACCTAGGCTTTGAACTCTGGCCTGGAAACATTCGGCGAATCACCGGGGTGTCCCAGTTTCCTGCACTCTTAGACGGCAGCAATCATATCTACTTCACAGGGCTGTTGAAAGGACTAAATGAGAGAAAACACATTAAGAACTTAGCACAGTGTCTGGCACATAGTAATTAATTTAAAATCGGTGAAGTTAAAATTATGATCTCACTTCCCTAAATGGATTCTAAGATTGAAGCAAGGACTATGTTTACTATCCTGTTTAGATGTTTTCGTTACTGACAGCCCCCTTCCCACCCACCTTGCATGATATGTCAGATGTTCATTAAGAGTGAATGAATGCCACCTGACACCCATTAGGATGGCTACTACCAAAAAAATAATAAGTTCTGGAGACATATAAGAGAAACTGGAACACTTGTGCATATGGGCAGAAAAGTAAAATGGTGCAGTCAATATAGAAAACAGTATGGTGATTCCTCAAAAAATTAAAAATCTGATTCAGCAATTCCATTTCTGAGTATATATTCAAATTAATTGAAAGCAGGGGCTCAAACAGATATTTGTACACCCATACTCATAGCAACATTATTCACAATAGCCAAAAGATGGAAGCAACCTGAGTGTCCATCAACGTGGATGAATGTATAAACAAATGTGGTATGTTCATACAATGGAATATTATCCAGCCCTAAAAAGGAATGAAATTCTGACACATGCTACAGCATGGATGAACCTGAAGGACGCTATGCTAAGTGAAATAAGCTAGTCACAAAAAGATACATACTGGATGATTCCACTCATATAAGGTACCTAGAGTAGTCATTTTCATAGAGACAGAAAGCAGAATGGTTTCTGGTCGTCGGTTTCTTCTGGTGGTTGCCAGGACCTGGGAGGAGGGAAGAATGAAGAGCTGCTTTTTAATGGGTGTAGATTTTCAATTTTGCAAGATGAAAAGGGCTCTGGAGGTTGGTTGCACAACAATGTGAATGTACTTAACAGTACTGAACAACACACTTAAAAATGGTTAAGATACGGGGCTTCCCTGGAGGTCCAGTGGTAAAGAATCCGCCTTCCAATGCAGGGGACGCAGGTTCAATCCCTGGTCAGGCAACTAAGATCCCACATGGCGTGGGGCAACTAAGCCCGCGTGCCACAACTGAGCTCGCGTGCCTCAAATAGAGAGCCCACGTGCCGCAAACTACAGAGCCCACGCGCTCTGGAGCCCACATGCCACAACTAGAGAGAAACCCATGCACCACAACAAAGAGCCCACACGCCACAACTAGAGAGAAACCCATGCACCACAACAAAGAGCCCGCACACTGCAACGAATGATCCCGCATGCCTCAACAAAGATCCTGCACGTCTCAACGAAGACCCGACAAGCCAAAAGTAATAAAATATATAAATAATAAATAAATCTAAAAAAACATGCAATCATTTTTAAAAAATGGTTAAGATAGTAAATTTTATGTTAAATGTATTTTACCACAGTTTTTAAAAATGTTTAATGAATAAATGTATTGATACATGCTTCAGCATGAGTGAACGTGAAAACATTAGACCAAGCGAAAGAAGCCAGTAACAAAAGACTACTTACTGTATGATTCTGTTTCTAAAATGTCCAGAAGAGGCAAATCCATAGAGACAAAAAGTAGATTCGTGGTTTCCAGGGGTTAGGAAAACTACTAAAGCTAAAAACTACAACTACTAAAAACTACTGAATTGTACTCTTTAAAAGGGTGACTTTTATGGTATATTAATTATATCTTAATAAAGCTGTTTTTAAAAAATGAATGAACAAATCAGATTCTAATTATATCCAGATCATTGGAATCATTTTAATTCAGTGTCAGTTCCAGAAAGGAGGTTTATCTTGAAAAATTTGGGTCAGAAATATGGGTAGCAAGACATTCAGGTGGGTCCTCTTGGCAAACCTCAGTCTGGCAGTCCCATCAACCTTTGAGATTTGCTGCCTAATGGCCTGGTGAGGGTTTCTAGAATCCCCAGGCTTTAGCAATTGACCACAGGGCCCTCATCTCCCTGAAGTCACTGGCTTGTCTAACTGTGGAGTCTCCTCAGGGCATTAGGACTAGAGAGAGAGTACATCTCTTCCCCCACAAACACCCTGCTGGATATTCAGTTTACTACTTGTCATTATAATGATGTAATTGCATGCTACTCATTGATAATGTGCAAAACAATCACTAGAGAGTATAAACAAGCAGACAGTGAGCAACCTCCTTGCAAAACGCTAAAGGCAAACTTCAAAAGATTTTTTTTGTTTAATCGGTTTTGCAAACCTGTGCAATAATCCCAGATGTGTAGCAGAGCATATGTGACAGCTTGGAAGTGACAGTGACACATTCAGTAAAATGGCACATTGTTAGAACCATCCACGGGAGAAAACCCCAAGGCAATCAGGAGCCAGAAAGTGGAATTACGACGCACTGGCAGGCCTTTATTCCCATCAATGAGCCAAACGTTTCATGCTTAAAAACACCTTCTGTCCCCCTAACGCATTTTCATACAGCATGTAAATTTTAAGTTGCTTCTCCTGAAGATACTTTCCTCATCCACCCAACAGGAACCTATGAGACTTGTTCTAGGAGCGCTCTTTACCATCAAGACATGTATCCTGGTGTCTGGTGGGCTAGCATTAAAGGTTATGTCTAGTCCCCAATACCGCCAACCTGTACTGCACCAGACACAGCATTCAACTCCTCTAACAACCTGAATGGGCTTCTAGAACTGGGTCTTTGAAAAATTGAGTACTTGAAAATTAACAAACCATTCCAAAGACTGGAATATAAACATAAGTAAACAATGTAGGCCCAGAAAAAATTATTATTATAACAGGCATAGTTTTGTGAATCACTGATCCCTCTTTTCTGAGAGATTGATAAATTCTTCAAGCCCCAGCAAAGAAAGGCAATCACCAGTTTTGTCATCTGAACCCTGGGTCCCTTTCTACAGCCTCTTGTGGGTTCTACCAGTGGTGCAAAAGGCTCTGAGCATCTTCTTCGTTCTTAGCCACAGAACATGGGTTGTCTTTATTCTCTCTAGCTGCTCTTCTCTTTTTTTAAATTGAGATATAATTTACAAACCATAAAATTCACCCTTTCAAAGTGTACAGTTCAGGGGGGTTGAGTATATGCCCAAGATAGTGCAGCCATTACCACTACTAATTTCAGAATATTTTCATCACCCCAAAAGAAACCCCATGCCCACTAGCAGTCATTCCACATCCCTTCCTTCCCCCAGTCCCTGGACTCCACTCATCTACTTTCTGTTTCTTTCGATTTTCTTATTCTGAACATTTCATATAAATGGAATCATACAACATGTGGTCTTTAGTGACCAGCTTCTTTCACTTCCTGTAATGTTTTCAAGGTTCATCCATGCTGTTGCATATATGAGTATTTCATTCCTTTTATGGCTGAATAATATTCCACTATATGATATGTTATATTTCTCATCCATTCATCACTTGATAGACATTTAGGTTGTTTCTACTTTGGGGCTATTGTGAATACTGCTGCTGTGAACTTTGGTGCACGGGTTTTTGTGTGGATGTGTGTCTTCCTTTCTCTTGGATATATAACTAGGAATGGATTTGAGGCATCATTTGGTGACACTATGTTTCACTTTTCTGAGGAGCTCCCAGACTGTTTCCCACAGCAGCTGCGCCCTTTGGCTCTGTGGGTGCTCCTTGCTATGGCAGCACTTGGGCCCTTTCTTGGCCTCTGCATTTTGTGCTCCTTATCATCCCACTTGATCTGCAGATCTCTCTTGCAACACACTTCCAGGTCCTATGCTCTTGTTTCCTCCTCCTAGTTTCCCTGTAGATCAGCTAACCTGCCCCCAAGCAAAGAGAAGGGAAAGA
>NW_006780291.1:673426-687179 GCF_000442215.2 Lipotes vexillifer
GGCCCTCTGGAGGCTGTGTGCTGTATCCCACGCTTTATGTGCATAGAATAAGACCATAGAGTGTCCCACCTAATCGGCCAAGAAACTGACACCTGGGCTACTTTTATTGCTCCAACCTGCTTCCCGGGCCTCCGTGGCAATGTTACTCAGACTATGTGCCACAGAATCTGGTGGTGCTTCAGAGATTCAGCAAAAAACCAGCATTTTCTGCCAAACAATGAATATTTCAAATTCCTGAAAAATACACTCCTCATTTTTATTTGTTTCATATTTCGAAGCTCCAGGAATCTGTCTTATTCACAGCTTGCCCAGGACTTAGAACAATACATGGCTTACGGTAGTTGTTCAATAAGTACTTATCTAAATGAATTTTTCTGCTAAGAATTTGGCAAATCATGTGCTAAGGCATTGACTGACTGCATGTCAAAAATTGCCCAAACAGTATTTTTAAAAATATTCTTTACTGGGCCCTGCTGAATCAGCCTCTCTAAGGTAGGCACTGAGGTCACTGTTATCAAATATCCCCTGGTGATACTGATGGAGCTTTCTGAAGACCGTAGTCTGGGTGCCACGGCTCTGAGAAATGCTCTCTTTGTTTGTCTGGCCACAGGGCTGGTGACTTTAATGGTTACCCCGCCCCTCAGGCCTTAGGGGTTCTCACTCTGGTCCAGGACCACAGTTCAGCAACCATATCGTCAGGGGTCTCTTTCTGGATCCACTGGCATTACAGTCCACTGGCCACTGCTGGCTTCACTCCAACCATTAGATCTTTCAATGCAATTGATGATTCTCCATGTCTGGAGAGCCCCACAAGTCAGTCTTTTCCTATCCCTCCACTTTAGACCTGCTTTCTTATTATTAAGTAACAGAGATTAAAGCCATGCTAGTTTGAACACCAGAAGTTCCCCATGGCTGCAGAAAAGAATCTCACCACTTATATTGTATAACTCTCCCCACTACTCCTCAAGGACTTGAGGGACAAACACAGGCCATGCAAGCATGTATGGGGTCAGTTCTCTTTTCCTTCCACCTATCAGAAAGGGGCAGGAGTTCCCACAGGCTCAGTTCTTCTCTCAAAGCCAAGGCTAGTGTAGAAAGTTGTAATTTTTTTTCCACTGACAGTGGACCTAGAGAGAAAAAAAGAACTCCTGACTCACCTTTACTTGTGTGCTCAAGTTTCACTTCCCCTTTTCTCCCAGAAAGAAGGACTTTATCGTGTTAGCACATTTAAAGATTCTCTGGAGCTGTTCAGTTATTTATCTACAGTCAGAGGAGGCCCACAGAGTGATGAAGACCAGGGTGTAGCAGTAGAGTTGGCCCTAAAGGCAGCGCAGGGGTAGCAGTGAGGGTGGGAGTAGGGCATGGGTGAGGGGAGGGGAGGGTGAAGCAAGGAGGCAGAGTGGGTCTAGATGACCAGTCGGTAAAGCCCAATCCACAGAGCACAGTATCCATGAGGGTGTAGCAGTGTCCAATCCCAGTGCAAGCAAACCACCGCCGCCAGTGACTTGAGGAGTGTCACAGAGGAGCCACACAGACCCACACACTAGCACTCCACTCTAGCACTTTGCCACTCAAAGTGTGGTCCTCCGGCAACCAGCAGTATTTGTTAAAAATGCAGAATCTCAGGTCCCACCACCCAACTGAACAAGACCCCCACGTGATTTGAACACATATTAAATGGTGCTCAGAACCAGCTTGAGAACAAGTACAACTCAAGAATAGGTGATTCGGATTCCAGAGGTTCCAAATGGTTTAGTCCTGGGATGAGGACATGAGGTTCCCAGCGCCATGTGTGCAGAATAATACTTTGAAGCCTTAACTAATTTTTCCACATATTTTTCTCTTTTGCCCCTTCCCCATTTCCAGCAGATAATCTGTTTCATGCCCATGGCCATTTGGCAGGGATATGAGAGGATGGAAAGCTATAGAGAATGAGAGACAGACAGACAGACTTCTTCCCGACAGTGGCTTCTGAAAGCCTAAAGTCCATGGTGGTACTGAATGTTTGGAAGTGGGTTTGGGGGAGAAGGGGACGCTCCACACCAGAAAAAATTTGCTTCATGCTGGGGGAAAGGAGGGACAAGCAGATGTCACTGGACAGATGTCCCTGAGGCCCAGAGACTGAGGCTCTGTACCCTGATTGCTGCAGAGAGGAAGCTCCTGTGTCAGGGGATTCCTATTCCTTCACAGAATAGCATAGGAAAGGCCCTGGGACTTGAAGGAACCAAGTGGACAGAAACGAGGTGCATCCCAGGGGCAACCTGCATGAACCTGCATGTTGGAGGGACAGTCCGGGCAGACACCTACTGGACAGAGGCCTTGAAGATCACACAGGCCTTCGCTGCCACCATCAAAAGTCCTGCAGGGGCTTCCCTGGTGGCGCAGTGGTTGAGAGTACGCCTGCCGATGCAGGGGACACGGGTTCGTGCCCCGGTCCGGAAAGATCCCACATGCCGCGGAGCGGCTGGGCCCGTGAGCCATGGCCGCTGAGCCTGAGCGTCCGGAGCCTGTGCTCCGCAACGGGAGAGGCCACAACAGTGAGAGAGGCCCGGGTACCGCAAAAAAAAAAAAAAAGTCCGGCAGATGCAGATTTAAATAAATAATCAAATCAATGGCGGGCACCAGTAGAATCGGCGCGGTATTAAGTGTGAAGCGCCAGAGGATTAGGCACTTAGAATTAAGTTGTTATAGAAAATAAAGGAAGCCAGAATGTGCGGTGAAAACTGTATGAGCTACATGGAAGGCTGGCAAGACTTGAACTCAAGAACAGCCTCCAAATGGCCCTTTTCTGGGGGCCCCTCACGTGACACCTCTTGGGCAGCCACTCCTCTCACCACTACCTCCAAATTTTCTCCTCAGAATCCCCAGCTCTGCCCCCTGAACATCTTATTTTCTCTTTTCTTTCTCTCTTCCTTTCTTTCCTTCTTTTTAAAAATTTTTAAAAATTGAAGTGTAGTTGATTTACGATGTTGGGCCAATCTCTGCTGTACAGCAAAGTGACTCAGTTATACACATAGAGACATTCTTTTTTCATATTTCCTTCTTTCATTCCTCCCTCTCTCCTTTCTTTCTTTCTTTCTTTCCTTCCTTCCTTCTTTCTTTCTTTCCTTCTTTCTTTCTTTCTCCTCAAAATTGCCATTAACACCCCAGCAGGAACGACCCCTCCATAACCCTTTCAAATAAAGATCCTAAACAACAGCAAGAAACAGCGCTTCTCCCCGCAGGGCAGGCAGAAGCCAGTTTTTAAACACACAGGGCTTCACCTTCCCTCCCTGGAGGGGAAAGGAGACCCTGTGAATTCCCTCCCAGGTAAGGCGGGCCTGAGATGCTCCTGAGGCTGAGAAAGGGGGCAATGTTTCCGCGTTAAAACAAAACAAGTTTTCTCATCTACTCTACCCAAGTACTCTTACCAACATCATTTTTAATGAAGTTGAGGTGAAATACATGTTAGCTTTTGGGAGAAATGCCAGCTAATCACAGCTAAGATGGTGTCCCCATTTCTACCCCTCCCACCTTCTCCAATGACAAAGGTCAGGTTTCCTAAAGATTCAGGGCCTTTGCAACCTGAAATGTCTACCCACAAAAGACTAATTCCTACTAAAAGCATTTGCCTCGTAATTGCTCCTGGAAGTGAAACTTGTACACAAGCTCCAGAAATAACAGTGGCCTGCTAGCCTCAACAGTACTGCAACCTCCTCCTTCCTGAATTGAGGCCAGGATGGAGGTAGAGACGTGCTGAGGGTAAGAGAAAATCCCACACACACTCTCCAGTCTCTGTTATTTCTGGGCAGGAACTTTTCCTACAGGATCCAAAAAAAAAAACCCCCAGGCTCTGGCTTTGTGCCAGCCCCCATCTCTACACTGGCCCTGAGCCTCTCTACATGGCAGCCTCTGCTGGTGCCCCCTAGAGAGAGCAGTGGGCGGCTCCTTCCTCCTCCGAAACCAGCAAGGTCTTTTTTTCACTCTTCCAGGCTCAAAGAAGTGGAGCGAGCTGCCTGAAAGTGGGTACAGACAGCCAACCTAAGTGACTCGGATTACAACCCCTGCCTCTGCCTGTCCTCCACTTCGTCTTTCCCTTTCATCATCTCTGAGAGGTTCCTGTGGGTGCCTTTCAAGCCTCCTGCTTTGGCTGTAGCATCTATAGTATAGTATGACCTCACCACACTATAGTGGGACAGCCCACTGTAGGGGGGCCCATTAGTTGTAAGGTGGCTGGACAGAGAAAGAGAAAATGAAAGAAGGCATGGAAGGAAGAAACCATGAAATGGGAAAGTGAGAAACGATCTGCCAGTCCTGGCTCCTGACACTTCATTTCCTGCTTCCATACTTCTTGAAGTTTGACAACACTTGGGTTCCACAAAGCATCATTGTGCATCACCCCAGCATCTTCTGTCTCCCTCAGAGCTATGCTGTTCCTTCACTTAGATTGTCTCTCTCACAATGATCCAGGACCTCCTCGACACCAGGGATCTTTACTTATTCATATTTGTAACTTCAGCCCTTGATGGAGAAGTCTGGCACAGAGGAGGTGATTCAAATATTGGTTGAATCAATAAAAGGACAACTTGATTGTCACACATTATCCTTGTGTTTAGTGACCAAAATTGTTAGACATTATATTTGTGCTTTGTATACACACACACACACACACACACACACACACACACACACACATTAAACATCTTTTCTTCCATTCATGGTTGACGGTTAAATAGAATATTCTTTTGTAAATACAGTAAACGTGATTATCTTCTCAGCACATGTGCTTTTCATGGCTGTCCAGAGACAAGGGCTCTTTGGTGACGCTCATGCTTGTGGAAACTCGTGCAGGACCTTCAAGAGTGAGTAGTTGCCTCCGTAGCTGTGATTCTCCCTCTTGGAAGCAGCACCCATGTCCTACTGTAGATGTTAAACATGTCAGGCCAGCAAATTATCAGGCTTATTTGCAGCTAGATCACAGGCAGGTGACCTAGTCTTGGGACCTGCTGTGGCTTCTGCTGAGAAGCTCTGAGAAAGCAGGTCCTCCTTAATAACGGAAGAGGCAGGATGGGAAGACCCCTGCCTTGCTGCTGGAGACAAGGCCTGGTGAGGATGTGATGCTTGGAACCCAAAGTGATTTTAAAACCACGAAGGGAGATAGCACCAAAACATTGAGAATGGCAGAGCAGGAAAATGAAAAGAGCCTGGCTGCTTAACAACTGTGGCAGACTGAGTGTTCAAGTAGGATACCTTGAAGATATCCATGATCTGATCCCTAGAACTTGTAAATCTTACCTTATGTAAGGAAAAGGACTTAGCAGGTGTGATTAAGTTATGGATCTTGAGATGAAGAGGTTATCCTGAATTATCTGGGCGGGTCCTAAAGGCAATCACAAGGGTCCATAAAAGAGGAACGCAGAGGGAGATTGGAGTACAGAAATAGAAAGCAAGAGGTGGAGTGATTCAAGGAAGGGGCCATGAGCTGAGGAAAGCAGAAGGTCTCCAGAAGCTAAGGCAAGGAAACAGATTCTCCCCTAAAGCCTCCAGAAAAAAACCAGCGCTGCCAACGGACCTTAATCCAGTGAAACTGATTTCAGACTTCTGGCCTCCAGAGCAGTAAGAGAATAAATTTGGTTGCTTTAAGCCACCAAGTGTGTGATAATTTGTCATAGCAGCAGTTTGTCAACAGCAACCTAACAATGAACCAACCCTGGGAACTCCCTACCTCTGGATTTCTTGTGAAATGACATCTTTTTTTTTTTTTTTTTTGCGGTACGCGGGCCTCTCACTGCTGTGGCCTCTCCCATGGCGGAGCACAGGCTCCGGACGCGCAGGCTCAGCGGCCATGGCTCACGGGCCCAGCCACTCCACGGCATGTGGGATCTTCCCAGACCGGAGCACGAACCCGTGTCCCCTGCATCGGCAGGCGGACTCTCAACCACTGCGCCACCAGGGAAGCCCCGGCATCATTTTTTAAATTCCTATGCTCTTAAGCTACTTTTCAGCAAGACTGGATGTTAGCGATACTTATAGCCCAAAGCATCCTAAATAATACTTTTAGCACGAGCATTGGCAGTTTGGGTAAGGGCGTTATAGGATATTGGTTTTGCTGCTAACACAGAAAGAATTTAAGTACATATATAGAGAGAGGGCTGGTAGGGCAGTTCAGGTTCAAGAGCTTTGCCCAGAACCAAGCTTCACCTACCTAGCACATTGGGTACCTCCCACTTAATTTTTTTTTTTTAGTAGTGATCAAATAAGTAGCAATATTTTTGAATTATCATTAAAGTATGTCTGATTGCTCCGCCATTCTTGTGGGGTTGCCCTCATCCTCATGGCCCACGTGGCTTGTCACCACTGCAATGGAAAACCAGACAAAGAGAAGAGGGGCAGGTCCCAAGATGAGGGACCTGGAAAGCCACAATTCCACTCGCAGGGCAATAGTCAGAACTGGTCACAAGGCCATGCTTACGTGTCAGGGAAGCTGGAAGTCTTTATTCCAATGTGCCCAATTAGAAACTCAGAAGAAGGGAGATCTTATATTGGGGGATGCCAAATGACCTGTTTCAGGAGTTCCACTGACAGATTACATGAGCATTCAAGTTAAAATCTAGAAGGAGGTGTCAGCATCTCAGTACTATGGTCTATAGAATCAATCCTACTGGTGAAGTTTAACTCAGTTCAGACCTCTCCTGGTCTGCTGCTCTGGTTTATGATTTTTTTTTTGTTGGGGGGGGGTAGCAGCAGAACCTTCAGTGTGTAAGGAAGATACCAGCGGTGGTGTCCCTCCCCCTTACCTGTCCCTCATTATCTAGGGCATGTCTTTGGAACATTGTTGTTCCAGGAACACACTTTGAAATTGTCTCTAAAAGGAAACAAAACCATACTGCCAGACACAGTGATTCCTGGGGATT
The DNA here is from genome assembly GCF_000442215.2 of Lipotes vexillifer. Classification (NCBI taxonomy): domain Eukaryota; kingdom Metazoa; phylum Chordata; class Mammalia; order Artiodactyla; family Lipotidae; genus Lipotes; species Lipotes vexillifer. The sequence continues at coordinate 680,320 of NW_006780291.1, forward strand.
CCTAAGGCTGCTGAGTTTATTTCTTCTGTGAGAAAGCCCCCAACCCTTGGTAAAGAAGCTGGACGGGTCCTGTTTCTGAACTCAGCACTTGGTCTATTTTAGACTCACTCACTGCAGGGGAAACAGAACCTTGAGCACGCACTCCTCTCAGCACGTGAGAAGCCATTTTCAATTACACTCTGGAGCGCACAGTGCTGTCTGGGGCCAGAGTGAATGCTGGTTGCCATAGCACTGCTTTAAATTATGTCTGTGCTGACACACTGTCATATGCTGTTCCCATACACGGGGGCCACATCTATCTCTTCCCACTGTTTGTTGCTTGATGCTTGAGCTCTGCACCAGGAATAGAGATATATGAGCAAGAAAGCAAATGCATGTGGTTGCCACACCTTCTACCTAAATAATATATAAGATACCATGGATTGGAAATACTTTAACTATGAAACAAAAGATCCAGGTTCTGTTCACAGTTCTCTGCTGTGTAGCTTTGGGCAAATCCTTTACTCTCTCTGTGCCTTGGTTTCCTTACCTGTACAATGCAAGAGATGCAATAGCAGGTCTCCAAGGTCTCCTCCTGATGTAACTGGCTCTGCTTCCTGTGTGCTGTTTTGAAGCCACAGAGGTGAGCAGAGCTCTGCAGAGGATGAACATCAAAGCGTGAGTGAGGCAATTCCTGTAAGCTGGTGCACAGTCCTCTCCGTGCTGACTGTTTCTGAAACCCTCCTCCAGCACCTCTGGGCTGCTAGAGATGTGTTTTGAGTCAATTTCCTGGCAAGATGCCACTTGCCAAAAGGTCCCTTCTGAGCTACTAAGGGGACTGTTTTCAGCTTAGGTTGAGTCATTATTTGCCTTGGAGTTGATAGTCCCTGGTTCAATGCTCAGGACTTTGGTTCCTAAAATTGTTAGACCACCCCCCCAATAAAGTCAATTCTAAAACCAGAGAAGGATACACGTGTGAGGCTAGGCTCTGGACCTGTTTCACAGAGTAGCATGTCATGGAACCGAGAGAGCTGTGAAGAAACAGCTCTGATACTTGTCTAACCAGTGTGCAGCTGGTTTCATTGGGTGGGATATGAACGAAGTCATCTTTACATTTCTGCTTACATTGTCCTGACCCCTGCCCAGACCTCACCTGTTGATGGCAGGGACGGGGCTCCCACCTTCAAAGTCTCCTCTCTACCCCACCTCAATTATTTCTGGGACTCCCCAGAGAGCGTCTCATGTATATCCACAAAACAAAAATACGAGCTGGGAAACCAGGATTACAACGGGAGCAGGGTGTCTTGGCATAAACCAGGGCTAAACACGTCATAGGAAAAAAATCTAGGGCCTCGATAACAACCACCATCTTAATAGCAAGGATTGAGTACCTTAGTTTGCCTGACAGGGGATGAGAGAAAACTTTAGGCAGACTTCACAGAGAATGTGAAACACTGGCTGACTCTTAAAATGGTTGCTAGATCAAATGATGATGGCTTTCGGGAGGATATGATGCAACAGATGTTTAGTTCCTTGCTCTCCAACTGACTGAGCCCTCCCCCTTTCAATTGCAACATTTGTTCATTCATTTGGTGGGGTTTTTTTTACATTGTCCAAAACAGAATTAAGGAAAAAAGATAATGGCATATCTTTTCAATGTCATGCTGGAGTGTTGCCTAACTGACCTACCTAAGCAGTATTTCTCTAAAGAATGTACCTTTGGGACTTTCCTGGAGGTCCAATGGTTAAGACTCGGCGTTTCCTCTGCAGGGACATGGGTTCAATCCCTGGTCAGGGAATTAAGATCCCGCCTGCCACGAGGCCAAAGAAAAAAAAAATAGTGTAAAAGAAAAAAAAAAAAGAATGTACTTTTGTTTGACTTGTTAATTATTATTATTAAGGTCCAGATTCCGTGAAGTTACCTGTTAATTTATAGGTTTTCTTCTGTTAGAGATACAAATGATTCCTATTCAGTAGAAAAGACAACCCCAAAGATGACAGTTTATTGCCCCGTAGGATATTAACCAGATTTACCTCTAACCAAGCTAACTTATCTCAGCACACCTCCTGACTCTATAAAAACCTCTGTTCTTAGAGTATTCCTTGGACCAGTTTTGTTATTTTGCTGCTTCCTTCACTGAGTGAGTTAAATAAATATTTGACACAAGCTCACTATATGTTTAATGAGAGTCAGATTTTTAACTCTTAGGAAATTATCCTTCGGCATTCATTTAACAAGTACTTGTTGAACAACTATTACAGAAAAGGTACCATGCTAGGGGCAGGGAAGGTAACAGACAGCAAGACAGACAAGGTCTCTGCCCCCATGAAGCAAACATTCTGGAGGGGAGAAAACCAGTAACAAATCAATACCTTATAGATTGTGATTAGGGCAATGAAGAAAAATGCATAAGGTGCTGTGACAGAGATTAATGGAACAGGCGGTCAAAGGAGACCTCTCCTTCCTTGAGGACATTAAGCTGAAGGTGACATTAAGCTGGGACTTGAAGGAGAGGAGCCAGCCTTTTCTTGTTTCTCTTGATTTTGACAGGGCTCGAGTCCCAGGTATTTGGTAGAATGTTTCTGAATTTGGGTCTGTCTGATGTCTTCTCAGGATTAGACTGAGGTTATGGGTCCGGGAGAAGAAAACAGCAGGGATGATGTGACACGGTTTCTTTTAACATAGATACAACTTAAGAACCTGGCTGCAAATTGTCCTGTGATACTCAGGGGAAGAGGGATTTTGCGACATTTAGGCAAAGAAGGGGAAGTTTCATGCAACTGAAGCTAGAGAGGAGGATCCAGAAATCAACAGGTGACTTCATTCTGGACGTTGGTCCCAAACCCAACCTATCCAATTATCTTGCAAGTTCAAGTCACTGATTGTAAGGACCCATCAGGCAAATGAGTAGGTAAAATGCTGCAATTTCATCATTTGCTCAACGACATTCCTTATCACTGTCAAGAGTATTAGCTAATGTGTTATGAAGAATGCCACATTATTACCATTAGGTCAGCCATCTCCAATATTTAATTTGTTTGCCCTATTGAAAGGAGTGATTGTGTGGCTCAGACATCCTCCCTCGTCTCCGTATACTGTGTGGTTACCATGTTCACTTTTCCTTTCGAGCTACCTGTTCTTTTATCGTTGCTTTGTTACCTTGCACCATTAAATGTTGCTTCTATCTCAGGCCCTATTCTCACCCTATGCTCTTTCTCTCTGCTATCCATATCCTGAAAACTCCAAAGTCTATACCACCTGAATTGTCACCTGATCTCGAGACTATATTTCCACTGTCTCTTGGCCTCTGACCTTTCCATGATACATGCATCCCAAACTCAGCACATCAGAAACAAGACCCTTAGGGAGTTCCCTTGTGGCCAAGTGGTTAGGATTCCACACTATCACTGCCAAGGCCCGGGTTTAATCCCTGGTCGGGGAACTGAGATGCCACGTGCCACACTGAACAGCAAAGAAAAGGAAACAAAACCCTTTATCTTCCTCTCTCCCACCAAAATCTACTCCCCCTTTTGTGTTCCTTACTACAGTTATTGGGACCATCATCCACCTAATCCCCTGAACTAGAAGTCATCTTTGACTTTTCCTTTTTTGTCACTTCCCACGTCTAATCTGCTGCTAAATCTTGTCCATTTTTAAACAATTTTAAATCATTTTTCTCCCATTTGCCTCAAGTACTTTACTTCATGTCTTCATATCAGCCCAAACCAACACTATATTCCATCATCCTTGTTTAACCATCCTCCAATTCATTCTCAGAAACATCACTGGGATTTTTTTAAATGTAAATAAGCAATGGATTACCCAATGTGTAGAGCTACTCTTCCCCTCGTTGCTGCGGTGTTTGGGTGGGGACTGGGTGAATGGAGCCCTTACACTGGTCACCTCCAGCTAGAAGCAATCTCATCTGTTTAAATCTCATCATCTTCTATTATCATTTCCTGGCTCATTTCACACCCTCTCTGCCCCACCGTGCTCTACTCCAGGCCAAGCTGTATTTAGATTGTAGTTACTGGCGTAGTAAAGTAAGAAGTAAGGCATGAAACAATTCCGACTCCAAAAGAGGAACTGCCTCAGGTACCCCTCTTGAGGCAGGGAAGGCTCAGAGTGCTGGGTTTCAGAAGACTTTGAGGCTTGGGATATTACCCTCCCCACCCCTTTTCTTTTTTTTGGTTGATCTAATTGTTGGGTTTTTTTCTTTCTAATTTAATCCATTGCTTTTCACCTTTTGTTTTTGAATTTTATTTTATTTATTTTTTTATACAGCAGGTTCAACTTTTTTTATATCATGGCACAGTCTAATCCATACTGCCTCTAGGTCATCATACCAAAGTATGTGCTCTTACCCAGAGACGCCAAACTCTGTCATGCCCTTGGACTACCGTCTGTGCTATTTCCTCCGGATGATGTGTTCTTAAGATCAGTTAAGCCCCACAAACGTATGGGTACACACTATACACCAGGCTCTAGCCCAACACTTTCCGCCCACCCAGTATCAGCTCCAAGTGGCCTGGCCCAAACATCACTTCCTACACAAATTTTTCCTTAACTTCACCCAGGTAGATTTAATGGTTTCTTCATTCTCTGTTCCCATGCAGTATTTTATACATGAAACTAGTTTAGCTAGTTCGAAAGTTACTCTATAAAGTGAGTCCATAAAGTGTCATCATCTGTCATTTTGCCAAAGCACAAATGGGAACCATTCTCCCTGAAGAGCTGGGGAGCAAGAATGAGACACTTCCTCTTGGAAGCCTTTCCTGATACTCCATCCCACTCAGGCTCAGACTGGTGGCCTCTGAATCAGTTGGAATACTTCCAGCTCTAAGTGAAATAGGAATAACAACATTTAATCACTTCGCACAACAAAGAGTCTGAAGGTGAGTGGTTACAGGGTTTGCTTAACTCCTCAACAATGTCACAGCTCTGGGTCAGGATTTTTGTAAGTCGTTCTGCCACGTCCACACAGTGACAATATGATAACAGCAGCTCCGCACAGCAGCTCCTCACATAACTCCACTCGAAGTGGGATCAAAGGGCAGGGCTCCTGCCATTGTACTTTTCCCGAGGAAGCAAACATTCTTCCTGGGAGTCCTCCATAAGCTTCCTCTTTTACTTCATTGGCCAGAATTTGGTGGTGTGGCCAACTGTAAACCAAACACCAGAACAGATGAACCAAGTAATCATGTTTGATTTAGATAAGTGGTCCTCAGGCCAGGAGCATCTGCATCACCCAGGAACTTGTTAGAAATATAAATTCTAGGGCCTCACCTAGACCTGCTGAATCAGAAACTTTGGGGATGAGGTCCAGGATTCTGAGTTTTGAGTGCCCTCAGTGTGATTCTGACGCATACCAAAATTTTAGAATCACTGGCTTAGGACGAAACGTGGTTCGTCCTCAGCCTGGGGAAGGGTTCACCTGCCTGAGCATCTTGCTTCCTAGAACAAAATCAGGATTCTGTGAACCAAGGAAGAAGAGAAGGATGCTGCTGAGTTGACATCATCCTTCTATTATTTCCATTTAAAGTACCACGAATTACATTACTAATCCATCGATTTTTTTTTCCTGACTCCTGACCCACCTGCAACCTTCCTGAGAGTATGAACTTTGTCTTTTATTAGTGTTTCTATCCCTAGAACAATAGAAGGCAGTCAATTAATGTTTGCAGGGCAAACAAATAAATATTAAAGTGGCCTCTCCTTTCTAATTGCCCATCCCCTTCACAGCTGCTTCCTGCTGCCTTCCACTCAAGGAACATTTTCACCTCAGCTCATGTCAGTGAGCCAAGAGCAGTCTCTTCCAGAGGATCTGAGAACAATTATTCCTTTGCACGTGGGTGTAAGTGGAGCCTCTGGCTTTCCGAACGCGTGTTGGATCTTTATGACATTCACTTGTGTTCAGGAGTGTCCTCAGAGAACACCGCTGTACAACGGCACAGAATTGAGCATGTCGATTGTTCAGCTGAGTTCATGTGGCCGACTCCTGGCTGGCAATCTTTCTCAGAGGCAGTTGTGTCCTCCGAGTCGAATATGCCCTGGAAATAAGCCTGCAAGCTTCATCCTCCGCAAGAGCTGCATAACAAGAGGCAATGGCACAGCGATAACACTCATTTTTTTTCTGCCCCACAGTAACCTTGACAAGCCGCTTTCCTGAGCTTTCTGAAGCCACTTGTATTAGGCAGAACCGTTTTGGCTGCAAGTGACAGAAACCCAAGAGCAAAATGGTGAAAATAGAGGGGTAAGGGGAAAACTACAGGTGAACGTAACTACCAAGTCTTGGGGTAGCATCAGTTTCCAGCTGCAGCTGGCTGCAGATGCTCAGACAACATCCTCAGAGCTTTCTCTCTCCATCACACAACTGGATGTCTTCTGCTTGACCCCTTTCTCAGGCAAGCTTTCACCAAACAAGCCAGGAGCCACGTCAGAATTATATCCCAGCCATTTAGCGCCTGCAGCAGACAGCAAGCCCCTCTTTCACGAAAGTGATAGCAAAAGTCCTGGGGTTGACTCTCATCATCCTAACAAGTCACGTGGACATTCCATTACAATCACCGTGACCACTTGCTTACAGTAGGGGCCCTGGGGCGAGTGAGGGTGAGTCTCACTCACCACGTGGACTGGGAATCAGGAAAGATGCTCCCACACACAATCACAGGGCTGTTACCAGAGGAGGGGGAATGGCTGCAGAAGAGACAAAATCTACACCAGCCCCATCTACCTCTTTTCCTTACTTTGGGTCTCCCAGTAACACTTCACGGAAAAGGCACCCACAGGCATGAAGAGCTGGGTGTCGTTTTCCAAAGCAAGGAAGAAAATGAAGTGTCTCCTAAAGACAAATAGTGCAGACTCTTTACCTTTCCCACCG
>NW_006780291.1:687204-700907 GCF_000442215.2 Lipotes vexillifer
TCCCTTTCCCACTGGCTTGAAGTAACTCGCAGCCCTACTGAGCAGGGCTGGGGGGATGGCACCAACAACCTCCTTCTCTGTAATTTTATCTCCAGAGCACCTGCCCTGAGCATGCACTCAGCCTGCACCCCACCCCCCATAATATTTCTTGGCCGGCTTTGTTGTCTTTTGTAATCAGCACTTAGCATCTGCGAAAGTTTTTATGCAGCAGGAAAGACTTTTCTCCTTTACTTCCTCCTGGGGTTGAATACAAAATAGATCAGAATAACAAAATGAGGCAGATGTGCTCCTTAACGTAATGACCTAAAGACCCCTTAAGCTCAGAAGTGTCAGTGGTTGGGATCCCTCCCTCCAGTCCCGAGGGCAGGACTTGTTGAGGCCTCTCCATTCCTTTCCCCAGCACTCTCCTGGCCCAAAGCCCTGGATCCATCCAGGAAAGAACCAGAGGAAGCTGAGGGACTGAATTCAAACTGAGGGAGAGGGCAAAGGTGGGAAGGGAAGGAAGAGCCATTGTGCAGAGGTAAGAGGAGATAAGAAATCCAAGGGGGGAGAAAGTGAAGGCAAAGATTTATTTATCATCTTCTAGGGGACCTATAGTTTTCCACCTGCAAGTAGCCGATGCTGTTGTATGTGGAGACACAGTCTTTAGATGAATGACAAAATCAAGGACTTAGCCCCTCTCCCCACCTAGCTTTGACCAGAAGTGTGAGAACCAAAAGATGACTTAGAGGGTGGCTAGCAAATGAAGATGAGGCAATCTGGCTCAGACATATCTAAACTGAGGTTTTTCACGACAGGAAGGAAACCAAGCAGGGAAGCTGGTAAAGAGGGGAAAGAAGCCACCCCCAGATCTCCAACCCGCACCCCCAGGGGTCCAACCCGCACCCCCAGGGGGCCCTCTAACGGACATTCTTCCAGATGGCGCATCTGTGCTTCATCAGCACATATCCATTTGTGGCGTGGATCAGACAGCTACTCCCTTTCCGACACAGGGGTAAACCGATGGGATCACATGTTTATTTATGTCAAAAGCGCTCAACTAGTACATTGCAAAGTATGATGCATCTGAAGAAGGGATATTGGGCTGATTTAAAAATCTCTAGTGAATTCATTTCTCAAATAAATACACTTCTCCTCTTGTATTGAGCCGATAACCCTTTCCTATATGTGTATATTATGAGTCCTTTTCAAGGAGTTCACTGGCTTCCTAGCAGTTAAGTGGAAGTTGACTTCTCCATGTTTGGTTTTCTTCCTAGGAGGCCCTTATTCTCCCTACAGACCCCAAAGACTCCTTGGATTTTCTTGTTCCCTTCCTCACCGCTGGTACCTTCTCTGTCTTTTGTGCATGCCTTGATCAGTGTTAGTGGCCGACAAGAACCCTCTCTAGCTAGTTTATGCAGAAAGGTATTCATTAAAGGGTATTGGCTAGACTTATACACACTCCCTAGGGAGAAAAGCCACCTTGGCCTAGGGAACCACCCCTGTAAATAACCTCACTATTGCCACCACAGGCCACTAAGTGTCTCTAACCAGGATTCTGTTTATAATCCCCAGGGCTTGCTACTCACATTATAGACATCTTAGATTTGTTTACTACAATTTTCAGCAGATGGTAAAATCAGCAGGTGTCTGATTCTAATATATTAGTATACTAATGACAATTTTTAAGCATTTCTTATTGAGGTATGATTGACATATAACATTATGCTAGTTCCAGGTGTATAACATAATGATTCGATGTTCGCATGTACTGCCAGCTGATCATCACAATAAGTCTAGTTAACATCCATCACCATACATAGTTACAGAATTTTTTTCAGTATTCTGTAATACTGAAAACTAATGACAATTTTTTTACTGAAGGAATTAAAGTGCTTTAGGAGCAATAGGTATCTTTTTCTAATACCAAGATGCTATATGGGTGAGCAGTAACCATGCCCATGACATCAGATATTAAACAACAGAAACCCCATCACAGCTGTTCCAGAAGAACCGGAAATGTCCACAGTGGTGCTTTCCGAAAGATGCAGTCCTCTCGCCCTCAGCCAGGGTCTCACTTGCACCCTGAAATGTCACCCAGGTGAGCTGTCTGAGGAAACTTAGCTGCACAGGAGTCTAGTAATTGTAGGATTCTCCTGCTCCTGTGTACAAGAACATGTGGAATGGTGTTCTATGAACCAATCCACCAGGCCACCTCCAAGGTTCACCGTGGAGCGCATCACTCCCTGCTTTCCCGTCTTTGCTGCTGCTGAAAAACACCACTTAGCCTCTGATCTGTAAAAGGTTCTGCTGATCCCTATGGTGAAAATCTGAGAAGCCATGCAGGAGGGAGAGATTTGGAATCAGCAAAAACATCCCTCTTTATGGTGCATTAAGCTTTGCAATTTACAAGTAGAATGTTGTACGATATTTACAAAGCTACTGACATCTCAAAAAGCTTTCTCTACGTTCTTTCTTCAGTCTATATAGAAATGCAAATAGAGTTTCTATTCCAATTAGGTAATCTGAGCACACACATAAATAACCTACCACCCCCCAAACCTGACACCTCATCTGAATGACAGTCAAGAGAATGGAACGGAGGCATCCACTGTGAAGAGGTTTGGAGGTGTGAGAACAGAGGAAGATTCTCCCTTGAATAAATGGGGAGGGTCTGACTCCCAGGAGGAAGCCCGCAGCTCCATAGAGGGTTTGTATCCTGGTGGACAAGCCTAAACAGCAACGACTGCACAGCTGCTAGTCTACTGCCTTGTCTCATTTCACAGACAGCAAGGAAACAACCAGCCCAAAGAGCTATAGATAGTTTATTACTCATGGCGCGGTGGCAGCCCTGTTTGCATCAGATCCGCCTGTCCCCCAAACCTCAGGGCGCGATGCAGAGCTGGCCAGGGTGAATGCTGCCCACACAGAGCTGAGGAAACCGCCAATGCTGCCCACCTCACAGCTGAGGAAACCTCCCAACCCTTTAAGGAAACCACTAGCGAACCTGCCCTGCCCCGCCTATGCCCCAGGGGAAGCCAGTACCTTTATTACACTGGTCGGAAACAAAACTGTCCTCCAACCCAGACAGAGACATTATCTCTAGCTTCCAAGGATGTTTGCAAACAATCTCGAAAGGGATGTGTGGACAAAAGCGGTCATAAAATGTGTAGAAGTGCCACGGAGACTGGCCTCCCAGCAAGGAGGCAGCTGCAGGCCAGGGGAGGAGGGGCAATGGCTAAAGCAGGTGGGGAGCGGGGAGTCTGAAGCTGGTACCTGGGCACTCCCTCAAATTCCAGGGCCAATGCAGGGGGTTTCCCCTGATGAGTTTTAAGCCTCCTTTCGGGGACTTATTGATGTCCCAGGATGCTATGAAATGAGGGTGAGCCATATAGGATAAGTCAAATGGGGGCTGCACAAAGGTTTAGGGATGGACTGGAGTCATCAGGTTGCAGGTAAGGTGCTGCCTGCTGTGGAAGAGAAGTTCTCAAAGCACAGCCCCCTGTGCCGGTAATGACCACGGCCCGGCAGGTGATGACTCAGCTCCCACTCACTTCCTGGGTCCTCGAATAAAACCCTTTAATGAAAAGCCCCTTATTCCTGTGCAGGTGGCCCCTTCAGGTCAGACCCTGTCTCAAGGGAACTACCAAACCTCTCTCCTCACTCCTCCCCATTCCCCCCCCCGCCCCCCGCCCCGCCCCACGCCGAGATTTTCACCTTTTAGATTCAAGCTAGATGGGGTATGTAAGAACAAATTATGGTTACAACACAGAATGTAAACCTTACCAGCCTTGACAATGGGAAAGTAAAACTACGATGTCAGAAATTCGAAAGTAGAGCATGGAGAGAAGAGCTTAAGGGAAAGGCAAGTGTTTGGGGGTTTTAATAAAGGGAGTAGTCAAGAAGGTACTGCTTACTATTTACAATAGCCAGGACATGGACGCAACCTAAGTGTCCATCGACAGACGAATGGATAAAGAAGATGTGGCGCATATATACAGTGGAATACTCGCCATAGAAAGGAAGGAAACTGGGTTGTTTGTAGACATGTGGTGGATGGACCTAGAGTCTGTCATACAGAGTGAAGTAAGTCAGAAAGAGAAAAACAAATGTCGGATATTAACACATATATGTGGAATCTAGAAAAATGGTACCGATGAACCTATTTACAGGGCAGAGATAGAGACACAGATGTAGAGAACGGACACGTGGACACGGGGCGGGGAGGAGGGAGATGAACTGGGAGGTTGGGATTGACATATATACACTACTATGTGTAAAACAGATAGCTAGTGGGAACCTGCTGTATAGTGCAGGGAGCTCAGCTCAGTGCTCTGGGGTGACCTAGATGGGTGGGATGGGACGGGTGGCAGGGAGGTCCAAGAGGGAGGAGATATATGTATACATATAGCTGATTCACTTCATTGTATAGCAGAAACTAACGCAACATTGTAAAGCAACTATACCCCATTTAAAGAAAAAAAAAGGTATTGCTTAAAGTCATTGGAACAAGAAAGAGAGATTTAAGTCCATTACTTAATGTTAAAACAGCAAGAGATAATGTCTAAAGTTGATAAACCAAGAAATAGCACTGTAAGCATAGTATTTAGACACATAGAGGTAACTACCTAAAATGGAAACCAAGTAGCTGCCTCTGGGTAGCAGAGAATATTCCTGGTGGGAAGTTAAATTGGTGCAACCATATGGTGAACAGTATGGAGGTTCACTAAAAAACTAAAAATAGAGTTACCATATGATCCTGCAATCCCACTCCTGGGCATATACCTGGAGAAAACCATAATTCGAAAAGGTCATGTACCACAATGTTCATTGCAGCACAACTTACAATAGCCAAGATAGGAAGCAACCTAAACGTCCACCAATAGAGGAATGGATAAAGAAGATGTGGTACATATATATACAATGGAATATTACTCAGCCATAAAAAAAGAATGAAATAATGCCATTTGCAGGAAGATGGATGGATCTAGAGATTATCATACTAAGTGAAGTAAGCCAAAGACAAATATCATATGATATCGCTTATATGTGGAATCTAAAAAAAAAAAGATACAAATGAACTTATTTACAAAACAGAAATAGACCCACAGACATAGAAAACAAACTTATGGTTACCAAAGGGAAAAGAGGAGGGGAGGGATAAATTAGGAGGTTGGGATTAACATCTACACACTAGTATATATAATATAAAGTAGATAACAAACAAGGACCTGCTATGTAGTACAGGGAACTATAACTGATTCACTGTGCTGTACATCTGAAACTAACACAACATTGTAAATCAACTGTACCTCAATTAAAAAAAAAAAACTGGGGCTTCCCTGGTGGCGCAGTGGTTGCGAGTCCGCCTGCCAATGCAGGAGACACGGGTTCGTGCCCCGGTCTGGGAAGATCCCACATGCTGCGGAGCGGCTGGGCCCGTGAGCCATGGCCGCTGAGCCTGCGCGTCCGGAGCCTGTTGCTCCGCAACGGGAGAGGCCACAACAGTGAGAGGCCCGCGTAACGCAAAAAACAAAACAAAATTGAATTTGCAACAGGGCCGGTTGGTAGGTATTTTTTTCCTGATACAACTTAAAAAAAAAAATTTAAGAACTATAAATGGGACCATTTCTCCTCCTCTGTGGTTCCATGAATAAAATGTTTCTTAAGCTTCTTTTCTTTTTCTTTTATTTTTGGGAAGACTCATCAATCTTCTTTCTAGTTCCACAGCACTGACTTTAAGGATATTCAGTGTATCAAACACTTTTAAGGCTGAACTAAATGCCTGAGACCCAAATGAGGAATATCCATCTTATTTGTTTATGTACATATTCGTTCATTCATACATACATCCATTCAATATGTACCCTGTGACTGCGTCACATGTGCCAGGCACTGGGGATATTATAGTGAATTTCACAGATTAAAAGAGTCCCTTCAAGGAGATTACACTTTATTAGGAGAAGGCTGATTAATTAATTATACACATATATTTACTGTGGTGAGTATCATGAAGTAAAAACAAAACAGTAGGGAGCCATGAAAGGTAGAGGCAGGGGGAGATGTTAGGTGGGCAACGAATTCTAAATCATTTAAACTGCTGTTTCTGTACTTTGCGGCACTCACAGCTCAACCTGATCTTTAAAACAACTGCCTCAGGTACACCTCTATCTGCATAGCACACCTTGTAATATGTCTTTCTCTCTGGGCCTTGCCACATCCCTGGGGCTGAATCTGGGAAGAAAGGCAGATTTCCCTCTGCTCCCAGGGTTTGTGTCTCCTGCCACCCACCCCCATCCCTGCGGAGCCCAAAGTCCTCTTACTTGGGAATCCATCAACCTCCGTGCATGCAGGGCATCTACTCCACCTACTCCAGTGGAGGAATCTTTATCAAGTCCAGAGAGCTGTAGCATTGCTTTTATATCGGATTATTTCTTAGTCCTTTCTGCTCCTTCAGTACTAGACTGCTCCAACTCAAAAGCTGAACTGAATGTGGAAGAGGATGGCAAAAGCATTACAGGAAATAAAGGATAAATAAATTACTATTACCCTGCCCTATATTTTAAGGGTGATAATTCACCACTGATAATAAATGCTTGTAATATTAAATAGTTCTTTTTTGCTGCTCTTACAGTTTATTTTTTTTAAAACAATGTTTTTTGTTTGTTTGTTTTTAAATAGTTTTATTTATTTATTTATTTTTGGCTGCATTGGGTCTTCCTTGCAGTGCGCCGGCTCCTCACTGCGGTGGCTTCTCTTGTTGCGGAGCACGGGCTCTAGGCGCACGGGCTCAGTAGTTGTGGCTCACGGGCTCTAGAGCGCAGGCTCACTAGTTGTGGCGCATGGGCTTAGTTGCTCTGCGGCATGTGGGATCTTCCCGGACCAGGGCTCGAACCTGTGTTCCCTGCATTGGCAGGCGGATTCTTAACCACTGTGCCACCAGGGAAGCCCCAGTTTAATTTTTTATATCAGGTACATGTTTATTTTACACAATTTTTAAAATACCTTTGATCACAATAGAAAAGAAAAACCGTTAACACTTTGGTATAATGATGATGACCCTCTAATGTTGCCAGGATCCAGTCTGAGTAACCTGAGTCCCTCCTCCCTACCCTGTTAGGCTTAGGGCCAACTCATCCCAAACACAGAGTTGGCAAAGCACGCCGTTAATGGCTTCCCACCCCTGCTGACATCATTCCATTTTTCCCCTTCTTAGATTCTGATGTCTAACCCAGGCACCAATCCCATTAGTCTCTGTTAACTGCTTTGTTTTTTTTTTAATTTATTTATTTATTTTATTTTTGGCTGCATTGGGTCTTCATTGCTGCGCGCAGGCTTTCTCTACTTGCGGCGAGCAGGGGCTACTCTTCCTTGTGGTGTGCAGGCTTCTCATTGCGGTGGCTTCTCGTTGTGGAGCTCGGGCTCTAGGCGCGCAGGCTTCAGTAGTTGTAGCATGCGGGCTCATTAGTTGTGCCTCACAGGCTCTAGAGAACAGGCTCAGTAGTTGTGGCACACAGGCTTAGTTGCTCCGCAGCTTGTGGGATCTTCCTGGACCAGGGCTCGAACCCGTGTCCCCTGCATTGGCAGAAGGATTCTTAACCACTGTGCCACCAGGGAAGCCCTCTGTTAACTGTTCTTTTGTTGTTTTTTAATTTTTAAGCCCTTTCTTTAGAATATAAAAATGTATATAGTTGGATATACATTATAGGTAACAGAAGTTCATGACATACTGAACAATCTTAAACAAAAGAGCATATTTTCTTAGCACTCAGACTTATAATGGTACAAAGGAGTTAATATAGGAACTTAGCATTCCTCTAAAGCAGTGCTTCAAAATCAAGGGCATTTTTTTTGCCCCACAAGGAGCATTTTGCAATGTCTGAAGACATTTCTTGTTGTCACATCTGGAGGAGTGGGTGCTACTGACATATAATGGTAGAGGCCGGGGATGCTGCTAAACATCCTGCAATGTAGAGGACAGACCCCACAACGAAGCCTCAAATGTCAGTAACACTGAAATCGAGAAACCCCGTTTTACAGTTTTAAAAAATTGTTTTAATAAATGAGTCATGAGGATGTATACCATGAGGCCTATAGTAAATAGTATTTTATTGCAAATTTGAATGTTACTAAGAAAGTAAGTCTTAAAAGTTCTCATCACAAGAAAAAAAATTATATAAAAAAATTTGGAGACTTCCCTGGTGGCGCAGTGGTTAAGAATCCACCTGCCAATGCAGGGGACACGAGGCAACTAAGCCCATGTGCCACAACTACTGAGCCTGCGCTCTAGACCCCACAAGCCACAACTACTGAAGCCCTCACGCCTAGAGCTCATGCTCCACAACAAGAGAAGCCACCGCAAAGAAATTCATTAAATATGGATCTCAGGTGTGAACGACAGAAGCGATGTTCTGTTCATGCTGGAAATCCAGGCATGCTTCTCCATACCCTCCTGGATTTCCCTATTCAAGTCATCACCCAATCCTACTGAGTTTACATGTTCTCTCTCTCGTATCAGCCTTTCTGTGTCTCTAACACTCCCCCCATCCCAGACACCATTATTTCCCATGTGGACTATGTGGTAGCCCACGGCCAGGATTGCTGTAGGCCTGATGTGGACAACTCCACTACACTTAACTGGGAACAACACCCAAAGATGACAAGAAAAAAGGAGCTGGGGAGCTAAAGAGCAACCTATGAATGTGTAAAAAATTAATAAAGAGGGCTTTCCTGGTGGCGCAGTGGTTGAGAGTCCGCCTGCCGATGCAGGGGACGCGGGTTCGTGCCCTGGTCCGGGAAGATCCCACGTGCGGCGGAGCGGCTGGGCCCATGTGCCGTGGCCGCTGAGCCTGCGCGTCCGGATTAATAGAGAAACCTCAAATAAGTAGAGTGGGGAGATCAGAAGGGGGAGCTCTCGTGCCCTACACCGATAGCAGAGCCTGATAGGAGGAAGAAAGACTTCCTCTTCCTGCCTGACAAGAGCTCAGCCAGTGAGAGAATGTCACAACCCAGCCAATGAAAATCCATGGACTCTGTTTCCTGTAGCCCTCCAACCTCCTTTCCCCTTTATAAAAGAGTTCTCCTTCCCATTTTTGCCGGGGACTTGTACATGGCTCACCATGTTGTGGACCCCAAATTGCAATTCTTTGCTGATCAAAAAAAAAAAAAAATTTTTTTTTTTTTTGTGAGAAAATAACTGGCAGTCTATTTGTTTTAGGTCAACAAGTGCATTGCCACTAAGAAATACACGGTCTTCAACCTTCGCCATGTTGCGTGACTTCCTGCAATTATGTAGCATCAAGCTCATCCATGAATGGGGCCATTTCGTGGGAATTCCCTGGTGGTCCAGTGGTTAGGACTCCACGCTCTCACTGCCGAGAGCCCGGGTTCAATCCCTGGTCGGGGAACTAAGGTCCCACAAGCCACATGGCCAAAAAACAAAAACAAAAGCAAGAATGGGTCCATTTCACCTTAAAAACAGAAAGGCTCTCAGGCACTTCAGAGAGAAACAGCTCTAATTTTCTTGGAGCATCAGGAGTCAGAGGGAGGATAAAACCCAGAAAAAAAGCAGGGAGAGGAAAATAAAATCTGAGTTAGAAACTTTGAGCTTGGACTAACAGAGCTTCCAAGGAACCCTACAATTTGCAAAGTATTGTGAAACTCCAGTGAGTCCAATGCATCGTCGCATAGGCTCCTATGCACAGAAGGGTCCAGTGCTCAGTTAAGGCTCTGCTATCACCACCTTGAAATTCTTAATAATTTTAAAACAAGGGCTCTGCATTTTTATTTTGCATGAGGCCACATATTATGCAGCTTGTCCTGGCCAGGGCAATTGACTGTATGGAACCTGAAAAACAGAAGTTCTAAGTAGTTATTTCATGTTTTCAGTTCAAGCACGGGGTATAGCTCAGGGGTAGAACATTTGACTGTAATGTAAGTAAATTCCTTTCTTAAAGGAGAGATTCTCTTTTTCCGTTCTGAGATAATGTGACTTCACAGTGGAGAATGTAATGGAGGCGAGTCGGAGTGGACACGAGTGCCTGCCCACCTCCCCCGGGCACTTTCCACTGTACTCTGAGGGCTGCATACTGCTAACACCCACCTGAAGACTGTTTTCTGGTCACAGGAGGCTGCTTGGGCTGCCCATGGGGCAATCCTGAGTGCTGGGGAATAGAGAGTTAGTGGGTGTGGCCCTCACCTTCCTCGCCCCTCAGGAACAGGGATATTTGGGATCCTTCTGAGGCATGTTCCATTCTACTCCCAGTGTCCGCTCGGGGAGTCAGCTCCAGCTGCCCATGGGAGAGGCTCGCTTGCTGATGCACACTTTATCGCTCCCTTCCTCTCCCCATCTCAAATCTCCATTCCCCTATTGAAGTTTCCTGGAATTACCTCCTGAATAAACTACATGCACCCAAATCCTCATTTCGGGAATACTTCCAGGCGAACTCAAAGACAGCAAGTCATTTCATCAAAATCCAGGACAGGTTCAAAGAGTGACGTGAATGACAACTTATACACAGTTCAGGGGCTGTTTTCTCTTCACTTTGCCTCTAAGCCAGCAAATAAGAGTGCAAAGGATACATGCTAGGTAAGGATTCAAGCAGGTGAGTGGATGGCTCCTGAGTTCCTCTCTGAGCAGTGGCTTTAGAGTTGGGAACCTGCCAGGTCAGAGAGGTCTGGAGCTGCAGACTCACTACTTGTTAGGCCATTAAGTTGAAAGAGAGGCCTCATCAGTCTCAAGGACCTACCTCTTGCCATGTAAAGAAATTCTTGCCGTGCTGTCATTGCTTCACGTTCTTCAAGGGACAGAAAACCTAGGAATGTAGCTTAAACAAGTAAGAGGTTAATTTGTCTTTCACATAGCAGATTGATGGGAGGTGGTCGAGGGTTGGAATGATACGCCTAAGTTTTGCTTCACTCTGCGAGACCTCCATCCTCAAAGTCTCCTCATTCTCCAAAATGGCTGCTCATAGTACAGCCATCTCATCCATGTCCCAGACAGCACACCATCTCCCTTTAAGTCTCCTTGGCAGATGTTGTACATATTGTCTTCTGCCTATATCCCAATTGCCAGAATCTAGTCTCATGACTCTTCCAAGGTGCACAGAATTCTGGGAAACATGTGCCCAGCTGAAATATAGGTGTCCTGTAGAAGAGAAGACTTTGAGGGGCAACTAATAGGCCCTAACACCCCAGCCTCGAAGAGTTTCTTGGGCCCTAGTTTAGCCCAGAAAGTACAGAATAATTCCCATTTGCTCCAGAGAGGCACAGATGTGGCCAAAAAGTCACTGGCTCTGATGGAGTCCCGCACACTAGAATGAGGTGGGCAGGTAACTACAGACCAGATGAGTGTCTCAGGACATGCCAACTGGAATGGATGATGACTGAGGTTCAGATGTTCTCCACTGTGGTGGCATGCGTAAGTTCCCCATAGACGGAACCCAGGAAAAGAGAGGAACTCCGAGTTGGCTTAGATCAGGTTTCTACTCCCTTAATGAAATGAGGATTATGGTGACCATTAGAGCTACTTACAGATATTCTGGTTCCCCTCCTCCCTGGGTAGATGATAGGATTTGCCTTTCCCTGCCTCTTTGAAGTTAGCTGCGGTCATGTGATATACTTGGGCACAAGAGATACTTGAGCACAAGGGAGATGTATCCTGTCTTGGCTGAAGGGTAAGAGTTGGTGATGGTTAATTTTATGTGTCAACTTGGCTGGGCCATGGACCCCAGTTTTTGGTCAAACACCAGTCTAGATGTTGCTGTGAAAGTATATTTTAGATATGATTAACATTTAAATAAGCAGACTTTGAGCAAAATAGATTACCCTTCATAATGTGAGTGGGCCTCATCCAATCAGCTGAAGGCTTTAAGAGAAAAAGGTTAAGATCCCCAAGAAAAAAGGAATTCTGCCTCCAGAACGCCTTTGGACTCAAGCTATAACATTAACTCTTCCCTGGGTCTCCAGTCTGCCCCGCAGATTTTGGATTTTCCAGCCCCTGCAATTGTGTGAGCCAATTCCTTAAGGAAAATATCTGTGTGTCTGTCTCTGTCTCTATCTCTCTCTGTACACACACACACACACACACACACACACACACACATACATTCTATTAGCTTTGTTTCTCTGGGGAACCCGGGCCAATGCAGAGCCTGTGTGCAATTTGTCACATTTTCTTTTTTTCTCTGCCACAGTGACCTTGAAACACGTGTGGAGATGAGGTCCCCAGCCTGGATCCATAAGTGACAGTAGCAACTAGGGGTCCCTCTGCCGGTGGTGGACAGGGAACATAAGCAAGAAATAGCCTCCATTGTGTTAAACCACTGAGATGTGGGGACCGTTTGTTGTCACAGCATAATCTATTCTATAGACCGGTACAGGGAGGCAAAATAGAAATTAGGGTGACATAGCAGCATACGGAAAGTTCTATGTCTTCTATTCTGGAATTACAGGCTAAGATTTCATTTCCAAGCACTCACTATTTCTTATTTCTTCTGGCCAAGATTACCACAGGGCTTGAAGCCCCACAGAGCCAGAAGCAGCTCTTCGAGTTTTCCCTGTTTAGAATGTCCCTGGAATCAATGTCCTATTCCCACTCTTCCCTCCTTCATTTAAGCTTCCCTGGCTCTAAAATTCTTTTTCCTCTCAATTCAATAAAAATGTTTCCTTTTCTTCTCAGTGTGAGAGATCACAATTAGGCAACAAGAGGTAATAAGCAAATTCCCTCCAATGTGTGAATAGAAGCTTCATTTTCCCAAGGGAATTTGCATTTGAAAAGGAGATTTAAAAACAAAACAAAAATCCCACACAAATGAAGCTATATACTTGGTGAAATTCCAGGAAGCACAACTGAGTGAGATTTCCTGTAGTAAGGGAGACATTTGGGAACAAGAAAAATCTTTCACAGGTGCTCTGCAGAGGGTAACAATATTGTTGAATTTTATTTCTTGGGATTTCTGGGTGCTTCTGAGTGTTGGAGTACAGGGATTCCTCAGGGATGCTTCAGAGCAGCTTCCTGTACTGTCCAATAATCCCCATTTCTCCTTCCAAATGCTTCCCAATGACTAGCACTGTCCAGCTCTTCCAGCCTCACAGCCTTTCCTGGCATCCTCAGGCCAAGCTGCCAGCCACTTTGTTTTCCACAGGGAGCAGCTTCCTGGGATATGTGACCTTTACCCCAGGGTAAGGTCCTTGAAATCTGATACAGAAATACCCCCGGGGTGTCACATCTCCCCCTCTTATTTCACCCCAGGAGGCTTACCTCTAATCTCAAACGTAATGTATATTCATACGAAATCAACGAGGCAACTTGTTTAAAAATGTAGATTCAGAGATCCAGATTCTGATTCAATCGGTTGGGATGCAGCCCAGAAAGCTGCATTTTTACAAGCCTCCTTCCCCCAGGTGGTTCAAATGTACGTGGTAGGCGGACTATAGGTGGCAAAGTAGTGCCCAAGGGAGATGGGGTGAGTTCTGAGCACAGCCTGCCCTCCTGAATCCCCAGCTAACTCTTTGCTAGTAAGCTCTGAGTTTGTGTGTATTTGATGTATCTGGGCCATCTGTTCACAACCTTAAAACAAAACAAACAAAACAGACAAACAAAAGATGGAATGTTGCTGCTAGGAGTTTCTGTGCCATTTGTCTCTTTTCTTTCTGCTTACAAGAGGATGGGTCTTTTTTGTGATTTAGTTTTTTTTTTTTTTTTTTTTTTTTTTTTTTTTTGG
>NW_006780291.1:701138-701675 GCF_000442215.2 Lipotes vexillifer
CACGAACCCGTATCCCCTGCATCGGCAGGCGGACTCTCAACCACTGCGCCACCAGGGAGGCCCTGTGATTTAGTTTTTGATGACAAAAATGAGGACAAATGGTTGTCTCCTCCCGCACTCAATTTTTGCCATATTTGCAGAGGACTTAAAAGTTAACATATGAAAGAAGCAACCAGCTCCAAGAGCTCTCAAATGAAAGTTGGGATAATCAAGAGTTAAAGGGGAAAAAAAAAAGAGTTAAATGACATTTGTTAACACAGTGTCTTTATACACCTGGTTTAGAGCCAATAGCCCTAGGGCAGAAACCAATACTCAAAAAGACAATTCAACTGGCCAATTGAAGGGTTAATTTCTATGGCCTCCGAGAAGAGGCCGCAGAGTTCCGCAAGCTTGCAAGTAATTATCCTTCCCCTCCCCCAACACCACCCCAGCTCCCGCCCAGTCCCAAGCCAGATCTTTGACCGAAATGCGTGTGCCCCCTGGTGGTTCGAAGGTAAACTACACTTTACCTTAGAGGGAAAGAGAACCCCAGGCGTT
>NW_006780291.1:701721-713450 GCF_000442215.2 Lipotes vexillifer
CACTTGACAGCACAGAGAGCTTTTTCAGGGACAGATCTGCAGGTGAAGAGTCCTCTTCAAAGGTGCGTCAAGACTGACAGGTAAAGATATCGTAGCTCTAGTGGCATCCTCACCCTTTATTCTACACACATCAAACATGTGGGTGCTTTGATACCTCACAAATGCAGACATGTAGCAACCCCTTAAAAGCACAGTTCTTGCCCGGCCCAGCTCTCTCCACTGAACCAGGCCAAGCCACCAGTGCCTGTCACGGAAAGCACTCGATAAAAATCAAGCCCCAAGTTCAGCGTTGTCCCTCGGGCTCCACCAGCGTCCACGCTTCAACTCCAGGCCTGGGACAGAGCTTGCATTCACCCTGTGGCCCCTAGGCTCCACCTGGTTTGCCTGTCCACTCCATCCCCACCACCCTAATTAGGGAAAATCTGACAACTCTTCACCAGGAAACAATAGAAAAAGGTCTCTGGACCTTCAAAAGGGGCTGCTGGCCTTCAGCCAGACCCTCTACACACATGCAAGATTTTTTTTATTTTATTTTTTTTTGAGGATATTCTTTTTTTAAAAAAGTATTTATTTATTTGGCTGTGTCAGGCCTTAGTTGTGGCACACAGGATCGTTGAGGCACATGAGATCTTTTGTTGTGGCGCGCGGGCTTCTCTCTAGTTGTGGCAAGCACGCTCTCTAGTTGTGGTGTGCAGATTTTCTCTCTCTAGTTGTGTTGTGTGGGTTCCAGACCACGTGGGCCCTGTAGTAGTTTGTGGAACGCGGGCTCACCAGTTGTGGCTCAAGAGCTCAGTAGTTGTGGCACGCAGGCTTAGATGCCCCACGGCATGTGGGATCCTACTTCCCGGACCAGGGATCAGAACCTGTGTCCCCTACATTGGAAGGCTGATTCTTTACCACTGGACCACCAGGGAAGTCCCAAGATTCTTTTTATTTTAACTATAAATTATACAGATATATCCTATTGTTTAAAACATCCAATATAACATACAGATGCCATTGTTATTAATTTGGAGCATGTCCTTCCAGAACTTTCTATAATGAATTTACATATATAAGTATACATAGACAAATATAGAGATTTATAACCCGTGGAGCTTTTTCTTAAAAAAGGAAACAGACAACAAACAGGATCATATTGTACCTATCTTCTTTTGCAGCATGATTTTCTTAATTAACAATAAGATTTCTTCTGGCAATAAATCTTTCTATGTACATACATATGGAGCCATTTAGTTCTACTTAACTCTGCACACTATTCCATTTTCCTAAGTCTGGGCTCAATGGAGAAAGAAGGCAATGGACGCAGCAGATATAAACCAAAAAATCTGACAGAAATAAAAATGTTCATGTTGTTAGCAAGCTGATTGGAAAATATGGCTTAAGGGCATATCTAGAAGGACTTGCTAATATTTCACCCCTGAATGAGTATAGACTGACTTGTTGGGTCACAGGCATCCCTGGACACCCAATGTGTCCTCTGGCTGAAGAGCTTGCTACCGAGCAGAGCACAGGCTAGCATGGCCTCAGGGCAGACACCTTGGAAGATGGCAGTGAAAAGCCTGCGCTAAGGTGCCCAGCCCCTTTTCCTTAACTCACCAGCTGGGTAAACCAGTCCTTTTCTCATAGGGATGAATAAGCGAATGAAGGGTGGCAGGGAGGACAGGAGTGTACTCTAGAATCTAAGGCCAAGGAAATGGAGATTCCCTTGGACACTTTCTAGCCTTTTGTTCTTGTAACCCTGTTGGCCCCAAATCCACAGGGGCATAACTGACTCCCGCTTCCCCCCTGGAGAAGAGGTCAGGCATTTATCAGAACACTCCTGGCATCTACCTACATGACTCCATTACCTCGATACCAACCACTGTTCTTTTGTAGATCTGTCTTGTGAAGTTTATTTTTGGCCTCGGAAGACTCTAACATGGGTTAGGACAGTCCATTTGTTATTAACTCCTAGGCCTTGATGTTGTCTAAACAGAAATGTGCTCCATATTCTGTTTCCCACCAAAAACATGCCCTATCACATGGTCCAGTGACACCCATCAAAGGTTATACAGCAAAAAGATACTCCTTTCAAAAATGCAATATCTAACATAATAAAGGCCATATATTAAAACCCAGAGCTAACATCATACTGAACAGTGAAAGAATGGAAGCTTTTCTCTAAGATCAGGAACAAAACAAGAATGCAGGCTTTTGCCACTTCTATTCCACATAGTGTTGAAAACCCTAGCCAGAGCAATTAGACAAGCAAAATAAATAAAAGGCATTCAAATCAGAAAAGAAGAAATAAGGGAATTCCCTGGCAGTCCAGTGGTTAGTACTTGGCGCTTTCACGGCAGGGGCCCAGGTTCAATCCCTGGTCGGGGAACTAAGATCCCACAGCCTCCCAGTGCGTCTTAAAAAGAAAAGAAGAAGTAAATCTGTCACTATTTGCAGGTGACATGATATTATATATAGAAAACCCTAAAGACTCCACCAAAAACACTGTTAGAACTAATAAACAAATTCAGTAAAGTTGCAGGATACAAAATCAATTGATACAAAATCAATACACAGAAATCTATTTACCCTAAGAATGAACTCTCAGAAAGAGAAATTAAGAAAACAATACCATTTATGATGGCATCAAAAAGAATAAAATACCGAGGAATAAATTTAACCAAGGAGGTGAAAGACTAGTACACTGAAAACTGTAATACACTAATGAAAGAAATTGAAGAAGACACAGGTAAGTGGAAATATATTCCATGCTCATGAATTGGAAGAATTAATATTGTAAAAATGTCCATACTACCTGAAGTGATCTACAGATTCAATGCAATCCTTACCAAAATTCCAATGGCATTTTTCACAGACATAGAACAAACAATCCTAAGGACTTCCCTAGCGGCGCAGTGGTTAAGAATCCACCTGCCAATTCAGGGGACGCGGGTTCGATCCCTGGTCTGGGAAGATCCCACATGCCACGGAGTGGCTGAGACCGTGGGCCACAACTACTGAAGCCCGCGTGCCTAGAGCCCATGCTCTGCAGCAAGAGAAGCCACCACAATCAGAGGCCCACACACTGCAGCAAAGAGTAGGCCCCACTCGCTGCAGCTAGAGAAAAGCCCGCGAGCAGCAACAAAGACCCAACACAGCCAAATAAATAAATAAATAAATAAATAGAACAAACAATCCTAAAATTTTTATGGAACGGCAAAAGACCCTGAATAGCCAAAGCAAACTTGAGAAAGTAGAACAGAACTGGAGGCATAATGCTTCCTGATTTCAAACTATATTATAAAACTATAGTAATTAAAATAGTGTGG
This sequence comes from Lipotes vexillifer, assembly GCF_000442215.2. Lineage (NCBI taxonomy): Eukaryota > Metazoa > Chordata > Mammalia > Artiodactyla > Lipotidae > Lipotes > Lipotes vexillifer. Next base: position 705,033 of record NW_006780291.1, read on the forward strand.
TATTGGCATAAAAATAGACACACGGATCAATGGAACAGACTAGAGACTCCAGATGTAAACCCACATATATATGGTCGATTAATTTACGACAAAGGAGCCAAGAATATACAATGAGGAAAGGACAGTTTCCTCAATAAATGGTGTTGGGAAAACTGGACAGCCAAATACGAAAGAGTGAAACTGGACCACTATCTTACACCACACACAAAAATCAACTCAAAATAGATTGAAAACTTCAACATAAGATCTGAAACCATAAGACTTCTGGAAGAAAACAGGGGTGAGCTCTTTGATATCATTCTTGGCAATGATTTTTTTTTTGGCCGTGCCACGCGGCTTGCAGAATCTTAGTTCCCTCGCCAGGGATTGAACACAAACCACGGCAGTAAAAGTACCAAGTCCTAAGAATTAATAGGACCACCATTTCCCTGGCAATGATTTTTTTGGACCACCATTTCCCTGGCAATGATTTTTTTTGGATTTAACACCAAAAGTAAAGGTAACAAGAGAAAAACAAACAAGTGGGAATACATCAACTGAAAAGCTTCTGCATAGCAAAGGGAACCATTAACAAAATGAAAAAGCAACCTACCAAATGGGAGAAAATATTTGCAAATCATGTATCTGTAAAGGGTTAATATCCAAAATATATAAAGAACTCATAAAACTCCATAACCAAAAAATCCCAAAATTCAATTTAAAAATGGGCAGAGGAACTGAATATACACTTTACCCAAGAAGACATACAAATGGCCAACAGGTGCATGATAATGTGCTCAACATCATAATCATCAGGTAAATGCAAATCAAAATCAAAATGAGATCTCACTTGACACATTAGGATGGCTATCATCAAAAAGAAAGAAATAACAAGGGTTGGTGAGGATGTGGAGAAAAGGGAACCCTTGTACACCTTTGGTGGGAATGTAAATTGGTACAGCTGCTATGGAAAACAGTATGGAGGTTCCTCAAAAATTAAAAATAGAACTATCATATGATTCAGCAATGCCACTTGTTGGTATGTATCCAAAGAAAATGAAAACAGGATATCAAAGAGATATCTGCAGTCCCATGTTCACTGCAGCATTATTCATAATAGTCAGTATATGGAAACAACTGAAGTATCCATCAATAGATGAATGGATATATATATATATATAGCAACCTAAGTGTCCATTGACAGATGAATGGATAAAGAAGATGTCATGTATACACACGCACATTCACACACGCACACACACACAATGGAATATTATTCAGTCATGAGACCGAAGGAAATCCTGCCATTTGTGACAACATGGATGGACCCTGAGGGCATTATGCTAGGTAAAATAAGCCAAACAGAGAAAAACAAATGCTGCATGATATCACTTATATGTGGAATCTTTAAAAAAAAAAAAAAAGTCAAATTCATAGAAACAGAGAGCAGAAACATGGTTGCCAGGAAGTAGAGATAGGTTGGTAAAAGGGTACAAACTTTCAGCTATAAGATGAATAAGGTCTGAGGATCTAATGTAAAACAGGTGACTATAGTTGATATGTAGTATTATATAATTGAAATATACTATTGTATACCTATAGTATTGTATAATTGAAATTTGCCAAGAGAGTAGAACATAAATGTTCTCACGAATAAAAGAAAAAGATGAACATGTGAGGTTATGGATCTGTTAATGAGAATCCTTTCACAATGTATATGTACATCAAATCACTACAGTATATAATTTAAATATCTTACAATTTTATATGTGAATTGTATCTCAATAAAGCTGAAATTAAAAAAAAATACTACAAAGGTACAGTAATCAAAAACAGTGTAGTAATGGCATAAAGACAGACATATAGACCAAGGGCACAGAATAGAGAGCCCAGAAATAAACCCTTGAATATATGGTCAAGTGATTTTCAACAAGGGTATCAAGACCATTCAATGGGGAAAGAACATCTGTTCAACAAATAGTTCTGGAAAAACTTGGATATACACATGCAAAGGAATAAAATTGCACCCTAACAAAATTAGGGAATAAAACTGCACCTTAATTTTGATTTTACCTAACACTGTATACAAAAATTAACTGAAAATGGAGCAATGGCCTAAATGTAAGAGTTAAACTATAACACTCCTAGTAGAAAAAATACGGAAAAGCTTTATGACATTGGATTGGCAATAACTTCTTAAATATGACACCAAAAGCATAGGCAACAACAAAAATAAAAATAGATAAATTAGATTTCATCAAAATTAAAACCATTTGTGCATCAAAGGATATTATCAACAGAGTGAAAAGGCAACCTACGGAATTGCAAATCATATATCTGACAAGGGATTCACATTCAGAATATACAAAGAACTCCTACAACTCAGCAACAAAAACAAACAACCCAATTAAAAATGGGCAAAGGACTTTGTGATGGTTAAGTTATGTCTCAGCTTGACTGGGTTAAGGGATACCCAGATAGCCTATAAACATGATTTCTGGGTGTGTCTATGAGGATTTCTTCAGAAGAGATGAGCATTCAAATCAGTAGACTGAATTAAGAAGATCAGTCCTTACCACCAATGTAGGCTGGCATCATCCAATTCTTTGAGCGCTGGCAAGTCTGTCTTCTTTTGCCATCAGACATGAAATCTCCTGGTTCTCAGGTCTTGAGATTCAGACTCAATTTTACCACTGGATTTCCTGGTTCTCCAGCTTGCATACAGCAGATCATGGGACTTCTTGGCCTCCACAGAGCGTGAGCCGATTCCAATAATAAATCTCCTCTTATATCTGTCTACAATATCCTATTGCTTGTTTCTTTAGAGAACCCTAACAGACTTTTTTTTTTTCTTCTTTTTATGTTTGGCTGTGTTGGGTCTTCGTTGCTGCAGATGGGCTTTCTCTAGTTGCAGTGAGCGGGGTCTACTCTTCGTTGCAGTGGACTTCTCATTGCGGTGGCTTCTCTTGTTGCGGAGCACGGGATCTAGGCTCACAGAGCTTCAGTAGTTGTGGCTTGTGGGCTCTAGAGCTCAGGCTCAGTAGTTGCGGCATACGGGCTCAGTTGCTCCGCAGCATGTGGGATCTTCCCGGACCAGGGATCAAACCTGTGAACCCTGCATTGGCAGGCAGATTCTTAACCACAGTGCCACCAGGGAAGTTCCTGACTAACAGACTTGAATAGATATTTCTACAAAGAAATTATATAGAAGGCCAATAAGCACATGAAAAGATGCTCAACATCACTAATCATTAGGGAAATACAAATCAAAACTACAAAGAGTTACCACTTCATACCCATTAGGATGGCTATTACTATAAAAAAAACAAACAAACAAAAACAGAAAATAAATGTTGGTGAGGATATGGAAAAATTGGAACTCTTGGCATTGCTGGTGAGTGTATAAAATGGTACGGCTGCTATGGAAAACAGCATGAGTTTGCTCAAAAAATTAAAAATAGAATTGCATATGATCCAGCAATGTCACTTCTGAGTATAAACCCAAAAGAATGGAAAGCAGGGACTCAGGTATTTTTACACCCAAGTACATAGCAGCATAATACATAAGAGCCAAAAGGTGAAAACAACCTTAATGTCCATTGATGGATGAATGGATACACAAAATGTGATATATACATACAACGGAATATTATTCAGCCTTCAAAAGGAAGGAAATTCTGAAACATGCTACAATATGGATGAATCTTGAAGGCATTATATACTACAGGGGAAGAAAAATAATTTTCCCTCTACCCTTCTGAGTTCTTAGCTGAAACTCCGGTAATAAAAGACAGATTAACAAGAGAAAAAAAAAGTTTATTAACATATATACCTCATTTATATATGGGAGATAATCAGGGGGAAATGAGTAACTCTCCAAGATGGCTTTAGAATTCAGGATTTAATACCATCTTAATAGGGAAAGGGGAATCCAGAGGTACAAACCTCCAGTTATATAGTAAATAAGCCATGGGGATGTAATAATGTAGAGCATAAGGAATATGGTTGATACTGTAATAGCTTTGGGAACAGATGGTGACTAGACTTATTGTGGTGGTCATTTCATAATGCATGCAAATGTCAAATCACTATGTAGTACACCTGAAACTAATGTAATATTGTCAACTACATTTTAATTTTTTTTTTTTTTTTTTTTGTGGTATGCGGGCCTCTCACTGTTGTGGCCTCTCCCGTTGCAGAGCACAGGCTCTGGACGCACAGGCTCAGCGACCATGCCTCACGGGCCCAGCTGCTCTGCAGCATGTGGGATCTTCCCGGACCGGGGCACGAACCCATGTCCCCTGCATCGGCAGGCAGACTCTCAACCAGTGCGCCACCAGGGAAGCCCTACATTTTAATTTTTTTAAAAAAATAGGGAAAGGGGAGAGGACATGTAGGCCTCAGAGAGAGTAAATAACTTTTAGGAAAGATGAATAAGCCCTTAGAAGAATAGATGGAAGTATGATAGTTTGTGGAAAAGTTTGTCTTCATTTCATCATTCAATTCCACCTAGCCTATGTTCTCAGATAGTTCTCAAACCTTTAGAAGGCATCAGAATCACCTGGAGGGCTTGTTAACACAGGGATTGCTGGGCCCTACCTGTGGAGCTTTGATGAAATAGGTCTGGAGTATTTGCACTTCTAACAAGTTCCCAGCGATGCCCTTGCTGGTCTGGGGACCACACACTGAGGCCGCAGCTCCCTGACCTCAACCTTCTCTGAAGGGAATCTCTTTATTTTATTTTATTATTCCACTGTTCCACCCTAAAGCATATTTTTCAAACCTACACTAATTCCTCCTTGACTCTCTGACTCCTAGGTACAGGCCTTTTAATCCCCTTCTTTGCCTTTGGGTCTTACAATAATTTTATTGAGTTGCTTCTCCACCTCAACCCAAGAAACTGGCATTATTGTTTATTTTTTAAATTATTTTAAAACAATTATTATTATTTTGGCCATGCTGCGAGGCCTGTGGGATCTTAGTTCCCCAGCCAGGGACTGAACCCAGGCCCACCGCAGTGAAAGCACGGAGTCCTAACCACTGGACCGTCAGGTAATTCCCACATTATTGTTTATTAATAAAACACATTTCTGTTCTTGATCTGGTGGTGGATGTGGGTAGTATTCAGTTTGTAATCATTCACTGAGTGGGTACTCTTAGGTTTGAGCACGTTTTTGCATGCATGTTATGCTATTTTTTAAATGTTTATTAAACACACACACACACACACACACACACACAAACACACACACACACACACACACATCCATGCTGATAAGGAAGCCATAGTTTTTGAGTCTCTAAAATCCAAAGCTGCTCATGGCCAGAGGTTATATAACTGGTCAACATTGTGGGCTGTAACTCAACCTGCAGATAAGCCAAATGAATCAGAGAGGTTACTTTCCTGCTTGGCCCTAAAAGCAGATGTAAAAAGTGGCCACTTTTCAAACCATATTTCAAACAGTCAAGGACAGCCCCCCTGCACTGCCCGCCTCCACCCCGGCCCAGCCCTGCCCTTCCTACAGCAGCAAAAAACCTGCCACCAGCAGCCCCGGCCCTGCCAGGAACACACTCTCTCCTCATGTGATTTCTGCTCTCAGGGCCAGTCCTGTTATATTGCCCAAGGTTCCAAGTGGTCGGGTTTTTAGAAGGTCACTATATTACAGTTCTTTATTCCCACCCCAAAACAGGACCAGCTAAAAAAACAGGCAGCAGCCCATGGTGTCTGCTTTTTCACTGATAAGCACTGGGCTGGACAATGATTCAAGTCTTTGGCTAAAAGCATTTCAGCCGACTATTAGACAGGGTCAGATTAGATAGGCTCCCTCACTCAGTCACAACTAGTCCTGAAGGACTAGAACTTGCCACATAGTAGATAACAGGTCAAAATGCAGTGTCCCTGAGAGTCATCAAAAAAGAGAAAAGGGAAAGGACTTAGCTGAGCATGCCCAGTTCTTCCTCCCAAATTCATTAATCCTAGGTGTCCCCTATTCCCATAGAGAGGTGTGAATAAAAGGGACAGGGGTGTTACTCGAATTTAATACTGTTACATTAGAAATATGAAACCAGAAAAAAATGGAGGTTCCCCCAACATATAGTATGGGTTTACCAGAGCTTAACAATTTCCCTGTTCATGGATATTTAAGTTGTTTCTAATCTTTCCACAGTGAATATCCTCAGGGAAGATCTTGTATATGTTTCATAGTGTACATGTGCACGTTTTCCTCTAGGCTAGCTACCTGGAAGTGAATTTCTAGGTGGGATGTATAAACATTTAAAATTTTAATAAATACTGACAATTTGCTTTCCAAAAAGGCTGTACATTATTTACATTTGAGCTAGAATGTGTGCAAATACCTGTTTCCCCACATCTTCATCATTACTGGTTACTATCGATCTTTTTAATTTTTGTCAATATGGTAGGTAAAAAGGATGTCTCTGTTTTGTTTTGCTGTATATGATTCTATCACTGGGGAGAATGAACATCTTTCTATATGTTTGCTGGCCATTTGTATTTCATTTTTACAGAGTTGCCTGTTCATTTCCTTTGCCCATATTTCTATTAGGTTATCTTTTCCTTATTAATTTGTAGGCATTCTTTATACATTTTGGATGCTAATATTTTGCCTTTTATATTTGTGGCAATTATTCTTTCCAGTCTTTTGCTTGTCTTTTAACTTGAGTGTGTGTCTATGGTAATACAGAAAATTTTATTTTTATGAGGTTACTTTTTTTTCTTTGCTTCTGCATTTTGTTTCTTGGTTAAGAAAATCTTCACTATTTCAAGACTCTTCTATATTTTATTCTTCCACAGTTTATTCAAATACTTTTGTTGCTTTGTTTTTGAAATAAATGTAAAAATCCATCTGGAACTTACAAAGGAGTTGTTGACTTAAAGAAAAATGCACAATATGCAATCTGTGAGTTTAAGTTAAGGTCTTACTGAGGACTATTGTCTGGGAGACAGCTCTGATGAATTGCTCCAAAGAGGTAGGGGAGGAGCCAGTATATACCTGCATTTTTTGGCTAGGAAATATGGGCATTCATGCATACAGCTTGGTAAAAGATTACTGCTCTTCACAAGGAACACATATCTCAAGCTAATGATTTTAGTGCTTTTCTATGTATAGGAAGAGACAAGAATCTGGAGTCATTGAAATTCTTCCTGAGATATATGTCTAACTATCTAGGGATCCATTTATCTAAAGTACAGAGTGCCTCATCCTGTTTTTTCATCCTGAATTCCCCTCAGGATGCACTACTGGAGGGCCACTGCAGTGGGTTTTGACTTAACCTTTATATAACTGGTTGATGAATGACACTATTTTGTTCCTTTTTTTTTGTTCACAGAGTTAAGGAGGTCAGTTTATTATTTTTTTCCCAAATGAATAGCTAATTTTCCATTTGTTCCCTACTGATTTAAAATGCCATCTTTATCAACTACTGTCTTCCCTTGCATGTATGGGTCTTAACATATGTTTCTTTTTCTTAAATTTATTTTATTTATTTATTTTTGGCTGCATTAGGTCTTCATTGCTCTGCGCGGGCTTTCTCTAGTTGCGGCAACCTGGGGCTACTCTTCATTGCAGTGCCTGGGCTTCTCATTGTGGTGGTTTCTCTTGTTGTGGAGCACAGGCTCTAGGCACACGGGTTTCAGTAGATGTGGCATGTGGGCTCAGTAGTTGTGGCTCATGGGCTTAGTTGCTCTGCGACGTGTGGGATCTTCCCAGACCAGGGCTTGAACCTGTGTCCCTGCATTGGCAGGGGGATTCTTAACCACTGCGCCACCAGGGAAGCCCCAACATGTGGTTCTAATAAAGCTAGATAACTAGGTTCCTTGCCTACCATAGATTGGAAGCAAGGAAATAAATTGAGGAACTTTTTTTTCTAAGAAATGAATCAAATGATAGAAAAAGGAAGTGAAAGCTGAATACAAAAAAGAATACAGATAAATAGAGGAGGAGAAATTGTGTTGTGTTGCACAATAATGGGCAAAGAAATATTCTGAGTCTTTAAAAAAGGGTTGAATTATGTTTGGGCTCATTTGATTTTTAAGACAGGTAATAAATTTTATATTTTAGAACAATTTCTATTTTTAAAAAGTGATAAAAATAAACACTGTTTTGGCACTTGAAGGGGCAAGTTTCCATTATGTGGAAATAGCAGTTACACAGAACCTTGATTCCCATGCAATGCTGGGTACACTGAGTGTTGCTATAACTGTTAGATATAAAAACAAGCCACTGCAGAACCAAGCTCATAAATGCAGAGAAAGGAAGATCTTACCTATAATTTTAAACAAACCTGAAGACCCAGGTGCTTCTTTTCCCACACCACGCCTGGTTCCTGCACTGGACCGCACGGATATGTAGCCCTTTATCTTACAAGCTGCAAGTTCTGTGTGTTCAAGTCCTCAGCCTTGTGGCTTCCTGCTGTAGA
>NW_006780291.1:713460-726368 GCF_000442215.2 Lipotes vexillifer
CCTGTAATTTGAGCTTCTGCAGGCTCATATTTAGCCTGGGGGTAAAAATCAAGGAGGCTGGAAATTTAACCTGGAGAGTAAAATCGAGGAATATGAATCCAAAGTAACAGTAACAAAGGAGCAATCTTCCGCTGCATGCCCTTACCATTGAGATATCACTCTTATTGCGCAAGGTGTCTCCATGGTAACTCATTTTTGCCTCCAAACAGCCTTGATGGGCCCTGTGGGAGAATGGATTCCTGCTCCTTTACTCCCTCCCTGCCGTAGAATGAAACATCCACAGCCTTTGCCATTTGACTTCGTAGGGTCTCCCACTGCAGTACATTTTCATGCCCCATGGATGTGGGGCTTGACTATGTGATTTTTTTGTCAGTGGAATATTCATGGATATCACCTAAGCAGAGGTTATAAATGTGCTTGCATGGTTTGGTTTCTTCTTTTTTTTCTTCCAGTTTTATTGAAATATAATTGACATACAGCACTGTATAAGTTTAAGGTGTACAGCATAATGATTTGACTTATGGTTTGACTTCTTGAACTTCTGTCATCCTCCATGACATGAGAGTCATGAAGCCACAGGCTGAAGCAGAACAACCAGCCTGAAACTGAAGACCTAGAGTGAGAAACATGAATGTGGTGCTGATGTTGCTGTAAGCCATCGAAATCTGGGTTTGTTTCTTTGTTTAAACAGGATCATTGGGCATCCCTGGTGGCGCAGTGGTTGAGAATCCGCCTGCCAATGCAGGGGACACGGGTTCGAGCCCTGGTCTGGGAAGATCCCACGTGCCGCGGACCAACTAAGCCTGTGTGCCACAGCTACTGAGCCTGCGCTCTAAAGCCGCGAGCCACAACTACTGAGCCCACGTGCCACAGCTACTGAAGTCCGTGTGCCTAGAGCCCGTGCTCTGCAGCAAGAGAAGCCACTGCAACGAGAAGCCTGTGCACCGCAACAAAGAGTAGCCCCCGCTCGCGGCAACTAGAGAAAAGCCCGCACGCAGCAACAAAGACCCAACGCAGGCAAAAATAAATAAATAAATAAATTAGTTAAAAAAAAAAAACAGAATCATTGCAGTGAAACCTGACTGATCCACTCCCCTTGTTTGGCACCCCCAGACTCAGTGTTGGCCGTGCAGCTCCCCTGTCCTTCCAACAGTCACTCCTCGCCCGACATGCACTGTGACTCTTGTGCCTTGGTTTCCACTCTCCTGCTGTGCCAGGTGCCCCCATCAACCCCTGTAAGAGGTCCCATGTCTCTGGGGTCAGAGGCAAGGTACAGCTCCCATCAGTTGCTGATGAAGTGAAACACTTTCTTCCAACCTCAGTTAAACACTGTGAGGCCATAAAACAGAACCACCCTGTGCTGTATCTACAGCTCTTAAACTTGACTAAGTTTTTCATTTTAGTACAAGACTTCTCTCCCCAGGAGACAGATACAAGACAGCTGGGCCTAAAGATCATTTGGGACTCTCCTCAGAGATGCATTGGCTCTTGTTGGGGTGAGTTGCTTTCCTTTTAGAACACCACCGAGAAGGTTAAGGTAAAGTCATTGCTCTCTGATTGAATGTAGATTACAATCCTGGGGGCCAGCTGTCAGTCCCAGTGCACCAGGTACAAGGCTCTTGGGAGAAAAAGATCCGTGGGAGCCCATGTGGAAATTTACATGAGCTCCATAGCTTGTGCCTGCCCTATGGGATGCTAAGTAGCTTAAGTGGCTGGTAGATAGTATTTTCACTTTCCTATCCTCTAGAGAAGATAGGTGTGTATCAGACCAGTTCTGGAAGATTCACTCACTAACTCATTCAGAAAATACTTATTCAACTACAGTGCTAAGCACTAGAGATACAAAGGTGAAAGAGACAAAATTCTTGCCCTCATGAAGCTTACATTCCTGGGACGAGGAGAGGAAGGAAACAGAAAATTAAGAGAAAAACACGTAAATGTGTAATTTCAATCAGTGATAAGTGCTATGAAAATTTCAAAAGCAGGGTAAATGGTGGGAAAAAGTAGGGCTCTTTATATAGGGCAGAGAGAAGGCATCTCTGAAATCCTAACATTTAAGTAGACACCTAAATCAAGGGGGGGAAAAGCCATTAGAAGTTTTAAGGAAGGACAATCTAGAATAGGAAAAATTAATATAAAGATCCTGAGGCAGGGCTTCCCTGGTGGCACAGTTGTTGAGAGTCCGCCTGCAAATGCAGGGGACGCGGGTTCGATCTCTGGTTCGGGAAGATCCCACATGCTGTGAAGCAGCTGGGCCTGTGTGCCACAGCTGCTGAGGCTGCACTCTGGAGCCTGCGAGCCACAACTACTAAGCCCGCAAGCCACAACCACTGAGCCCGCGCACCTAGAGTCCGTGCTCCGCAACAGGAGAAGCCACCACAATGAGAAGCCTGCGCACCACAACAAAGAGTAGCCCCTGCTTGCCACAACTAGAGAAAGCCCGTCCACAGCAATGAAGACCCAATGCAGCCAAAAATAAATAAATGAAAAAAAGAAAAAATAGAAAAAAGAAAAAATAGAAAAAAAGAAATGAAAAAAAGAAAAAAAAAGATCCTGAGGCTGGAGCAAACATTCAAAGACTATCTTGAAGGCCAGTGGCTAGAGGAAAGTGAGCCAGGAAGAGTGGGAAATGGTGGGTGGGCAGGGACCAGGTCGTAGAGTGGCCTGTCGTCCATGCAAGGAATTTGAATTTTACTGTAAGTGAAAAAGGAAGCCAGTAGAGAGAGTTGAGCAGGGGGTTGGCTTGTGAATGGATTAATATCTTTAAAACCTAATCTTCACTGATACAAAGGACAAGATAGAAGCAGCGAGACCAGGTAGAAGGTTACTGCAGTAGCCCAGATGAAACAGAAACTATCCTGGGGGATAGTTTGAAGATAGAGTCAACAGGACTTAGTAAGTATTTGGATGTGGAGAGTGAAGAGAAGAGAAGAATCAAGGATGACTTCCTAGGCTGGGCAGAGTGAAGTGGGTGTAGGTCTTGAGGAAGCATCCTGAGACCTATTTAACACATGACAACTCAAGATTCACCCCCATCCCCCATCATTTATATGAGAATGTCCTGAGGACAGTTGGCTATGCAAGTCGAAAGAAAGGCCAGGGCTGCAGGTATGAACCTGGGTGAGTTTGAAGCTATGAAGCAGGATGAATTCTCAAGGGAGAAAATGTAGTGAGAGAAGGGATCTGAGGATGGAGTCCAGTCCATGTCTAGAATCTCACAATTTGGAAGACGCCTTGAGAAATATGGATGGTTCTCCCTTTGGATGTAACGGTGGCTCAATGTACTTGAGGACGGGGGCCATGTCTTAATCATCTTGGTCACCCTTCCAGATTTTGCATAAGTTTGGTGTCTGGCCCCTAAGTACCAGTGAGTCTCAATTTAGGCTTCAGCTCTGAAACTGAAGGAGCAAGGCCAAATCAGGCTTGAGCTGCAGCCAGAAACTGGGAGTGAGCTACAATTTCCTTTGAATTGTGTGTGGTGTCACAAGAGTTCTGCGGCCAGGATGTCAATTATGTTGTGTGGGAGGAGGAAAATTGGGATGAAAATTTCTTAGAGTTTGAAATTTTCAGCTATCTTTTGAGTGAACCTCTAAATTCTTAAAGTAAATCTTTCATAGTTGGCTGGGGTAGAAATAATCACTGTAATTAAATTGTGCTGGCTATATCATAATTTTTTAAATCTTTTTATTTAAGGAGAATTTCTAAATTACACAAAAGTAGTCCAGATAGTATAACAAGCCCTCAATGTACCTATCACCTATCCCAAAACCATCAATCCTACCCCATCCACACCTGGATCCACTTCCTCTCCCCATAAATTACTTTGAAGCAAATCTCAGACATGACATTATTTTATTCATAAATGTTTGAGTACGCTTCTTTAAAAGATACTTTTTTTTTTTTGGCAGAGCCACGGGGCTTGCAGGATCTTAGTTCCCCAACAAGGGATTGAACCCAGGTCCCAGCAGCGAAAGCACCGAGTCCTAACCACTGGACCACTGGGGAATTCCCAAAAGATACATTTTTAAAACGTACCACAATACAATTATCACACTTAAAAAAGAAAATCCCTTAATAGTGTCAAATGTCATGTCAGTGTTTAAATTTTCAATTGTCTCCTAAATGCTGTGAATTTTTCTTTTTTCATTTTGTGGAGTTTTTTTTTTAATGGAATCCAAATAATATCCACACATTACAAATGGTTGCTGTTTTTAAAATCTCTTCTAATCACAGGTTTTCCCTCCACTTCTTTTTATAACACTTGGAATTTATCTGTTGAAGAAACAAGGTTGTTTATCCTGAATAGTTTCCAATAGTCATGGATTTTGTGTACTGCATCGTGTGGTTTACAAATATCTCCCTCGGTCTTCTGTATTGTAGATAACAGTTATCAAAAGTTGGAATTAGGGCTTCTCTGGTGGCGCAGTGGTTGAGTCCGCGTGCCGATGCAGGGGACATGGGTTCGTGCCCCGGTCCGGGAAGATCCCACATGCCACGGAGCGGCTGGGCCCGTGAGCCATGGCCGCTGAGCCTGCACGTCTGGAGCCTGTGCTCCGCAACGGGAGAGGCCACAACGGTGAGAGACCCGTGTACTGCAAAAAAAAAAAAAAGTTGGAATTAGATCTATTTTAAAAATACAGGCAACCCTCAGTATCTGCTGAAGATTGGTCCCAGGACCCTCACAGATACCAAAATCCTCCAATGCTCAAGTCCCTTATACAAAATGGCGTAGTATTTGCATATAACCTTATGCACATCCTCCCATATACTTTAAATTATCTCTAGATTACTCATAATACCTGATACAATGTAAATGCTATGTAAATAGCTGCCTATGTGCAGCAAATTGAAGGTTTGCTTTTTGGAACTTTTTTATTTTATATTAGATCAAATGTTTAATTAAATGGTTCTGTTGATTAGTTCTTATTTTCAACCTGCTAAGATTATATTGAATTTGATTCTCCAATTCATTCCGTTTGTTTTTTTGTTTGTTTGGTTTTTGTTGGTTTTTTTTTTACATCTTTATTGGGGTATAATTGCTTTACAATGTTGTGTTAGTTTCTGCTGTATAACAAAGTGAATCAGCTATACATATACATATATCCCCATATGCCCTCCCTCTTGCATCTCCCTCCCACCCTCCCTATCCCACCCCTCTAGGTGGTCACAAAGCACTGAGCTGGTCTCCCTGTGGTATGCAGCTGCTTCCCACTAGCTATCTATTTTACATTTGGTAGTGTATGTATGTCCATGCCACTTTCTCACTTCATCCCAGCTTACCTTTCCCCCTCCCCATGTCCTCAAGTCCATTCTCTATGTCTGCGTCTTTATTCCCATCTGCCCCTAGGTTCATCAGAATCATTTTTTTTTAGATTCCATATATATGTGTTAGCATACAGTATTTGTTTTTCTCTTTCTGACTTACTTCACCCTGTACAACAGATTCCAGATCCATCCAACACACTACAAATAACTCAATTTCATTTCTTTTTATGACTGAGTAATATTCCATTGTATATATGTGCCACATCTTCTTTATCCAGTCATCTGTCGATGACAATTAGGTTGCTTCCATAACCTGGCTATTGTAAATAGAGCTGCAGTGAACATTGTGGTACATGTCTTTTTTTGAATTATGGTTTTCTCAGGGTATATGCCCAGCAGTGGGATTGTTGGGTCATATGGTAGCTCTATTTGTAGTTTTTTAAGGACCCTCCATACTGTTCTCCATAGTGGCTGTATCAATTTACATTCCCACCAACAGTGCAAGAGGGTTCCGTTTTCTCCACACCCTCTCCAACATTTATTGTTTGTAGATTTTTTTTTTTTATTTACTTTTGGCTGTGTTGGGTCTTCGTTTCTGTGCGAGGGCTTTCTCTAGTTGTGGCAAGCGGGGGCCACTCTTCATCACAGTGCGCGGGCCTCTCACTATCGCGGCCTCTCTTGTTGCGGAGCACAGGCTCCAGATGCACAGGCTCAGTAGTTGTGGCTCACAGGCCTAGTTGCTCCGTGGCATGTGGGATCTTCCCAGACCAGGGCTTGAACCCGTGTCCCCTGCATTGGCAGGCAGATTCTCTACCACTGCGCCACCAGGGAAGCCCGTTTGTAGATTTTTTGATGATGGCCATTCTGACTGGTGTGAGGTGATACCTCATTGTGGTTTTGATTTGCATTTCTCTAATGATTAGAGATGTTGAGCATCCTTTCATGTGTTTGTTGGCAATCTGTATATCTTCTTTGGAGAAATGTCTATTTAGGTCTCCCACTCACTTCTTTTTTTTTTTATTGTTTATTTATTTATTTATTTTTGTCTGTGTTGGGTCTTCGTTGCTGCATGTAGGCTTTCTCTGGTTGCAGCGAGTGGGGGCTACTCTTTGCTGTGTTGTGCGGGCTTCTCATTGTGATGGCTTCTCTTGTTGCGGAGCACAGGCTCTAGGCACACAAACTTCAGCAGTTGTGGCTCACAGGCTCTAGAGCAGAGGCTCAGTAGATGTGGCGCCCTGGCTTAATTGCTCTGTGGCATGCGGGGTCTTCCCAGGCCAGGGATAGAACCCATGTCCCCTGCATTGGCAGGCAGACTCCCAACCACTGCACCACCAGGGAAGCCCCTTCCACTCATTTTTGGATTGGGTTGTTTGCCTTTTTTGATATTGAGGTGTATGGGCTGCTTGTATATTTTGAAGATTCTTTGTCATTGCTTTGTTTGCAAATATTTTCTCTCATTCTGAGGGTTGTCTTTTCATCTTGTTTATGGTTTCCTTTGCTGTGCAAAAGCTTTTAAGTTTCATTAGGTCCCATTTATTTATTTTTGTTTTTACTTCCATTACTCTAGGAGGTGCGTCAAAGAGGATCTCACTGTGATTTATGTCATAGAATGTTCCTCCTATGTTTTCCTCTAAGAGTTTTAGAGTGTCTGGCCTTACATTTAGGTCTTTAGTCCATTTTGAGTTTATTTTTGTGTAGGGTGTTAGGAAGTGTTCTAATTTCATCCTTTTACGTGTAGCTGTCCAGTTTTCTCAGCACCACTTATGGAAGAGGCTGTCTCTTCTCCATTGTATATTCTTGCCTCCTTTGTCAAAGATAAGGTGACCATATGTGCGTGGGTTTATCTCTGGGCTTTCTATGTTGTTCCATGGATCTAGATTTCGGTTTTTGTGCCAATACCATATTGTGTTGTTTACTGTAGTTTTGTAGTATAGTCTGAAGTCAAGGAGCCTGATTCCTCCGGCTCCATTTTTCTTTCTTAAGATTGCTTTGGCTATCTGGGGTCTTGTGCGTTTCCATACAAACTGTAAAATTTTTTGTTCTAGTTCTGTGAAAAATACCATTGGTAGTTTGATAGGGCTTGCATTGAATCTGTAGATTGCTTTCCATCTGTTTGTGTCATCTTTGATTTCTTTCATCAGTGTCTTATAGTTTTCTGCATACAGGTCTTTTGCCTCCTTAGGTAGGTTTATTCCTAGGCATTTTATTCTTTTTGTTGCTGTGGTAAATGGGAGTGTTTCCTTAATTTCTCTTTCAGATTTTTCATTGTTAGTGTATAGGAATGCAAGAGATTTCTGTGCAGTAATTTTGTACCCTGCTACTTTACCAAATTCATTGATTATCTCTAGTAGTATTCTGGCAGCATCTTTAGGATTCTCTATGTATGGTATCATGTCATCTGCAAACAGTGACAGTTTTACTTCTTCTTTTCCGATTTGGATTCCTTTTATTTCTTTTTCTTCTGTGATTGCCATGGCTAAAACTTCCAAAACTATGTTGAATAGTAGTGGTGAGAGGGGGCACCCTTGTCTTGTTCCTGATCTTAGAGGAAATGGTGTCAGTTTTTCACCATTGAAAATGATGTTTGCTGTGAGTTTGTTGTATATGGCCTTTATTATGTTGAGGTAGGTTCCCTCTGTGCCCACTTTCTGGAGAGTTTTTATCATAAATTGGTGTTGAATTTTGTCAATAGCTTTTTCTGCATCTGTTGAGATGATCATATGGTTTTTATCCCTCAGTTTGTTAATATGGTGCATCCCATTGATTGATTTGTGTATTGAAGAATCCTTGCATTCCTGGGATAAGTTCCACTTGATCATGGTGTATGATCCTTTTAATGTGCTGCTGGATTCTATTTGTTGATATTTTGTTTAGGATTTTTGCATCTATGTTCAACAGTGATAATGGCCTGTAGTTTTCTTTTTTTGTGACATCTTTGTCTGGTTTTGGTATCAGGGTGATGGTGGCCTCATAGAATGAGTTTGGGAGTCTTCCTCCCTCTGCTATATTTTGGAAGAGCTTCAGAAGGATAGGTGTTAGCTCTTCTCTAAATGTTTGATAGAGTTCACCTGTGAGGCCCTCTGGTCCTGGGCTTTTGTTTGTTGGAAGACTTTTAATCACAGTTTCAATTTCAGTGTTTGTGAATGGTCAGTTCATATTTTCAATTTCTTCCTGTTCAGTCTTGGAAGCTTGCACTTTTCTAAGAATTTGTCCATTTCTTCCAGGTTGTCCATTTTATTGGCATATAGTTGCTTGTAGTCATCTCTCACGATACTTTGTATTTCTGCAGTGTCAGTTGTTACTTCTCCTTTTTCATTTCTAATTCTATTGATTTGAGTCCTCACCCTCTTTTTCTTGATGAGTCTGGCTAATGGTTTATCTATTTTGTTTATCTTCTCAAAGAACCAGCTTTTAGTTTTATTGATCTTTGCTATTGTTTCCTTCATTTCTTTTTCATTTATTTCTGATCTGATCTTTATGATTTCTTTCCTTCTGCTAACTTGGGGGTTTTTTGTTGTTTTTGTTGTTGTTTTACTTTTTCTTCTTCTTCTTCTTCTTCCTCTTTCTCTGATTGCTTTAGGTGTAAGGTTAGGTTGTTTATTTGAGATTTTTCTTGTTTCTTGAGGTAGGATTGTATTGCTATAAACTTCCCTCTTAGAACTGCTTCTGCTGCCTCCCATAGGTTTTGGGTCATTGTGTTTTTATTGTCATTTGTTTCTAGGTATTTTTTGATTTCCTCTTTGATTTCTTCAGTGATATCTTGGTTATTTAGTAGCATATTGTTTAGCCTCCATGTGTTTCTATTTTTTACAGTTTTTTTTCCTGTAATTGATATCTAGTCTCATGGCATTGTGGTCAGAAAAGATACTTGATGCAATTTCAGTTTTCTTAAATTTACCATGGCTTGATTTGTGACCCAAGATATGACCTATCCTGGAGAATGTTCTATGAGCCCTTGAGAAGAAAGTGTATTCTGTTGTTTTTGGATGAAATGTCCTATAAATATCAATAAAGTCCATCTTCTTTAATGTGTCATTTAAAGTTTGTGTTTCCTTATATATGTTCATTTTGGATGATCTGTCCATTGGTGAAAGTGGGGTGTTAAAGTCCCCTACTATGATTGTGTTACTGTGGATTTCCCCTTTTATGGCTGTTAGCATTTGCCATATGTATTGAGGTGCTCCTATGTTGGGTGCATAAATATTTACAATTTTTATATATTCTTCTTGGATTGATCCCTTGATCATTATGTAGTGTCCTTCTTTGTCTCTTGTAATAGTCTTTATTTTAAAGTCTATTTTGTCTGATATGAGTATTGCTATTCCAGCTTTCTTTTGATTTCCATTTGCATGATATATCGTTTTCCAACCCCTCACTTTCAGTCTGTATGTGTCCCTAGGTCTGAAGTGGGTCTCTTGTATACAGCATATATACAGGTCTTCTTTTTGTATCCATTCAGCCAGTCTGTGTCTTTTTTTGATATGTATGTTCAATATAGCAATACATATTGATATGTACGTTCCTATTACCATTTTCTTAATTGTTTTGGGTTTGTTTTTGTAAGTCTTTTCCTTCTCTTGTGTTTCCTGCCTAGAGAAGTTCCTTTAGCATTTGTTGTAAAGCTTGTTTGGTGGTGCTGAATTCTCTTAACTTTTGCTTGTCTGTAAAGGTTTTAATTTCTCCATTGAATCTGAATGAGATCCTTGCTGAGTAGAGTAATCTTGGTTGTAGTTTTTTCCCTTTCATCACTTTAAATACGTCTTGCCACTCCCTCTGGCTTGGAGAGTTTCTGCTGGAAGATCAGCTGTTAACCTTATGGGGATTTCCTTTTATGTTATTTGTTGCTTTTCCCTTGCTGCTTTCATTATTTTTTTCTTTGTAGTTAATTTTTGATAGTTTGATTAACACGTGTCTTGGTGTATTTCTCCTTGGATTTAACCTGTATGGGACTCTCTGCTCTTTCTGGACTTGATTGACTATTTCCTTTCCCATGTTAGGGTAGTTTTTGACTATAATCTCTTCAAATATTTTCTCAGACCCTTTCTTTTTCTCTTCTTCTTCTGGGACCCCTATAATTTGAATGTTGGTGTGTTTAATGTTGTCCCAGAGGTCTCTGACACTGTCCTCAATTCTTTTCATTCTTATTCTTTATTCTGTTCTGTGGCAGTTATTTCCACCATTTTATCTTCCAGGTCACTTATCCTTTCTTCTGCCTCAGTTATTCTGCTATTGATTCCTTCTAGAGTATTTTTAATTTCATTTATTGTGTTGTTCATCATTGTTTATTTGCTCTTTAGTTCTTCTAGGTCCTTGTTAAACATTTCTTGAATTTTCTCCATTCTATTTCCGAGATTTTCCTTCATCTTTATTATCATTACTCTAAATTCTTTCTCAGGTAGACTGCCTATTTCCTCTTCATTTGTTTGGTCTGGTGGGTTTTTACCTTGCTCTTTAATCTGCTACATATTTCTCCATTTTCCCTTGTTTAACTAACTGTGTCTGGGGTCTCCTTTTCGCAGGCTGCAGGTTTGTAGTTCCCGTTGTTTTTGGTGTCTTCCCCCAGTGGGTGAAGTTGGTTCAGTGGCTTGTGTAGGCTTCCTGGTGGCAGAAACTGGTGCCTGTGTTCTGGTGGGTGGGGCTGGATCTTGTTTTTCTGGTGGGCAGCACCATGCCTGGTGGTGTGTTTTGGGGTGTCTCTGAGCTTACTATGACTTTAGGCAGCCTCTCTGCTAATGGGTGGGGTTGTGTTCCTGTCTTGCTAGTTGTTTGGCATGGGGCATGCAACACTGGAGCTTGCTGGCCATTGTATGGAGCTCAGTCTTAGTGTTGAGATGGAGATCTCTGGGAGAGCTCTCACCGATTGATATTACATGGGCCTGGGAGGTCTCTGGTGGCCCAATGTCCTGGACTCGGCTCTCCCACCTCGGATGCTCAGGCCTGACGCCAACAGGAGCACAAACACCCTACCAGCTGCACTGCATGGAAGAAAAGGAAGAAAAAGAAAATGAACAGACAGAACCCCAAAACAAATTGTAAAAGCAAAACTGAACAGACAAAATTCACACAAAGAAACATACACATACACACTCACAAAAAGAAAAAATGAACAGACAGAACCCCAAGACACATGGTAAAAGCGAAGCTGAACAGACAAAATCACAAAAAGAGACATATACATACACACTCACAAAAAGAGAAAAATAAAAATAAAAAAGGAAGAGAGCAACCAAACCAATAAACAATCCCACCAGTGAAAACAAGCACTAAAAACTAAACTAAGATAAACATGAAACCAAAAACAAATCAAATGCAGAAAGTAAACCCCAAGTCTACAGTTGCTCCCAAAGTCCACTGCCTCCATTTTGGGAACATTCGTTGTCTATGCAGGTAGTGCACAGATGCAGGGTTTATCAAGCCGACTGTGGGGATTTTATCCGCTGCTCCTGAGGCTGCTGGGAGAGATTTCCCTTTCTCTTTTTTGTTTGCATAGCTCCTGGGGTTCAGCTTTGGTTTTGGCACCGCCTCTGAATGTAGGCCACCCTCAGGCGTCTGTTCTCTGCCCAGACAGGAGGGGGTTAAAGCAGTGGCTGATTAGGGCTCTCTTGCTCACTTATGCTGGGGGGAGGGAGGGGTACGGTAGTCATAATTGGAATGCAGGGTGTGCCTGCAGCGGCAGGCCTCCGTGACATTGCAACAGCCTGAGGCATGCCATCTGTTCTACCAGGGAGGTTGGCCCTGGATCACAGGACCCTGGCAGTGGCGTGCTGCACAGGCTCCCAGGGGGGTGTGGGTAGTGACCTGTGCTTGCACACAGGATTCTTGGTGGCAGCGGCGGCAGCAGTAGTGGTCTGTGCCCGTCTCTGGGGTCCAAGATGATAGCTGTGGCTTGTACCCTTCTCTGGAGCTTGCTTAGGCAGTGCTCTGCCATCTATGGGCACACAGAGCAGGAAGCCCCTCTCCTCGCACACCCTGAAACAATGGTCTCTTGCCTCTCTGGCAGGTGCAGACATTTTCCTGGACTCCCTCCCCACTAGCTGTGGCGCACTAGCCCCCTTCAGGCTGTGTTCACACAGCCAACCCCAGCCCTCTCCCTGGGGTCTGACCTCCAAAGCCCAAGCCTCAGCTCCCAGCCCCACCCCACCCTGGTGGGAGAGAAGATAAGCATCTTGGGCTGGTGAGTGCTGGTCGCCACAGATCCTCTATGTGGGAATCTCTCCGCTTTTCCCTCTGCACCCCTGTTGCTGCGCTCTCCTCTGTGGTTCCAAAGCTTCCCCCTCCCCCTCCCCGATAGTGAAGGGGCTTCCTAGTCTTTGGAAACTTTTCCTCCCTCACATCTCCCTCCCAGGGGTGCAGGTCCCATCCCTATTCTTTTGTCTCTGTTTTTTCTTTTTTCTTTTGCCCTACCCAGGTACCTGGGGAGTTTCTTACCTTTTGGGAAGTCTGAGGTCTTCTGCGAGTGTTCAGTAGATGTTCTGTGTGTGTTGTCCCGCATGTAGATATACTTCTGATGTATTTGGGAAGAGGAAGGTGATCTCCACGTCTGACTCCTCTGCCATCTTCTTTTTTTTTTTTTTTAAAATCAACATGCCTTTTTTTTTTTTTTTTTTTGGATGATTTGGGGGTAGGGGTTTTTTTTTTAATTT
>NW_006780291.1:726598-729985 GCF_000442215.2 Lipotes vexillifer
GCATAAATATTTACAATTTTTATATATTCTTCTTGGATTGATCCCTTGATCATTATGTAGTGTCCTTCTTTGTCTCTTGTAATAGTCTTTATTTTAAAGTCTATTTTGTCTGATATGAGTATTGCTATTCCAGCTTTCTTTTGATTTCCATTTGCATGATATATCGTTTTCCAACCCCTCACTTTCAGTCTGTATGTGTCCCTAGGTCTGAAGTGGGTCTCTTGTATACAGCATATATACAGGTCTTCTTTTTGTATCCATTCAGCCAGTCTGTGTCTTTTTTTGATATGTATGTTCAATATAGCAATACATATTGATATGTACGTTCCTATTACCATTTTCTTAATTGTTTTGGGTTTGTTTTTGTAAGTCTTTTCCTTCTCTTGTGTTTCCTGCCTAGAGAAGTTCCTTTAGCATTTGTTGTAAAGCTTGTTTGGTGGTGCTGAATTCTCTTAACTTTTGCTTGTCTGTAAAGGTTTTAATTTCTCCATTGAATCTGAATGAGATCCTTGCTGAGTAGAGTAATCTTGGTTGTAGTTTTTTCCCTTTCATCACTTTAAATACGTCTTGCCACTCCCTCTGGCTTGGAGAGTTTCTGCTGGAAGATCAGCTGTTAACCTTATGGGGATTTCCTTTTATGTTATTTGTTGCTTTTCCCTTGCTGCTTTCATTATTTTTTTCTTTGTAGTTAATTTTTGATAGTTTGATTAACACGTGTCTTGGTGTATTTCTCCTTGGATTTAACCTGTATGGGACTCTCTGCTCTTTCTGGACTTGATTGACTATTTCCTTTCCCATGTTAGGGTAGTTTTTGACTATAATCTCTTCAAATATTTTCTCAGACCCTTTCTTTTTCTCTTCTTCTTCTGGGACCCCTATAATTTGAATGTTGGTGTGTTTAATGTTGTCCCAGAGGTCTCTGACACTGTCCTCAATTCTTTTCATTCTTATTCTTTATTCTGTTCTGTGGCAGTTATTTCCACCATTTTATCTTCCAGGTCACTTATCCTTTCTTCTGCCTCAGTTATTCTGCTATTGATTCCTTCTAGAGTATTTTTAATTTCATTTATTGTGTTGTTCATCATTGTTTATTTGCTCTTTAGTTCTTCTAGGTCCTTGTTAAACATTTCTTGAATTTTCTCCATTCTATTTCCGAGATTTTCCTTCATCTTTATTATCATTACTCTAAATTCTTTCTCAGGTAGACTGCCTATTTCCTCTTCATTTGTTTGGTCTGGTGGGTTTTTACCTTGCTCTTTAATCTGCTACATATTTCTCCATTTTCCCTTGTTTAACTAACTGTGTCTGGGGTCTCCTTTTCGCAGGCTGCAGGTTTGTAGTTCCCGTTGTTTTTGGTGTCTTCCCCCAGTGGGTGAAGTTGGTTCAGTGGCTTGTGTAGGCTTCCTGGTGGCAGAAACTGGTGCCTGTGTTCTGGTGGGTGGGGCTGGATCTTGTTTTTCTGGTGGGCAGCACCATGCCTGGTGGTGTGTTTTGGGGTGTCTCTGAGCTTACTATGACTTTAGGCAGCCTCTCTGCTAATGGGTGGGGTTGTGTTCCTGTCTTGCTAGTTGTTTGGCATGGGGCATGCAACACTGGAGCTTGCTGGCCATTGTATGGAGCTCAGTCTTAGTGTTGAGATGGAGATCTCTGGGAGAGCTCTCACCGATTGATATTACATGGGCCTGGGAGGTCTCTGGTGGCCCAATGTCCTGGACTCGGCTCTCCCACCTCGGATGCTCAGGCCTGACGCCAACAGGAGCACAAACACCCTACCAGCTGCACTGCATGGAAGAAAAGGAAGAAAAAGAAAATGAACAGACAGAACCCCAAAACAAATTGTAAAAGCAAAACTGAACAGACAAAATTCACACAAAGAAACATACACATACACACTCACAAAAAGAAAAAATGAACAGACAGAACCCCAAGACACATGGTAAAAGCGAAGCTGAACAGACAAAATCACAAAAAGAGACATATACATACACACTCACAAAAAGAGAAAAATAAAAATAAAAAAGGAAGAGAGCAACCAAACCAATAAACAATCCCACCAGTGAAAACAAGCACTAAAAACTAAACTAAGATAAACATGAAACCAAAAACAAATCAAATGCAGAAAGTAAACCCCAAGTCTACAGTTGCTCCCAAAGTCCACTGCCTCCATTTTGGGAACATTCGTTGTCTATGCAGGTAGTGCACAGATGCAGGGTTTATCAAGCCGACTGTGGGGATTTTATCCGCTGCTCCTGAGGCTGCTGGGAGAGATTTCCCTTTCTCTTTTTTGTTTGCATAGCTCCTGGGGTTCAGCTTTGGTTTTGGCACCGCCTCTGAATGTAGGCCACCCTCAGGCGTCTGTTCTCTGCCCAGACAGGAGGGGGTTAAAGCAGTGGCTGATTAGGGCTCTCTTGCTCACTTATGCTGGGGGGAGGGAGGGGTACGGTAGTCATAATTGGAATGCAGGGTGTGCCTGCAGCGGCAGGCCTCCGTGACATTGCAACAGCCTGAGGCATGCCATCTGTTCTACCAGGGAGGTTGGCCCTGGATCACAGGACCCTGGCAGTGGCGTGCTGCACAGGCTCCCAGGGGGGTGTGGGTAGTGACCTGTGCTTGCACACAGGATTCTTGGTGGCAGCGGCGGCAGCAGTAGTGGTCTGTGCCCGTCTCTGGGGTCCAAGATGATAGCTGTGGCTTGTACCCTTCTCTGGAGCTTGCTTAGGCAGTGCTCTGCCATCTATGGGCACACAGAGCAGGAAGCCCCTCTCCTCGCACACCCTGAAACAATGGTCTCTTGCCTCTCTGGCAGGTGCAGACATTTTCCTGGACTCCCTCCCCACTAGCTGTGGCGCACTAGCCCCCTTCAGGCTGTGTTCACACAGCCAACCCCAGCCCTCTCCCTGGGGTCTGACCTCCAAAGCCCAAGCCTCAGCTCCCAGCCCCACCCCACCCTGGTGGGAGAGAAGATAAGCATCTTGGGCTGGTGAGTGCTGGTCGCCACAGATCCTCTATGTGGGAATCTCTCCGCTTTTCCCTCTGCACCCCTGTTGCTGCGCTCTCCTCTGTGGTTCCAAAGCTTCCCCCTCCCCCTCCCCGATAGTGAAGGGGCTTCCTAGTCTTTGGAAACTTTTCCTCCCTCACATCTCCCTCCCAGGGGTGCAGGTCCCATCCCTATTCTTTTGTCTCTGTTTTTTCTTTTTTCTTTTGCCCTACCCAGGTACCTGGGGAGTTTCTTACCTTTTGGGAAGTCTGAGGTCTTCTGCGAGTGTTCAGTAGATGTTCTGTGTGTGTTGTCCCGCATGTAGATATACTTCTGATGTATTTGGGAAGAGGAAGGTGATCTCCACGTCTGACTCCTCTGCCATCTTCTTTTTTTTTTTTTTTTTTTTT
>NW_006780291.1:729998-770639 GCF_000442215.2 Lipotes vexillifer
TTTGCGGTACGCAAGTCTCTCACTGTTGTGGCCTCTCCCGCCACAGAGCACAGGCTCTGGACACGCAGGCTCAGCGGCCATGGCCCACGGGCCCAGCCGCTCTGCAGCATGCGGGATCCCCCCGTACCGGGGCACAAACCCATGTCCCCTGCATTGGCAGGAGGACTCTCAACCACTGCGCCACCAGGGAAGCCCTCCTCTGCCATCTTGAAGGTCTCCCCCTGTTGATTAGTTTTTGATCAGATTGTTTTCTTTTTTTTTTTTAAGATTTATTTATTTATTTAATTTATTTTTTTTGGCTGCGTTGGGTATTCGTTGCTGTGCGAGGACATTCTCTAGTTGTGGCGAGCGGGGGCTACTCTTCATTGCAGTGCACGGGCTTCTCATGGCGGTGGCTTCTCTTGCTGCAGAGCATGGGCTCTAGGCACATGAGCTTCAGTAGCTGCAGCATGTGGGACCTTCCTGGACCAGGGATTGAACCCATGTCCCCTGCACTGGCAGGCAGATTCTTAACCACTGCACCACCAGGGAAGTCCCCAGATTGTTTTCTGATGTGGAACTTTCTATTTTTTTTTTTTTTAATTTTGCGTGATCATTTTATTTATTTATTTATTTATTTATTTATTTATTTATTTTTGCTGTGTTGGGTCTTCATTTCTGTGTGAGGGCTTTCTCTAGTTGTGGCAAGCAGGGGCCACTCTTCATCACGGTGCGCGGGCCTCTCACTATCGCAGCCTCTCTTGTTGCAGAGCACAGGCTCCAGACACACAGGCTCAGTAGTTGTGGCTCATGGGCCTAGTTGCTCTGCAGCATGTGGGATCCTCCCAGACCAGGGCTCGAACCCGTGTCCCCTGCATTAGCAGGCAGATTCTCAACCACTGCGCCACCAGGGAAGCCCCTGATATGGAACTTTCTGAAAAAAAAAAAGTTTTTGATATCTTCTATCTATAGTTGATTGAATCTGTGGATTTGGAACTTGCAGATACAGAGGGCTGACTGTATAGATGATTTGGAAAAGCACAAATGGAAGGTAATATAGAAAAGCAACACAAGAAGAAAGTACAATTTATTCAAAGTTCACCACTTTTAACCGTCTTTTTGAATAATAAAGAGTAAAAATGGGAGTTCTCCCTTCCCCTCCTGGAATCCCATCCCTCAAGAGTAACCACAGGTAACAATTTGGGGCTTGGAGGACATAGTTCAAATTAAAAAATGAAGAAAGGTGTGTTGGTTAATGTATGTGTCAACTTAACTGGGCCATGGGATGCCCAGACATTTGGTCAAAACTTATTCTGGGTGTGTCTGCAATGGTGTTTTTGGATGAGAGTAACAATTCAATCCATGGACTGAGTGAAGCAGATTGCCTTCCCTAATGTGGGTGAGGTTCATCCAATCAGCTGAAGGCCTTGAACAGAACAAAAAGATTGACGCTCCCTGGAAAGGGAACTCCTCTTGCCTGATAGCTTGCTGGGACGTTAGTCCTTTTCCAGCCTTTGGACCCAAAGTGAAACATTGGCCCTTCTTGGGTCTTGAGCTTGCCAGCTTTTGGACTAGAACTTACACCATCAGCTCTCCTGGTTCCCAAGCCTTTGGACCTGGCCAGGAGCTATACATCAGCTCTCCTGGGCCTCTAGCTTGCTGACTACAGATATTGGGAATTCTTACCTTCCCAATTGCATAAGCCAATTCTTTATAGCTAATTTATATATGTATATTCTGTTTTTATATTCTGGTTCTAGTTCTGGTTCTGGCTCTCTGGAGAACCCTGATTAACACAGAAGACTAAGTGGAGGTGATAGAATTTGAGCCAGGCGGTGAAGGATTGGTGGTGTTTCAACGGTTAAAGACAAGGGGAAGGGGTATGCCAGGAAAGCGAAGTGGAAGAGTCTGGAATATGAATTTGTTATATGGGTCTCAGTGGGGAGATTGGGCAGACAACAGCTGAGACTTGGGGTTGCTGAGTTACGCAGGGTTTTGGAGGCCAGGGTAAGGAATATGTACACAGTCCTACAGGCAAGCAAGAACCATGTCCACTGTCACCAAGATAAGAGGCAAGTGTTGAAGAAATTCGATGTGTATGCAAAACAGCTCAAAGCAGCAGGATTTGCTGGACAAGTTCCATTGTGGAATTCTGAAGGAACCCAAGATCCTCATTATCAACCTGGTGTCAGAAGTCCCACGTGGAACCTTTAAAAATCACATTTGGGAGCCCTCCGAAAGGGAGGTGCAGGGCTGCACAGCATTTACCTCAACACAGTCACACCCTAACTCTCTGACACTCCCCCCTGCTCGCCACCACATTTGGCTCTCTGGTTCTCATCCTTGAAATGCGCCTGTGTCTGTGTCTGCTTGACTTCTCGTGCCTTCTGGTTCCCAGCACTTGCTCAGAGAGTCAGCCTCAGGTCTATGTTTATCTGCCTGGCTTATGTAAGAGGCAATGTAAGGTGCAGAATGCATCTCTGGAGCCATATTGCCAACATTTAAACCCCAGAGCTGCCTCTTTAAATAGCTGTGTGACCTGGGACAAGTGCCTTAAACTTTCTGATCCTGTTTCCTCATCTGTAAAATGAGGAGAGTAATAGCAATTTACATGAGAGTTATTAGGAGGATTAAGTAAGATGGCACGTGTAGAGTGCTTAGAACAGGCCTGGCACAATAGTAATAGTTGGGGTTTTTTAAATAAATTTTTTAAAAGTTTATTTATTTATTTATTTATGGCTGCGTTGGGTCTTCGTTGCTGAGCGGGGGCTTTCTCTAGTGATGAGCGGGAGCTACTCTTCGTTGTGGTGAGCAGGCTTTTCCTTGCGGTGGCTTCCGTTGTTGCAGAGCATAGGCTCTAGGGTATGCGGGCTTCAGTAGCTGTGGCTCGCGGGCTCTAGAGTGCAGGCTCAGTAGTTGTGGCGCATGAGCTTAGTTGCTCTGCGGCATGTGGAATTTTCCCGGACCAGGGCTCAAACCCGTGTCTCCTGCATTGGCAGGCGGATTCTTAACCACTGGGCCACCAGGGAAGCCCTTTTTAATAAATTTTTATTGGAGTATAGTTGATTTACAATGTTGTGTTAGTTTCTGCAGTACAGCAATGTGAGTCAGTTATACACATCCATATATCCACTCTTTTTTAGATTCTATTCCCATATATGTCATTACAGAGTATTGAGTAGAGTTCCCTGTGCTAAACAGTTGTTTTCTTATTGAAACATAAAGCGCAAGGTCTCTGCTTCCACTGCTCTCTCCCCTGTTGAGGTCACCAGTGGCCCTGAATTTCAACCTCTGGACCTCAGAGCTGTGTACTGCACTCTCTTTGAGAACTCCCCCAGGAACATTGGATTTCCACACTGCTAAACTCCCAATCTGGCTCCTTAGCCCTTGCCCCAGCTAGTTAAGCACCTTCATTGGGAGAAGAGATGCATGAGCCCCTACCTGTTCCTGCTAAGCTGTGGGCCCTGAGACCCTTTCCCAGCAGGCTGAGCTGGCCTTGACCAAGAAGGAGGTGCAGTAGGAAAACCTGAGCCACAGTAGAAGGGATCTGGAATCCTTCCATGGCTGCCATGTATATTCTGTGCTTGAGCTTCTCAAACCCCTAAGCCACAGGCATGCCCCACCCTCCAAACCTCTGGGCTCTGCCTCCACTCCCCATTCCTGGTCTAGACCAGGAGTCTTCCCTTTGGCAAACCAGGCTTGTGTTTGATACCCTGCCCTGCCCCCTCTGGCCCAAAGAAGCTATCTTCTGTTTTCCTCTAAAGGCTTTATTGATTTTTCCATTCACATTTAAATTTGCAATCCACCTAAAATTGATCCTGCCTCTAGTTTGAATGTTCTGCAGAGAACCGAATTGAAAATTGTTGGTTTTCATTATTTAGGCAGTGGTGTCAATCCAGGCTGTTCCTGCCTCTCCCCCTTCCTTATCCTCCAGAGCTTACTGTTCCTGACCAATTCCAAGCCTGATTTTCCAGCCTTCCTGTTAAGTACATGAGCTTTCTAAAACCTCTTCTAAAGTCCCATATTAACTCCCTGGTGGCACAGTGGTTAAGAATCTGCCTGCCAATGCAGGCGACATGGGTTCGATCCCTAATCTGGGAAGATCCCACATGCCATGGAGCAACTAAGCCTATGAGCCACAAATACTGAGCCTGCATGCTGCAGCTACTGATGCCTGCACACCTAGAGCCCATGCTCCGCAACAAGAGAAGCCACTGCCACAGGAAGCCCGCGCACCACAAGGAAGAGTAGCCCCCACTTGCCACAACTAGAGAAAGCCCGCGCTCAGCAACGAAGGCCCGACACAGCCAAAAATAAAAATAAATAAATAAATAAATATTTTTAAAGTCCCCTATTAGTTGTATCATCCAGTGTTGGTTTCTATTGCTTGCAATTAAAGATCCCTAATTTTTACACCCCAGAGAAGTGGATGGCTCATGTCTAGCTATCTGGGGTTAAGGTGGCGGAAATGAAGACCTTCTGGGGTATCAAAGGAATTCTAATGGTGAAAGAGTAATCTGTCACATTTACTTCCTTTACGCAGGAGACTAGAAATGACCATCCCCAGGCCTTATCTAGAAACTGGGCAGTATGGCTAGCCGTAAGTTTGTTGGTGGTGGAGACACTGGCCATAGGCAGACAAAGATTGCATGTGTAGGGTATTCAGGAAACTGCCAATAGGCTACTGTACATCTCCATAGATTCTGGACTCTTTGGGATAAACCAGGTCTTGTTCTGACAGAAGCAATGCCCCACCAACACTCAGCCTATCCCATGATGGCTGAGATGATCTATGACACTCTGTGCACAGAGCCCATGACTAGTTGTTTCAGGCTCTAGAGGTCTGTGAGGGAGCATGCGTGAGAATGTGCCTGGGCTGAGTGGCTAGACACACATGATTTCACTTTTACTGAGAGCACCATAATCATAATTTTGGTGTCCCCTGCAACCAACATAATCCCCAGTCTGCTACCCAAGCTGGGACCACCTAATCATCCCACAGAGAAGGAATGTCAGGTATTGTTTATTGCCTACTTGGCAGGTGTGATGGGCTGAATATGTGTTTCCCCCCAAAATTCACATGTCAGAGCCCTAACCCCCAAATGTGATAGTATTTGGAGCTGAGAACTTTGGGAGGTAATTAGGGTTAGGTGAGGTCAGGAGGTGGGACCCTCATGATGGGATTAGTGCCCTTATAAGAAGAGATACCAGAGACCTTGCTCTTTTTCCTCTCTCCCACTGTCTCTCTCTCCCAGCACACACCTCATGAAAGCCACATGAGCACACAGCAATATGATGGCCATGTCCAAACAGGAAGACAGTCTTCACCAGAAATGAACCCTGCTGGGCCATGATATTGGACTTTTCAGCCTCCAGTTTTCTGTTGTTTAAACCACCCAGTCTATGGAATTTTGTATAAGATGACTAATACAACAGCAATTCCCTTTCTTTCCTAACAGAACCCTTATTTAGTAATGGGTGGAAACCTCTCATAACAGAATCCCAGGGGATGAATAATGATTTGTCTAAGGCAATCATTGTAATACCATCCCCCCTTTCCAATAATGGGTTTAAGAGTGGGTATGTCTAGCACAGTAGAGGAAAATTGACACCTGTAGTAACCCATAGGAAATAAACTGTAGAGTTCCATATTCTGGTATTGTGATTATATTGTTTTATATTAAAAAAGAAAAGAAAAGAATTTTTTTTAATTTTATTTTTCCCCATCTTGCAAAGTATAGTGACACCTGTTTCCAGTAAATTTGAACAAACGCTATTTTTGCTTGACAAAAAAAAAAGAATGTGCATGTCAATCAGTTATGGCCAATGAGAATCAAAAGAAAGTCAGGATAAAAAGCCATAAAAAATCCTTTTCCCTCTGCCCCTTCCTTTCTCTTGTGCAGTTGGAGCAGCAGCAGCCATCTTGTAACCAGGAGATAACATACATGAGGAAGCAAATCTAATACCCTGATGATGGTGAGGCCAAGGATGCTTAACGATATTACTGAGCCATTTAACCAGCCCTGGGATTTCATGTTGAGTAAGCAACAAATGTCCTTATTGTTCACACTTACAAGTCAGTTGTCTGTTATTTGAAACTGAATGTAACAATCTCATTGATACGGGAGGAGGTCACTGGACTTCTCCCCAGGCAGGCTGAATTCCAAAAGGCATTTAGCCAATGGAAAGCTGTACCATTTCTAGATGTCCAGGGTACAGGTCCTTGGCAAAAGCGTATTCTCCCCTGTTGGGGGCAGGATACCATAAAAGTTAAGAGCTCCAGCTTTGGAATCAGATGCATGGGTTCAAATCCTGGCTTTTAAGCTGATTAACTATGTGACCCTAAGAATGTTACTTAACCTCTGTGCCTCAGTTTCCTTCCCCATCAAAACCTAGGAATAATAGCAGTGAATACCTCATAAGGTGGTTGTAAGAATATAATGAGATGATACCTGTGAAGTGCCTAGCACAAGGTTGGTATATAGCCTGGCATATAATAATCACTCAAATATTTGCTATGCTCCATGGCAGAAGATGAAATCTTCAGTAGAAGGTGAAGGTCTTCAGTGTTCAGTGGACAAGAATGTCCAACATGGATTCATGCCACTCTTGATTGTACAGGCTGACAAATCAGGGAGACTCTCTGCTCTGGAATGTCTAAGGAGTCATTTATAAAGGGAGTGAGGCTCTTACAGCAGAGAGAGGGATACAGCTTGAAATTACAGGCATAATTTTCAACTGTTTATTTAGGAACATTAGTCATCTCCTTATTGGACTTTAACCTCAGGCATCAACTACAGAACACCCAATTCTTCATTAAGCAAGTACCTTAGAGAGCCTAATTTTGGGACGGATCAGCAGTGCAATGAGCAGAGAAGAGTGAAGACCTGAGAGAGTTTATTCAAATTGTTATGCCCATCAGATTACTTTGATGCAGGCACTTCAAGGGTTTCACGAATGAGAACATTAATGACTTGTAGCCTAGAAGTTATCCGCTACACAGATGGCTCTCCACCAAAGTGACACTGTTCCCAGGGGAATATTGGAAGTTTGTGGATGTCGCAATGACACCCCTGGCATTTAATGGTATGGGGCCACAGATATTAAACATCCTGCAATACACAGGACAGTCCTATAGGACAACGGATTATGTCAGTATCAAATTGGACATTCGTGTGCATGCAAGGCGTGTTTATAAGCGTAGAATCTAAGCCTAGAATCGAAGTTGGCTTTGATATATAAAAACAAAGTATTTTTACATTTTAACATGCTCTAGATTTGAAAGGAATGTCATTATTGTGGAAATGGAAGGATGGTTGCACTGTGTTCTGTTTAAAATGTTAGCACAGATTGTTTACCATTTCAGAGAATTCCATCACCAGTGCCTTAGTAATTAACTAGTACATTACCTGATGCCATTTGCACTTGCTAATGTTGCATTCATGGAGATTTTCACACTAGGTGCAAGCACCTGTTGTACTCAGTGTCTTCCAGAGTAGTCCGGACCAAATATCAACACACTGAAATACACTTTTTTTATTATAAAGTTTTTCCCTCTCCTTTTTTTAAAAAATATTTCTACTAAGGCACTATGTTGATTTTAATTATAAAATTAAAATTTTATTTTAAAAAGAAAAATTTTTAATTATACACGCAGTATGTACAATTATCTACAACTTTCATTTCAGGAGAGTACAGAGGATGTCACAAAATATTTGTTATAAAAGGGGGGCATTTGGGGGCTTCCCTGGTGGTGCAGTGCTTGAGAGTCCGCCTGCCGATGCAGGGGACACGGGTTCGTGACCCGGTCCGCGAGGACCCCACGTGCCGCGGAGCAGCTGGGCCCGTGAGCTGTGGCCGCTGAGCCTGCGCGTCCGGAGCCTGTGCTCCGCAACGGGAGAGGCCGCAACAGTGAGAGGCCCGCGTACCACGGAAAAAAAAAAAGGGGTGGGGGGCATTTGGGTTTGATAAAGTGAAGAACCACCACTCTATGGGGACTATTTTTTTTAAAGGAAACGTTACATTGAAATAAGCATATATGCAGAAAAATGTAACAATTTATAAATTAAATTTTCATAAGTTACCCATCTCCTCTGATGGATCCTAGTATTACCAGGTCCACAGAACTCTGCCTCATACTCCTCCCAGTCACTTCCCACTTACTATCCTGACTTATCATACCAGAGATTAATGTTGCCCAACCAGGAACTGAACCAGGGCCATGGCAGTGAAAGCCCGGAATCCTAACCACTAGGCCACCAGGGAAGTCCCAATGTTGCCTGTTTTTGATTAAAACTTCATGTTTATGTGAAGTGATGGCTGTGTTAACTAACCTTACTGTGGTAATCATTTCACAATATATACACTATTCAATAAGTGTATCGAGTCATCTCATACACCTTAAACTTGCACAGCACAATATGTCAATTATATCTCAATAAAACTGGGGGGAGGGACTTCCCTGGTGGCGCAGTGGTTAAGAATCTGCCTGCCAATGCAGGGGACACAGGTTCAATCCCTGGTCCAGGAGGATCACACATGCCGCGGAGCAACTAAGCTGGTGTGCCACAACTACTGAGCCTGTGCTCTAGAGCCCATGAGCCACAACTACTGAGCCTGTGTGCCACAACTACTGAAGCCCGTGTGCCTGGAGCCCGTGCTCCGCAACAGGAGAGGCCACCGCAATGAGAAGCCGGCACACTGCAACGAAGAGTAGTAGCCCCCGCTCGCCACAAGTACAGAAAGCCTGTGTGCATAAGAGAAGACCCAACGCAATCAAAAATAAATAAATAAATAAAATTGATTCTTTAAAAAAAAAAACTGGGGGGAAAAAAAGAAAAACACTTCATGTAAGTGACATCATAAAATTCTGTATTTATTTATGTGTGGCTTTTTTTCCCTCAGCATTGTATTTCTGAGAACCATCTATGCTGCTACACCTATCAGTCATTCATTCTCATTGCTGATACTATTCTTTTTTTTTTTAATGAATTTATTTATTTTTGGCTGCGTTGGGTCTTCGTTGCTGCATGCAGGTTTTCTCTAGTTTTGGCGAGCGGGGGCTACTCTTTGTTGTGGTGCGCGGGCTTCTCATTGCGGTGGCCTCTCCTGTTGCGGAGCACGGGCTCCAGGCAGGTGGGTTTCAGTAGTTGTGGCACGTGGGCTCAGTAGTTGTGGCTCACGGGCTCTAGAGCACAGGCTAAGTAATTGTGGCGCACGGGCTTAGGTGCTCTGCAGCATGTGGGATCTTCCCGGACCAGGGCTCAGACCTGTGTCTCCTGCATCGGCAGTCGGATTCTTAACCACTGCGCCACCAGGGAAGCCCTGATACTCTTCTTTTGTACAAATGTAAGAGAATTTATTTTACCCATTTGACTATTGAAGAATATTCCGGTAGTTTCCAATTTTGGACTGTATGAATAGTTGCTTCTCTGAAGATTCTTGTACATATTTTTTATAAAACATATAAACGTGTATATATATATATATATATATATATATTTATATACACATTTCTGTAAGTATATTCTTCTAACCCCACCTGACACAGAATCTTACCCTCCAGGCTTTGAGAAACTAGCAAGGTAGGAAGGTGACCTCCCTCACTGAATGTGCTCAAGGCTGAGTGCTGCTGAGGGGCATAGCTAGCAAGTGCTATGAGCAAGGCCTTGGCTGAGTGACAGCCAAGCCTCGCCGTCTCTGGAGCTCTGGAGCTCCCACTGCATCTCAGGGGGAGGATGACTTTACACCGAGGCCCTTGAGGCAGAGAAGGAGTTTTTCAAATGCCCCTGGCCTCCAGGCTCGTTGGGCTGCACAGGTGGAGCATGCAGTAGGCAGAGGAAAGGGAAATGAGCAGGCTGCCTGTCAGCTGGAAAGCAGACTCAAGGTAGGTGGGAGTGGGGGAAGTCAGGGTACAAATGGCTGCATTTCCAAGGTGTTTGCCAATCAGATATAACTTAAAACTAGGTTTTTAATTGAAAAGTTAATTCACTATACAGGGAAAACTTTTTTTTCCAACCACCACAAGCAGGCATGTAAAAAAAAAAGTCTCTTCTGTCTCTTAGATTGTCAATCCTCCAGGCCCCTTCCCCAAAGAAAGGTATGGTCCTCCAGAAGCAGCCTGTGCTTACACAAGGATAGACACAGAGCTATCTTCAATAAGTTACTCAACTTCTTTGGGCTTCATCATCTTCATCCTTAGCATGAAGGGGTTGGGCATAGTGTTCCCCAAAGTTCCTTGTTGATAAGAATCACTTGAGGAAACTTGTTCAGCATATAGTTTCCCAGACCACAGGTCCTGGGATTCTGATTTAGTGGGTCTGCAATTGGATCCAAGGATTTAAATTATTGGAAGACTCCTTAGGTGATTCTTATTATCAGAAAGTTGAGGGGAACACTGGATTTAGAGTAATTTTATTGTAATTTTACTTGGTTTTGCCTGGGGCAAAGGGGTGGTGGGGATGAGGGGTGCCAACCCTAAAGGTCCAGCCTCTATTTTTCCTGGTATCCCTGACATAAATCAAAATAAGGGCACTTAAAACATTTATTTTGAAAATTTGGGGGTTTATTATTCATACTAATCATGAATAATAAATTTATATGATGAAATGAAACTGGCTTTGGGCTGAAAGTCAGGAGATATTCTGTGTTTTGGGTTTTTTTTTTTCTTTTTTTTTTTTGTGGTATGTGGGCCTCTCACTGTTGTGGCCTCTCCCTCTCCGGACACGCAGGCTCAGCGGCCATTGCTCACGGGCCCAGCCGCTCCGTGGCATGTGGGATCTTCCCGGACCAGGGCACGAACCCGTGTCCCCTGCATGGGCAGGCAGACTCTCAGCCACTGCGCCACCAGGGGAGCCCCGTCAGGAGATATTCTGGATATGGCACTAAGGAGCTGTGTGATCTTGGAAAAGTCACTTAATTCTCTGGACTCTCTATTTCCTTATGCATGCAGTGGAAGGGTGGATTAATGATTCTAAGGTATACACGTAGTTTGGATTTTGTTTTGTTTTGTTTTGTTTTCATGTTTTGACATCTCTGAACTTGGAATGCAGCCACTGCGCCACCAGGGAAGCCCCGTCAGGAGATATTCTGGATATGGCACTAAGGAGCTGTGTGATCTTGGAAAAGTCACTTAATTCTCTGGACTCTCTATTTCCTTATGCATGCAGTGGAAGGGTGGATTAATGATTCTAAGGTATACACGTAGTTTGGATTTTGTTTTGTTTTGTTTTGTTTTCATGTTTTGACATCTCTGAACTTGGAATGCATCTTATAATCAATGGTGTCTTACAAATATTATTGGCAGAATATTTTTCTTTGCTGCTTTCACAATCTGTAGCAGATTGGAATCAATTAAACACCATATCTAGAAATTTACTCCTATCCTGGGAGCCTTCTGAGCCCTGGTAAAGTTAGAACACGTGACCATGGGACACCAACTGACTATGAGAACTGTCTGTCATGAACTGGGTATTATCTTACCTTCCAAGCCGTAAAACTAAACCCATACAGCAGTCTTCCAAAATAGAAGCAGCATATATATATGAGACCAGGCTGGAGTAGTCCAGTAGGCACAAATAAACTCTCACAAGCTGGTGGACCAGAATCCCATGTTACCTGCTCCTATTAGCTTGCACTCTCTCCATCCAGCCATCCTTATAGCCCATGGGAATTCCCCACAACCAGTTAAAGAAGGAAGCGAATAAGGAAGAGTCAAACACCTGAATCATTGATTGATCTGCATGGTATACTAGTTCCAGCTGAAATTGGACGACTGCTGCCCTACTGTCCCACTCAGCGTGACCCTGAAATACGGTGGAAAAGAGAAGTCCTCTGAGAGGGCAGGATTTGGGTTGTACACTTTATTGTCTACTTCATATGTAAGTAAGGATAGACTGAGTACAGATCTATACTTATTAATAAGCACTCACAGATGATCAGGGACTGGAAAGAACAAGGCTAGAAAATGTGACATGAAGGTCTGGAGGAGAGGTACGTGGATAGACCTTCCAGAATCGTCACTGAATGTGAAAATGTTCATACCTCATGTGCAGCGGTCAGAATAATGGCCCTCAAACCTAATATATGTTCTCTTACATGGCAAAAGGAACTTTGCAGATGTGATTAAGGATCGTGAGATGGAGAGATTATCCTAGATTATCCGGGTGGGCTTAATGTAACCACAAGTGTCCTTATAAGAGGAAGACAGCAGTGTCTGAATCACAGGGAGATGTGAAGATGCTCTGCCGGTGGCTTTGAAGACGAAGGAAGGGTCGTGAGCCAGGATTGTAGGTGACCTCTAGAAGCTGGAAAAGGCAAGGAAATGGATTCTCCTCTAGAGCCTTCAGAAGGAATGTGGCCCTGTTGACAATTTGATTTCGGCCCAGTGAGATTTCGGAACTACATCATTATAATGCATAAATGTGTTGTTTTAAGCCAGGAAGTCTGTGGTAATTTGTTATAGCAGCAATAGGAAACTAATACATCATGTCAATGCTCACCAGAGGGTGTTCCCAGAGGACGAGGCCCTCTATTAATCAGGCGGACAGACGACCCATTTATGGATGTGGGTCAGCCTCTTTCCCCAGCGACCCAAGTGCTAGCTTGATAGACCCATGTACAAAGTGTATATTTAGTCAATTAATCCTCACATCAAATTTACAAGTTAGTACTACTATTATTTTCCCTATTTTATAGATAAGGAGACCAGGGCATAAGGAGTTTAATTGGCCAAAGTCATACACTCAGTAAACAGTGGAGCCAGGATTTGAACCTAGATCATCTGACTCTAGTACTGTACTATCCAATAGGGTGGTCACTAGCCATATATGTGTATTTAGATTTAAACTAAAGAAAATTAAAATTTTAATTTCTGTCACACTAGCCACATTTCAAGTGCTCAACAGCCACATGCGGCTAGTGGCTACCCTGTTGGAGAGTACAGATATAGAACATCTCTATCTTTGAAGAAATTTCTATCGGGTGGTGTTGCTCTAGAGTGTGGGCTCTAAACCAATGTGCCCTTCAGCATCTCCCATTAATGATCATATCAAGCTCTAAATCAGGTCACAGTGTGGCTCGGACTCTTCTCCAGTCCCCTAAATAGCTATTCCTTGTGGCTGCCTTGATTTCTGCAGGTTCTTTGGATTCCAAAGAATATGTTATTGACACAAAGAAACGCTTACAACACTGGCGTTAGGTGTTCACATCTGGCAGCAGATTACATGTGCTAGAGGGTCAAGGCTGCTGGGAGGACTAAAATAGGTTGGCATTTGCTTATGTGCCTGGTACCATGCTGGGTGGCAGTTGGAAGAGGGTGGAGGAAGATACCAAAGATATATCATAAAACCATTGTTCTCAGGAAATGAAGGACCCAGGATTAAGCTCATCTATCCCACAGACTGTTATTTAGGGCCTACTATGTTATTGTCATGGTCCTAGGCATTGGGAATTTTGGGGCAGATAAAACAAAGTTCCTGACCCTATGGAACTTACGTTCTTTCCCTGGGAAAAGAAAGACATTGAGTAAGAAATAGGAAGTCTGATGTGTGTTAGGAAATACAAAGTGTGGCATACTTTGGGATGAAGTAATTAAAGAGCTGATAATATAAGTGTTCCAGTAGTTTATAAATGAGAAATAGCCATGTACACTAATAGGACATGTTCTTACTTTAGGCAGGTAGGAATCTTTGTAACATTTTCAGCAAGGTAGTGACATGTTGGTCAGAGGTGTTCTAGGGAGGTGGTATGTCATGCAGGTTAGGCATGCTGGAATCACGTTGGCCGAGATGTAAATCCTGCCTCTACCACTTATTAACTTCATGAACTCAGTTTTATCATCTCTAAATGGCATAAACATAATAGTCCCTACCTCATAGGTTTCTTTTTTTCTCATAGGTTTTTTTTTTAACACCTTTATTGGAGTATAATAGCTTTACAATGGTGTGTTAGTTTCTGCTTTATAACAAAGTGAATCATCTGTACATATACGTATATCCCCATATCTCTTCCCTCTTGCATCTCCCTCCCTCCCACCCTCCCTATCCCACCCCTCTAGGTTGTCACAAAGCACCAAGCTGATCTCCCTGTGCTTTGCGGCTGCTTCCCACTAGCTATCGATTTCACATTTGGTAGTGTACACATGTCCATGCCACACTCTCACTTCATCCCAGCTTACCTTTCCAACTCCCCATGTCCTCAAGTCCATTCTCTAGTAGGTCTGCGTCTTTATTCCCGTCCTGCCCCTAGGTTCTTCTCTCATAGGTTTTTATGAAAAATAAATGATTGTAATGTACATTGATGTTCTTCTTACTATTACTACTATTTTTAAAATTTTATATCCTTTGATAATTTTTAAGAAGATGGGTTTGAGAGAGTTAGATCCTTAGGAAGAGAGACCAATTAGTGGGCTGCTGAAGTGGCTCTGGGCAAGAAGCTGTAAAGAGGAAGAGAATTTGAGACCTTTTAAGAAAGTGGTGGTGAAGGGGGGCAGTATTTACCAGCAATCCCATTCAGGAGAATTGAAAATATATGTCCACACAAAAACTTGTATTAGTCAGGGTTCTCCAGAGAAAAGAACCAATAAAATATACAGTGATATGTATAAGAGATTTATTACAGGAAGTGGCTCATGCTGTCACGGAGGCTGAGAAGTCCCTTGATATGCCATCTGCAAGTTGGAGAACCAGGAAAACTGGTGATGAAATTCAGTTTGAGACCAAAGGCCTGAGAATCAGAACCAACAGTGTAAGTCCCTGTGGGAGCCAAAAGGCCTAAGAACCAGGAACTCCAAGTCCGAGGGCAGGGGAAGATGGATGTCTCAGCTCCAGCAGAGAGTGAATTCGCCTGGCCTCCACCTTTTTGCTCTATTCAGGGCCTCGATGGATTGGATGGTGGTCACCCACAATCGTGAGAGCATCTACTGAATCAAATGCTAATCTTTTCCAGAGACACCCTCACAGACACGCCCAGAAAAAAACTGTTCAACCAGCTATCTGGGCATCCCTTAGCTCAGTCAAACTGACACATATGGGGGCTTCCCTGGTGGCGCAGTGGTTGAGAGTCCACCTGCCAATGCAGCGGACACGAGTTTGTGCCCCGGTCCAGGAATATCCCACATGGCACGGAGTGGCTAGGCCCGTGAGCCATGGCCGCTGAGCCTGCGCATCCGGAGCCTGTGCTTCGCAACTGGAGAGGCCACAACAGGGAGAGGCCCACATACCACAAAAAAATAAAAGAAAAGAAATTGACACATATGAATAAATGTTAATAGTAGCATTATTCTTTTTTTTTCTTTTTTTTTTTGATGTGGACCATTTTGAAGTCTTTATTGAATTTGTTACAATATTGCTTCTGTTTTATTTTTATTTATTTATTTTTTGAATTTTATTTTTTTATACAGCAGGTCCTTGTTAGTTATCTATTTTATACATATTAGTGTATATATGTCAATCCCAATCTCCCAATTCATCACACAACCACCAACCCCCACTTTCCCCTCTTGGTGTCCATACGTTTGTTCTCTACATCTGTGTCTCTGTTTCTGCCCTGCAAACTGGTTCA
Source organism: Lipotes vexillifer (assembly GCF_000442215.2). Lineage (NCBI taxonomy): Eukaryota > Metazoa > Chordata > Mammalia > Artiodactyla > Lipotidae > Lipotes > Lipotes vexillifer. The sequence continues at coordinate 745,539 of NW_006780291.1, forward strand.
TCTGTACCATTTTTCTAGATTCCACATATATGCCTTAATATACAGTATTTGTTTTTCACTTTCTGACTTACTTCACTCTGTATGACAGTCTGCAGATCCATCCACATCTCTACAAATGACCCAATTTCGTTCCTTTTTATGGCTGAGTAATATTCCATTGTATATATGTATCACAACTTCTTTATGCATTCATCTGTCGATGGGCATTTAGGTTGCTTCCATGATCTGGCTATTGTCAATAGTGCTGCAATGAACATTGGGGTGCATGTGTCTTTTTTTTTTTTTTTGCGTTAAGCAGGCCTCTCACTGTCGTGGCCTCTCCCGTTGCGGAGCACAGGCTCTGGACGCGCAGGCTCAGCGGCCACGGCTCACAGGCTTAGCCGCTCTGCAGCATGTGGGATCTTCCCGGACCAGGGCACGAACCTGTGTCCCTGCATTGGCAGGCGGACTCTCAACCACTGCGCCACCGGGGAAGCCCTGCATGTGTCTTTTTGAATAATGGTTTCTTCTGGGTATATGCCCAGTAGTGGGATTGCTGTGTCATATGGTAATTCTATTTTTAGTTTTTTAAGGAACCTCCATACTGTTCTCCATAGTGGCTGTATCAATTTACATTCCCACCAACAGTGCAAGAGGGTTTCCTTTTCTCCACACCCTTTCCGACATTTATTGTTTGTAGATTTTCTGATGATGCCCATTCTAAGTGATGTGAGGTGATACATCATTGTGGTTTTGATTTGCATTTCTCTAATTAATTAGTGATGTTGAGCAGCTTATCGTGTGCTTCTTGGCCATCTGTATGTCTTCTTTGGAGAAATGTCTATTTAGGTCTTCTACCCATTTTTTATTGGGTTGTTTGTTTTTTTAATATTGAGCCGTATGAGCTGCTTGTAAATTTTGGACATTAATCCTTTGTCAGTTGATTCATTTGCAAATATTTTCTCCCATTCTAAAGGTTTTTTTTTCGTCTTGTTTGTAGTTTCCTTTGCTTTCCAAAAGCTATTAAATTTCATTAGGTCCCACTTGTTTATTTTTATTTTTATTTCCATTACTCTAGGAGGTGGATCAAAAAAGATCTTGCTATGATTTATGTCAAAGAGTGTTCTTCCTATGTTTTCCTCTAAGAGTTTTATAGTGTCTGGTCTTACATTTAGGTCTCTAATCCATTTTCAGTTTATTTTTGTGTATTATGTTAGGGAGTGTTCTAATTTCATTCTTTTAAATGTAGCTGTCCAGTTCTCCCAGCACCACTTATTGAAGAGACTGTCTTTTCTCCACTGAATATGCTCACCTCCTTTGTCATAGATTGGTTGACCATAGGTGCGTGGGTTTTTCTCTGGGCTTCCTATCCTGTTCCATTGATCTATATTTCTGTTTTTATGCCAGTACCATATTGTTTTGATTACTGTACTTTTGTAGTATAGTCGCAAGTCAGGGAATCTGATCTCTCCAGCTCCATTTTTTTCCCTCAAGACTACTTTGGCTATTCGGGGTCTTTTGTGTCTCCATACAGATTTTAAGATTTTTTGTTCTAGTTCTGTAAAAAATGTCACTGGTAATTTGATAGGGATTGCATTGAATCTGAAGCTTGCTTTGGGTAGTATAGTCATTTTCATAATATTGATTCTTCCAATCCAAGAACATGATATATCTCTCCATCTGTTTGTGTCATCTTTGATTTCTTTCATCAGTGTCTTATAGCTTTCTGAGTACAGGTCTTTTACCTCCTTAGGTAGGTTTATTCATAGGTATTTTATTCTTTTTGTTTCAGTGGTGAATGGGATTGTTTCCTTAATTTCTCTTTCTGCTCTTTCGTTGTTAGTGTATAGGAATGCAAGAGATTTCTGTGCATTAATTTTGTATCCTGCAACTTTACCAAATTCATTGATTAGCTCTAGTAGTTTTCTGGTGGCATCTTTAGGATTCTCTATGTATAGTATCATGTCATCTGCAAACAGTGACAGTTTTACCTCTTCTTTTCCAATTTGTATTCCTTTTATTTCTTTTTCTTCTCTGATTGCCGTGGCTAGGAATTCCACAACTATGTTGAATAAGAGTGGTGAGAGTGGACATACTTGTCTTGTTTCTGACCTTAGAGGAAATGCTTTCAGTTTCTCACCATTGAGTATGATGCTTGCTGTGGGTTTGTCATATATGGCCTTTATTATGTTGAGGTTGGTTCCCTCTATTCCCACTTTCCGGAGAGTTTTTATCATAAATCGGTGTTGAGTTTCGTCAATAGCTTTTTCTGCATCTATTGAGATGATCATATGGTTTTTATTCTTCAATTTGTTAATATGGTGTATCACATTGATTGATTTGCATATACTGAAGAATTCTTGCATCCCTGGGATAAATCCCACTTGATCATGGTGTATGATCCTTTTAATGTGTTGCTGGATTCTGTTTGCTAGTGTTTTGTCAAGGATTTTTGCATCTATATTCATCAGTAATATTGGTCTGTAATTTTCTTTTTTTGTAGTATCTTTGTCTGGTTTTGGTATCAGGGTGATGGTGACCTCTAGAATGAGTTTGGGAGTATTCCTTCCTCTGAAATTTTTTGGAAGAGTTTGAGAAGGATGGGTGTTAGCTCTTCTCTAAATGTTTGATGGAGTTCCCCTGTGAAGCCCTCTGGTCCTGGGTTTCTGTTTGTTGGAAGATTTTTTTTTTTTTTTTTTTTTTGGTACGCGGGCCTCTCACTGTTGTGGTCTCTCCCGTTGCGGAGCACAGGCTCCAGACGCGCAGGCTCAGCGGCCATGGCCTACGGGCCTAGCCGCTCTGCAGCATGAGGGAACTTCCCAGACCTGGGCACGAACCCGTTTCCCCTGCATCGGCAGGTGGACTCTCAACCACTGCACCACCAGGGAAGCCCTGCTGGAAGACTTTAAATCACAGTTTCAATTTCATTACTTGTGATTGGTCTGTTCATATTTTCTATTTCTTCCTGGTTCAGTCTTGGAAGGTTATACCTTTCTAAGAATTTGTCCATTTCTTCCAGGTTGTCCATTTTATTAGCATAGAGTTGCTTATAGTAGTATCTTATGATGCTTTGTATTTCTCCTGAGTCCGTTGTAACTCTTTCATTTCTAATTTTATTGATTTGAGTCCTCACCCTCTTTTTCTTGATGAATCTGGCTAAAGGTTTATCAATTTTGTTTATCTTCTCAGAGAACCAGCTTTTAGTTTTATTGATCTTTGCAATTGTTTTCTTTGTTTCTATTTCATTTATTTCTGCTCTGATCTTTATGATTTCTTTCCTTCTACTAACTTTGGGTTTTCTTTGTTCTCCTTTCTCTAGTTCCTTTCAGTGTAAGATTAGATTGTTTATCTGAGATTTTTCTTGTTTCTTGAGGTAGGCTTGTATTGTTATAAACTTCCCTCTTAGAACTGCATTTGCTCCATCCCATAAGTTTTGGATTGTCGTGTTTTCATTGTCATTTGTCTCTAGGTATTTTTTGACTTCCTCTTTGAGTTCTTCAGTGATCTCTTGGTTATTTAGTAACATATTGTTTAGCCTCCATGTGGCTGTGTTTCTTAAGTTTTTTCCCCCTGTAACTGATTTCTAATCTTATAGCACTGTGGTTGGAAAAGATGTTTGATATGATTTCAATTTTCTTAAATTTACTGAGGCTTGATTTGTGACCCAAGATGTGATCTATCCTGGAGAATGTTCCATGTGCACTTGAGAAGAAAGTGTAATCTGCTGTTTTGGGATGTGATGTCCTATAAATATCAATTAAATCTATCTGGTCTATTGTGTCATTTAAAGTTTGTGTTTCCTTATTAGTTTTCTACCTGGATGATCTGGATGATCACTTTAAGGTGTTAAAGTCCCTCACTATTATTGTGTTACTGTCAATTTCCTCTTTTATAGCTGTTAGCAGTTGCCTTATGTATTGAGGTGCTCCTATGTTGGGTGCATATATGTTTATAATTGTTATATCTTCTTCTTGGATTGATCCCCTGATCATTATGTAGTGTTCTTCCTTGTCTCTTGTAACATTCTTTCTTTTAAAGTCTATTTTATCTGATATGAGTATTGCTACTCCAGCTTTCTTTTGATTTCCATTTGCATGGAATATCTTTTTCCATCCCCTCACTTTCAGTCTGTATGTGTCCCTAGGTCTGAAGTGGGTCTCTTGTAGACAGCATATATATGGGTCTTGTTTTCGAATCCATTCAGTAAGCCTGTGTCTTTTGGCTGGAGCATTTAATCCATTCACGTTTAAGGTAATTATCGATACGTATGTTCCTATTACCATTTTCTTAATTGTTATGGGTTTTTTTTGAAGTTCCTTTTCTTCTTTTGTGTTTCCCACTTAGAGAAGTTCCTTTAGCATTTGTTGTAGAGCCGGTTTGGTCGTGCTGAATTCTCTTAGCTTTTGTTTGTCTGTAAAGCTTTTGATTTCTCAGTTGAATCTGAATGAGATCCTTGATGGGCAGAGGAATCTTGGCTGTAGGTTCTTCCCTTTCGTCATTTTAAATATATTGTGCCATTCCCTTCTGGCTTGTAGAGTTTCTGCTGAGAAATCAGCTGTTAACCTTATGGGAGTTCCCTTGTATGTTATTTGTCATTTTTCCCTTGTTGCTTTCAATAATTTTTCTTTGCCTTTAATTTTTGTCAATTTGATTGCTCTGTGTCTTGGCATGTTTCTCCTTGGGTTTATCCTGCCTGGGACTCTCTGCGCTTCCTGGTGGCTATTTCCTAACCAATGTTAGGGAGGTTTTCAACTGTAATATCTTCAAATATTTTCTCGAGTCCTTTCTCTCTCTCTTCTCCTTCCGGGACTCCTATAATGCGAATGTTGTTGCTTTTAATGTTGTCCCAGAGGTCTCTTAATGTCTTCATTTCTTTACATTCTTTTTTCTTTATTCTGTTCCGCAACAGTGAATTCCACTGTCTTCCAGGTCACTTATGCGTTCTTCTGCCTCAGTTATTCTGCTATTGAGTCCTTTTAGTGTATTTTTCATTTCAGGTATTGTATTTTTCATCTCTGTTTGTGTGTTCTTTAATTCTTCTAGGTCTTTGTTAAACTTTTCTTGCTTCTTCTCAATCTTTGCCTCCGTTCTTTTTCCGAGGTCCTGGATCATCTTCACTCTCATTATTCTGAATTCTTTTTCTGGAAGGTTGCCTATCTCCACTTCATTTAGCTGTTTTTCGGGGGTTTTATCTTGTTCCTTCATCTGATACATAGCCCTCTGCCTTTTTTTTTTTTTTTTCTTTTTGCGTTATGCGGGCCTCTCACTGTTGTGGCCTCTCCCATTTGCGGAGCACAGGCTCCGGACGCGCAGGCCCAGCGGCCATGGCTCACGGGCCCAGCCGCTCCGCGGCACGTGGGATCCTCCCGAAACGGGGCAAGAACCCGCGTCTCCTGCATCGCAGGCGGACTCTCAAGCACTGCGCCACCAGGGAAGCCCAGCCCTCTGCCTTTTAATCTTGTCTATCTTTCTGTGAATGTGGTTTTTGTTCCACAGGCTGCAGAATTGTAGTTCTTCTTGCTTCTGCTGTCTGCCCTCTGGTGGATGAGGCTATCTAAGAGGCTTGTGCAAGCTTCATGATGGGAGGGACTGGTGGTGGGTAGAGCTGGGTGTTGCTCTGGTGGGCAGAGCTCAGTAAAACTTTAATCTGCTTGTCTGCTGATGGGTGGGGCTGGATTCCCTCCCTTTTGGTTGTTTGGCCTGAGGCAAACCAGCACTGGAGCCTACCAGACTCTTTGGTGAGGCTAATGGCAGACTCTGGGAGGGCTCATGCCAAGGAATACTTCCCAGAACTTCTGCAGCCAGTGTCCTTGTCCCCATGGTAAGCCACAGCCACCCCCTGCCTCTACAGGAGACCCTCCAACACTAGCAGGTAGGTCTGGTTCAGTCTCCTATGGGGTCACTGCTCCTTCCCCTGGGTCCCGATGTGCACACTACTTTGTGTGTGCCCTCCAAGAGTGGAGTCTCTGTTTCCCCCAGTCCTGTCAAAGTCCTGCAGTCAAATCCCACTAGCCTTCAAAGTCTGCTTCTCTAGGAATTCCTCCTCCCATTGCCAGACCCCCAGGTTGGGAAGACTGGTAAGTGTTTTCCAGTTTGTGAGTCACCCACCCAGCAGTTATAGGGTTTGATTTTATTGTGACTGTGCCCCTCCTACCGTCTATTGTGGCTTCTCCTTTGTCTTTGGATGTGGGGTATCTTTTTTGGTGAGCTCCAGTGTCTTCCTGTCAGTGATTGTTCAGCAGTTCATTGTGATTCCCGTGCCCTCGCAAGAGGAACTGAGCACACGTCGCCCTACTTTGCCATCTTGAACCAATCTAGTAGCATTATTCTTAATAGCCAAATAGTGGAAACAAACCAAACATCCAGCAACTTATGAACGATAAACAAGATGTGGTATATCCAAACAATGAAATATTATTGTCTTAAAAAGGAATGAAGTATTAATGCATGCTACAACATAGAGGAAACTTGAAAACATAAGACTAAATGAAAGAAGCCAGCTAACAATGCCACATATTGTATAAGTCCATTTATATTAAACGTCCAGTATAGGCAGATCCACAAAGACAGAAAGTAGATTTGTGGTTTCCAGCGACTCAGAGGAGGAGCATAGGAAGTGACAGCTAATGGGTACAGGATTTATTATTGGGGTGATGAAAATATTCTGAAATTAGACAGTCGTGAGAGTTGCACAATTTTGTGGATCTACAAAAAGCCACTGAATTGAATATTTTAAAAGAGTGAATCTTATGTGAATTATATCTCAAAAAATTAAATTGAAAAAAATTAGTATAATAGGGTGAGAGAAATCAGAGACTGACTGTCTATGCCAAGAACTCCTTTAATATCTATTCTGTCTTGTATTAACCAAAAGGATTGCATTGAGCACTTGCCATGTGCCAAGTAATTCTCCCGGAATACTTTACATGTATTCATTCGTGTAATGCCCACAACAATCATATAAACTAGGCGTCATTAGTTTCTGAAGAAACTGAGGTCCAGAGCGGTTATATAAATTGCCCTAGATCTACACAACTAGTAAGTGGTGCAGGTAGGATTTGAACCCATAAAACCTTAGGTCTTAGGGCCTTCCCTAGTGGCACAGTGGTTAGGAATCCACCTGACAATGAAGGGTACATGGGTTCAAGCCCTGATCTGGGAAGATCCCACATGCTGTGGAGCAACTAAGCCTGTGCGCCACAAATACTGAGCCTGTGCTCTAGAGCCCGCGAGCCACAACCACTGAGCCCACGTGCCACAACTACTGAAGCCCACGCATGGAGCCCGTGCTCCACAAAAAGAGAAGCCACCGCAATGAGAAGCCCGCACACCGCAACAAAGAGTAGCCCCTGCTCACCGCAACTAGGGAAAGCCTGTGCTCAGCAATGAAGACCCAACGCAGCCAAAAATAAATAAATTTATTTATTAAAAAAAAAAAAACCTGGCCCTAGAAGAAACCACTATATCATAAACTCTTTTACTGAGGTAAATACATCATCTTCTGCACTAAATTTCCCTTTCACAGCAGCAGCTGTCGCTGTGTTTATCAAGGATACATATTATCTCTGTGGGTTACCCTACTATCTGATCCTGGATCACGGTTCTCAGTTTGTTCCTTAATTCTTTTAAATGCCTTCATGTATCCATCAATCTATCCACCATCCACCATTCATTGGCCAAAACTCAAGAAAAAACTTCAACTGGATTCTCAAGAATATCTCTCAGCATGTCTCCCAGACCACAGAGTTATTCCTCCGAGGGAGAGGAAGAGAGCAGAGGGGAAGGTAGGGGAGAGAAGGAGAGAAGGGGTGGAGCGGGGGAAGAATTTAGATGGGCCGCTTCCTGGTCTTTCACCTTCACACCCCACCAGCTGGAATGGGTCCTTCTGATAAGGATTTCCTAAAGAGGGTCAGAGATTTTCCTTTGAACTGTGAGCGCTGTCCTACCCCATTTGGCCCTTAGGGACTAATCGGACAGCTGGGTCAGCTCCCTAGCCTGGCCCTGTTGTCCTCCACATGCTACCCCCTCCCCCCCTACCACCTGCCTGTGCTGGTAAGGTTCTAGAATGCCTGGAGTCTGAGCCTCATTTCCCTACCTTTATTTATTAGTCCCAAGTGCAATGACTGTAATTATCTCTCGTGGGAGAGGATCACAGGTTCCACTTGAGCTTCCTGGCCTCCTTGCTCTGTCGCTGGGCTCCAGGACCAAGGAGGAAGCAGCAGCTGCTTGTCCCTCACCTCCCCTTTCATGCTTCCCTATCTAGGTACCTCCCATTTTATGTCCTGTGGGCTTGGTCTCTCCCTCCCTCAACAAAAAATATTCCCATCCTTTGGCTCTTTTTTTTTTTTTTTTTTTTTTTTTTTTCTTTTTTTTGCAGTACGCGGGCCTCTCACCGTTGTGGCTTCTCCCGTTGCGGAGCACAGGCTCCGGACATGCAGGCTCAGCGGCCACGGCTCACCGGCCCAGCCGCTCCGCGGCATGTGGGATCTTCCCGGAACCCGTGTCCCCTGCATTTGGCTCATTTTTTATTGTAATAAGAATGGGTGGTGGTTGAAATAATAGCCAACACTCACAAAGTGCTTATAGTGGGCAGGCACTAATCTAGGAGCTTCAAATCTAGGACGATGTTAAGCCCTAGCAACAACCCCCTGCCGTAGGTAGTACTTTCATCATCTCTATTTACAGAGGAGAAAAATGAGGCACAGAGAGGTTGTGACAGAGGTGAGTTACAGCACTGAGTGACCGAGCTGAGATCTGAAGCCAGCTGAGTCCGGCATCAGAGTCTTTTTCACTATGCCATACTCCTCATAGTACAGAGTAGCTTATATATTATTCTTTCTGGCTGACATGTTTGTATTGTAAGAAGGACTTTCAGGATACCAGTTCTTGACTCAAAGGTGGGAGGAAAGGCAAACAGATATATTTCGGGTGAGTTTAGGTGCCGGCCTTCTCAGGCTGGCTCCACCTATTCTGGGTCTGCCAATTGACATTTCCTCATTTGGCCTCAGATGCTAATTAAGGTTTCTGGTGATGATGCTGAGGCAGGCACTACAGGTTCCTGAACTGCCTTCTGAATCATCCAAGAAAGATTAAGTTGTGCGCAGCCTGGTTCATTCATTAAACAAGTTCTATCACCAGGCACCCAATATTAACGCCCTGCCTTCAACAAGCTGCAGTTTGATGGGGGAAGTACATATTAATCAAATAATCACGCGATAAGTGTAAGATTGCAACTGTGACAAAGGCAACTAAGTGTGAAGCATAATAAAGGTCTGATCCATTCAGGGGGTCAGGGAATTGACTGAGGCTGAGGAGTTGACTGAGTGGAGATCTTTTTTTAAAAATAAGTTTACTTATTTATGGCTGTGTTGGGTCTTCGTTGCTGCTCACGGGCTTTCTCTAGTTGCGGAGAGCAGGGGCTACTCTTCATTGCAGTGCGCGGGCTTCTCATTGCAGTGGCTTCTCTTGTTGCAGAGCACGGGCTCTAGGCGCACAGGCTTCAGTAGTTGTGGCGCATGGGTTTACGTGCTCCGCGGCATGTGGGATCTTCCGGGACCAGGGCTTGAACCCGTGTCCCCTGCACTGGCAAGTGGATTCTTAACCACTGTGCCACCAGGGAAGTCCTGAGTGGAGATCTTGAAGCAACAAGGGTCAACTAGGTGAACAGAGGAGGGAAGGACATTCTAGGCAGGGAGAACATGCAAAGCCCTGGGGTGGGACAGAGCATGGTAAATAGGAGGCCAAGGAAACTGGAATGGAGAGAATAAAGAGGAAGATGCTGAAAAGGTGGGGAGGACAAACTACACAGGGCTTGTAGACCACATGGAAGTTTTGCTTTATGCTAAGAGGGAGGCAAAGCACAGAAGCGTTTGATCAGATTTTCATTTTGAACTCATCACTCTGACTGACGTGTGAATGACTGTTGTTTTACAGAAATGCTACCTCATTTAATCCCCACCACAATCCTGTGACCGTTATTGTTATTCCTGTCATACAGGTTCAGAAAGGTTAAATAATGTACCCAGGTCATTCCACTACTAAATGCCCAGGAAAAGGACCCAAGTTTTCTTGATTCCAAGCCCTGTCCAAAACTCCTTCCTTAAATAATCCCAAATCAGGGGCAGGTTGAGGCCATTCCTCCTGCCACACCTACCCAGACCTCTGGGAACAGTTACCAAAGAGAAGAGGTATGCCTCCCTCTTTCTAGTTACCTGACTGCTCATTGGGGTGTGCCTGCAGCCCAGCCCTCTTCCATCCTCTAAATGCCTGCCAAGCAACCAAGCACAAAATTGGCCAAAAAAGAATCTTCTTGGGCAGGTGATTAACACCTGACTTTTCTCCTCCAGTTTTAGTCAAATAGCCTAGTAACTAACAGTGCAAATTTATCAAAGCAGTTACAGTCAGCGCCTTGAAGGCTTGATTGCTCCGTGAAGTTCAACGCAAATTACCTTTAAAATGCCTTTCTAATATCTTATGTGTAGATTTTTTTTTTTTCCTAGCAACACACTTGGAGCACAAATAACTTTTGCCTGGAGAAACATCAGTATTCTGAAAAACAATGACATTGATCTTTCTCAAATATTCTACATTTTCTCTCTTTTGAAATGAATAAGAGGATAATGCAGACAGGATTTTAGAAACTGTACCTTTGTAGGAGGTATGGGGGAGCAGAGTTGGCACAAATAAGAATTGAGGTACTGTCTCTGCTCTGGCATGAGAACGTGGGATAAGGCCCTAAACTTAGTGAGTCAGTTCTGATTCACCCTTTGTGTTTCTTTTTAATGCTCATATCCAGCTCAGATCCAATAGAGAGGCGAGTAGCAGAGGGTCTGGGGGATGGCTGTGGACTAGGTGAGGAAGAGGTGAAATGGATCACTTAGGCACTGATGGAAGGCAGGAAAGAAGTAAGGTGGGAGAAATAGCCAGAAGAGGGACTGCAGGAGGAAAGAGAATGGTTGAAAATGCACAGGGAAAGTAAAGAGAAAACAGTGAGAAAGTAGAGGGAACAAAGAAAGACACGGCTGCACGGTCGAGAGAGTATCCTTCTGTCCTTACCATGAAAGATTCACCACTCTTACCAAGGACTTCTGTGATCTGGACTCCCCGTCACTCGACTCCAGCCAGCCTAACTCCCTCGGTGCTCTTGAGCACGCCTGCCTTAGGACCCTCCATTTTCTGTCTTTTCCCCCGGACTGTCAACTAGGTTTGCCCCGTCACCTCCTTCACGACTCTACCCGTTGGCTGCACTAACCACGCCCTACATAAAGTAGCACCTCTCTCGCTCTCTAACTTCTTTACCACGCTTTATTCTTCAAGCTGAAATCACCAGCCGACATCGTATTTATTTGGCTATTGTCTGAACCTCCTGCGGCCCACCCTCCCCTTTCCCAGAAGGTAAATTCCGTGTGAACAGGGACTTTGTTTTGCTCACTGCTCTATCTCCAGCACCCAGAAGAGGGCCTGACGCTTTGTGAGGGCTCCGTGCACGCCGCAGGAATCAAGGGGTGGGTGCGGGTGGGAGAAGGGACCAGAAGAGAAGTGCTTGGAAGGGGTATCCAACGCAATAGCACACCTGCCGTTCTTTTTCTCTTTCTCTTCTCCCCGTCTTTCCTTCTCCACTTTAAAGGCTAAGGACAAGAAGCGGGAATGAGAGAAATAAGGGAAAATCCAAATTAGTCCAGCTCAAGTCCTGGTGAAAAGTGCACGATGGAGAAGGGCAAAAGGGAGAGAACAAATGCACACGCAAAAGTGAAAGAAGTGAAAAGTAAGAAGAAAAGGCTGGCAGACGTCACTCTCTCGGGTCACTCTCCCCGAGTCCCTCTCCCGGCCGGCGCGTCTCGTCTCGCCTTCGCCACCACCGCGGAGGAGACGAAGCCCGCCTTCCCCGGAGGGCGCCCCAGGCCCGCCTCGGCCGAGGCCCGGCACGCGCCCGTCGGAGCCGCGAAGGCGGCGGGACTACAGCTCCCAGGGTGCCGAGCGCGGGGGCGCCTGCGCAGTGCGGCGGGAGGCGGCGGTCTGTTCTCCGCTGAGGAGGAGCGGGGCAGAGGAGGGAGGCAGCGGGTGAGAGTTCAGAGTTCAGCAGCAGCAGCCCGAGCCCATGATTCCCATATGCCCTGTAGTTTCTTTCACCTATGGTGAGTATAAATGTGCCCCGTCGGGGTCCCCGCGTGGCCCCTTTCCCGGCCCGGGGCGGCGGGGAGGCGCGGGGGGTTGGGGCAGGCTCTGGGGAGGAGGCGGCGGCCGCCACCCGGGCGTGCGAGTGAGTGAGGGAGTGCGAGGCGGGAGGGGGAGGCGGCGCGGCCGCGGCCCGGCCCGGCGAGGGCGGCTTCTCACGGAGCCTCTCTCTCTCTCTCCCCTTCCCTCCATCGGCGTCTCTGCCCCTCCGCTCCTCTCCTCCCGCCATGGGATCCGACTCTCCGTGCCCGTCGCAGTGCCCAGCCGGCTGGGGGAAGATGCCAAAATGGCGACCGGCAACTACTTTGGATTCACCCACAGCGGGGCGGCGGCGGCGGCGGCTGCGGCCCAGTATAGGTAACGGCTCCCCGCCCTCTCCCTCCTCTCCCCCTGCTCGCCCCTCCGCCCGGATCCCGCCGACACGACGCCCACACGCCCGCCGCCCCCCCTGTGTCCCCCCCGTCCGAGCGCCCGCCGGCGGCAGGCCGAGCCCCGCGGCCTCGCCCGGCCTGGGGCGGGCAGCGGCCCCGGTGGGGGCGGGAGCGGGAGACTGTGAGGCGGAGGGCCTCCCGGGCCTTTGGCGGCCCCGCAGCTAAAATGGCCTCCCGCGGCCTCGGAGCCGAGCCGCCACCCCCGCCGGGCTGGGAGGGAGGGAGCCGAGGCCGCGGCCCCTGCGGTGCCTCCGGTCCCCGCCCCCGCCGGGCCGGTCCCCACCTCCGATCCTCCTCCCACTTGGGGAAAGAGATGGTGGGCGAGGGCACCTTTCGGGGAGTGCGGAGTCGCGCCGCCGCCCGGGCACCGGTCCTCGCCCGGTGCTCCGGCCCCCAGAGCCCAGATAACGTGTTGTTTTCTCGGGTGCCTTCTGCTGCGTCCCGTGGTCTCCCCTGGCCGTCCACCCGATCCCCGCAAACAGACTGTGGGTGTCATCGCATTCGTTTAGTTCCTTTAGTTCTCCCTTCAAGGAGAGAGGTAAACACACCAACCACCTGTGAATTGTGTAGCTGGCAGACTGGAAGAGATGTGCGAAGTTTCTAGTGCTGATAAATGAGTCCACAGCTTTGTTCTAGCTGTTGCGTTTAGGCTCCAGGTGGGCCAGTAATTTCCCTTGGCGGGTCTTTCCCCTCCAGGCAAATGAAGAGTGCAAGTGAGGTGCCGAGTTAGTGAAATGCACCCTATGAAATCTCTTACTTAAGGGAAGCTCTAATTTCTGAAGTTTCTGTAGTTCGTTATATATCTTATCAAAAGAAAAACACTAGGTTCTGTTGTTGTTACTTTTGAGTCAGTCTGAGACAGTCTCTTTAGACTCAGGCCGTAAGCGTTCAGGGCTCCTAAGTGATCAGCTTTTTATAGAGAGAGATTATATTAGATATCTGTGTACTAGGTAAATTAGCTATTGGTTAATAAACCCGGGTAGTTTTCTCACCTCATTCACTTCAGGCAGCGGGTTGTCTAATGGAAAGGACATCACTGGGAACCAGAAGACCTGGGTTCCAGTCTTTTTTGCTCCGGATTTTAATGACGTTGGGGACATCTCTTATCTGGTCTTTCATTTTCCTCATCTGTAAAATTGGGCTATCTTTTTTGGTTAAAACTGGTAATTCTGAGGAACAGAGTTGCCATATTTCATGGAATTATAAGATAGCATTTATTATAAAGGAAGGGTATCATTATTTTATGTATCACTGAAAAAATCACCACCAGTTAAAATATGACTCAATGCTTAAGACCCCATTGATTTTTAAGAGATGTTAAAATGTGTAAATATGTTTTATTGATGAAATTAATATTCTACTAATTGTCAAATGCGTTGAACGCGTGTGGCATTTTTTTTTACAAGTCTCTTTTACCTTAAAGCTTATTTCCAGAAAAAGAACTGAGATGACACATTATTGGGGCATGATCTTGGGGCTTTTCAAACTTTTAAAAAATTCTTTACTTACAAATTTGATAATTAAACAACTAACAAAGTCCCAGCCATTTTAATAAAGAGCAAATAATTTTTGTGGAGAGAAAAATCAAGCCATTTTCTTTTTCTGGGAAACAAGATACAGCTAATTAGCACTGTGCCGTAAATCTGCTACCAAGTACTGTGTGTCCTACACAAGGCTGTATTTAACCATTTAAGTTTTAATTGTTTTACACAGTATTTTTCTGTTACTATGGGCAGAGTGATTTGTTGGATTATTAACTGTTTACTGAAAATGTAGTGGGTTTGTTCTTTGTGGCAGTTTTGAAATATTTTTTCGAATGCAAACCTATAGATAGAAATGAGGGGAGGAAATGCCAATTTAAAGATAACCATTTTTTGATCAAATATTTGCATGTAAGTATTTTATCCCAGTATAGGAAGCTATTACAGATTTCTGTACCTAGTTTTTCTTTGGCTTTGAATCTTACAAAGTTTCAGTAAACTGTAACAGCAATCCAAAGTATTAAATTGCTTGTTAATATGTGTGTCTAATGAGAAAAGACTAGTCTTTTGACATTACTTATTTATGCATGTATTGGCAAAACTAATTGTTAAGATGCTCTGTCCTTGTATATAACATACTATATAGAATTGTTTGTTTTTAATGGAAAGAAATCAGGTCCAATAATGCTAATACCTTGGTTCAAGGAAGATGAACAAATAGCATTAATAATTAAAAGCATATGCAAAAAATGCAGTGATGGTGCTCATCTTTCTTCCTGTCTAGAAATCATTAAAATGTAACTTTGAGACATGGAAGACCAAGGCTTACTTTGCAAAAAAGAATTATTTTTGAAGGATGTAAACTCAAGGAGATCTTAAACATTTACCTGGAGATTATGTGAATAGTTGCTTCACCTGTCATTGAGTGCAGATAACTGAGAGTAACTATTCTAAGTCTAGAATTAATTCCGGTTCTTAGTTTTCTTGGTTACCACTATGTGAGGTATTTGATTAAATTTATTTTAAATTTAGACTTTCTTTTTGCTTGTTAATATTTGAGATTTATAATGGCATACTAAGTATCAAAGTTCTTTAAGAGATGTTGTAAAGATCTCTTATAAGTTCTACTACTAATAACCTTTAGATAAACCAGGTTTTTCTTTTGTATAAGACATATTAAATATTTTTGTGGTAAGCATTTATTCAGTCTTTGTGCTACACGTTCCGTCAGCTACTGATTGCTTTTCTTCCTGCTTCTGTATTTTTTTAAGGCTAGTAAATAAACCTATTGGTGCCATTTGCCACTATTGCAAATGTAATCTTTTCATTTTCTTACCTTTCATGTGCTTTTTTTCCCCTTGGCAGTGACAAAATCAGAAAGGTTTTAAGTATTAATAAATGTTAATTTGGGGTGTGTAGGACAAGGCAGAGCTCAAGCATGATGAAAAAATAGGAATGGCTTCATGGCAGAAAGGGAACTTGGTTAGATAGGTACCTACTTCAGTAGAGTACCTTTTTTGTTTGAGAAGATATACTTAAAAACTTTTAGACAGACATTAATTTTATAATAAATCTTGAAAAAAATGATTTCAGCAGTTGTAAGAACTTAGGGTAACAAAGAATGTGAGAAAGATAATTCTCAGTGGAAAAAACTTTCTAATTAACTATCATAGGATCAAATGAGTTTTTTTGTCTCCTTCATTGGCAGTTTTACAGAAGTTCTCATAGGAGTTCTTCAATTTTTGAAGGGGATTTGTGGCATAAACAAATATGCTATGTATATGTAATATAAACTAAAGTAATCCCATTATATCCCACTATGAATAGGCATAACTTTTTCTTGGAGAGTTTTAAACAGCTAGTTTCTTGTATTCTTTAGAAAAACCTTGGTCATATCATTCTTGTCACCTTTCTATCTACTCAAGACGCTTGTCTGTTAACCTGCATAACCTAAATGTTTAGCTTGTGCTTAAACTAATTTTCTTTGTTCTATCTATAGCTCTTAGTGTATCATTGGTATCTGAATGTTATTCTACCTTCAATAAAGTTAGCTATTTAAAATAATCATTCGCCAACATTTTTTTTACCCTTTTAATATCTAGAATTAATTGAGTTCAAAAACTTGATAGAGTAATGATTGTATAAAGGTACAAAATAATTGCCCCCATATTCTTAGGATCTCAGCAAATGTTCTTAAATAATAAATGTTTAAGTGGATTTCGACTGTTGTCTGGACATTAGCTTAAATTAAGCATCTGTTAGTCAAAAGAAGGCATCTCATCTAGTGATTCTTGAGATTTCTTTAGGACATCTGTTCCTAAAGGATAAGTATCTTTTCACATCACTAAGATAACTTTGGGCAGGTTGATTGGCCAGTGAATTTCCCTCCTCTTTTTTGCTTTTTATTTGAATGTAGAGTTAAGAATATTGTATCTTGAAGGAAAGAATGAAAGTAACACTAGTAAGGTAGAAAGAAGTAATCACTAACTGAGATGGTGAGAAAACCAGGTGAACAGGTTTTTGAAACCGATCTTAGTGATGGAAATTTACTGGCTCTACCAAAAAAAAATTTACTGGAACTACTAATTATATCAGCTCCTCCATTGTTGAATCAGAGATCTTAGGATTCATATTGCGTGAATGAATTTGAAATAATGAAAATTTTCTTTCCAAAAGGATTAGTGCTTTTACAATGATGATATATCCTGTATGTGTTATTAGTAGCCTTAAGAGTAGGATGAGGGAGAATAGCCCTGTATAGAATGCTCAAGGTGTATGCTTGACTGTGTTTTTATAACCTGCCTCACAGTATACTATAATGAAAAGGCTTTGGATTTGAATCTCAACTCTATCTCTTTAGACACTTATGCAAGTCACCTAATCTTTCTACAACTCAGTTTCCTCAACTAACTTGCTTTGAGGTGAAGTTATTAAATATAAACCTTCCTAGCCTAGTGCTTGATTTTCAATAGGCATTTTACCAATGCTAGTTTTCTATAGAGATTTGTATAATAATACTAAAAGTGTTTTAAAAGCTCTCCTTAGTTGATGGCTATCATACACTTAATATATAGAGCTTCATAATCTCAAATGTTTTAAAAGTAGGTACTTGAGTATCAGTTGGAGGCCTCAGTTTCAGTGTCAGTTTAATAGGGACCTCCAAGTTTTTAATTATTTGCAAGCAACATGATTATAATCAACAGACTAATGTGAGAAATAATAAGAGTTCAAATTTTCTGGATCTACGCTCACTCCTGTTTCAGCAATGTTGAATTAGATTATCAAATTTCAAATAAGTCCTTTTTATATAGCCATAAAATCTATTAAGTAGAAATAAAACTAATGAGATATACAAAACACTTTAAAAAAAATACAATAGGCTATAAAGGACATAAAAGAAGACAAATAATTGAAGATGGGCTGTGTTCATGCAGTGAAAAAAAATCAGTACTATCAAGTTATCGATTTTCTCCTAAGTAGTCTATATGTTTTAATTGCAATAAAAATCACAACAGGCTTTTTGGGGTAACTTGATAAAGGAGTTCTCATGTTGATAGTGAAGAGAGTATTTGTCCAAAAGTAGTCATGACAGTCTTGTAAGATATCATAAGGAAGGTCTTGTATTAGCAGGGACCAAAAGATGTTATTAAACAGGAAAATGTGGTATTCGTAGAGGGATAGACAAATAGATCATTGGCTTAAAATAGCCCAGAAATAGATGTATGCTTATGGGCAGTTGGATTAGAATATATAGCTGTTTAAGTAGAGGTATTTGTCAAAAAAAAAGCAAATCAACCAAATTATTATTCAGAAGTACACCATCAGGATAATCAGAAGACAGTCCTTGGGCTTATAAATGTAGTAATTGACAAAGTATGTTAGAATTACTAGAATGAGATTAAAGGTGAGGAGTGCGCCAACAACATTGTCCTTGGCATCACTCTATCAGAATTAGGGTCGTTGTTCCGAGTATAACATTTCTTAGTGTTTTGTGAAAGCTGTGTGCAGTGCGGCTCTAAATTCATCCTTGCAGAGGGCGAATTAATGAAGCAAAGCTTTAACACTGGGCTTTTTTGTTGTTTTAGTATTAGTCTCCTCATGTAATATATACATTAAAATACGTTCATAGGGAGTAACTTACAGTATGCATAGTCCCTGCTTTCAAGGAGTTTACACTCCTGGGGGATGAGGGTAGGGGCAGGTATACCTCCAGGTAACTATGCCATGATAGTGATCATAACTGAGTTTTTTTTTTTTTTTTTTAACATCCTTATTGGGGTATAATTGCTTTACAATGGTGTGTTAGTTTCTGCTTTATAACAGAGTGAGTCAGTTATACATATATATATGTTCCCGTATCTCTTCCCTCTTTGTCTCCCTCCCTCCCCCCCTCCCTATCCCACCCCTCCAGATAGCCACAAAGAACCGAGCCGGTTTCCCTGTGCCATGCGGCTGCTTCCCACTGGCTATCTACCTTACGTTTGTTAGTATATATATGTCCATGTCTCTCTCTCGCCCTAACACACCTCACCCTTCCCCCTCCCCATATCCTCAAGTCTGTTCTCCAGTAGGTCTCTGTCTTTATTCCTGTTTTACCCCTAGGTTCTTCATAACATTTTTTTTTCTTAAATTCCATATATATGTGTTAGCATACGGTATTTGTCCTTCTCTTTCTGACTTACTTCACTCCGTATGACAGACTCTAGATCTATCCACCTCATTACAAATAGCTCAATTTCGTTTCTTTTTATGGCTGAGTAATATTCCATTGTATATATGTGCCACATCTTCTTTATCCATTCATCCGACGACGGGCACTTAGGTTGTTTCCATCTCCGGGCTATTGTAAATAGAGCTGCAATGAACATTTTGGTACATGACTCTTTCTGAATTCTGGTTTCCTCAGGGTATATACCTAGTAGTGGGATTGCTGGGTCATATGGTAGTTCTATTTGTAGTTTTTTAAGGAACCTCCATACTGTTCTCCATAGTGGCTGAACCAATTCACATTCCCACCAGCAGTGCAAGAGTGTTCCCTTTTCTCCACACCCTCTCCAGCATTTATTGTTTCTAGATTTTTTGATGATGGCCATTCTGACTGGTGTGAGATGATATCTCATTGTAGTTTTGATTTGCATTTCTCTAATGATTAATGATGTTGAGCATTCTTTCATGTGTTTGTTGGCAGTCTGTATATCTTCTTTGGAGAAATGTCTATTTAGGTCTTCTGCCCATTTTTGGATTGGGTTGTTTATTTTTTTGTTATTGAGCTGCATGAGCTGCCTGTAAATTTTAGAGATTAATCCTTTGTCAGTTGATTCATTTGCAAATATTTTCTCCCATTCTGAGGGCTGTCTTTTGGTCTTGTTTATGGTTTCCTTTGCTGTGCAAAAGCTTTGAAGTTTCATTAGGTCCCATTTGTTTATTTTTGTTTTTATCTCCATTACTCTAGGAGATGGGTCAAGAAGGATCTTGCTGTGATTTATGTCATAGAGTGTTCTGCCTATGTTTTCCTCTAAGAGTTTGATAGTTTCTGGCCTTACATTTAGGTCTTTAATCCATTTTGAGCTTATTTTTGTGTATGGTGTTAGGGAGTGATCTAATCTCATACTTTTACATGTACCTATCCAATTTTCCCAGCACCACTTATTGAAGAGGCTGTCCTTTCTCCACTGTATATTCCTGCCACCTTTATCAAAGATAAGGTGACCATATGTGCATGGGTTTATCTCTGGGCTTTCTATCCTATTCCATTGATCTATCTTTCTGTTTTTGTGCCAGTACCATACTGTCTTGATTACTGTAGCTTTGTAGTATAGTCTGAAGTCAGGCAGCCTGATTCCTCCAGCTCCATTTTTTGTTCTCAAGATTGCTTTGGCTATTCGGGGTCTTTTGTGTTTCCATACAAATTGTGAAATTTTTTGTTCTAGTTCTGTGAAAAATGCCAGTGGTAGTTTGATAGGGATTGCATTGAATCTATAGATTGCTTTGGGAAGTAGAGTCATTTTCACAATGTTGATTCTTCCAATCCAAGAACATGGTATATCTCTCCATCTGTTTGTATCATCTTTAATTTCTTTCATCAGTGTCTTATAATTTTCTGCATACAGGTCTTTTGTCTCCTTAGGTAGGTTTATTCCTAGATATTTTATTCTTTTTGTTGCAATGGTAAATGGGAGTGTTTTCTTGATTTCACTTTCAGATTTTTCATCATTAGTATATAGGAATGCCAGAGATTTCTGTGCATTAATTTTGTATCCTGCTACTTTACCAAATTCATTGATTAGCTCTAGTAGTTTTCTGGTAGCATCTTTAGGATTCTCTATGTAGAGTATCATGTCATCTGCAAACAGTGACAGCTTTACTTCTTCTTTTCCGATTTGGATTCCTTTTATTTCCTTTTCTTCTCTGATTGCTGTGGCTAAAACTTCCAAAACTATGTTGAATAAGAGTGGTGAGAGTGGGCAACCTTGTCTTGTTCCTGACCTTAGTGGAAATGCTTTCAGTTTTTCGCCATTGAGGATGATGTTGGCTGTGGGCTTGTCATATACGGCCTTTATTATATTGAGGAAAGTTCCCTCTACACCTACTTTCTGCAGGGTTTTTATCATAAATGGGTGTTGAATTTTGTCAAAAGCTTTCTCTGCATCTATTGAGATGATCATATGGTTTTTCTCCTTCAATTTGTTAATATGGTTAATCACATTGATAGATTTGCGTATATTGAAGAATCCTTGCATTCCTGGAATAAACCCCACTTGATCATGGTGTATGATCCTTTTAATGTGCTGTTGGATTCTGTTTGCTAGTATTTTGTTGAGGATTTTTGCATCTATGTTCATCAGTGATATTGGCCTGTAGTTTTCTTTCTTTGTGACATCCTTGTCTGGTTTTGGTATCAAGGTGATGGTGGCCTCGTAGAATGAGTTTGGGAGTGTTCCTCCCTCTGCTATATTTTGGAAGAGTTTGAGAAGAATAGGTGTTAGCTCTTCTCTAAATGTTTGATAGAATTCGCCTGTGAAGCCATCTGGTCCTGGGCTTTTGTTTGTTGGAAGATTTTTAATCACAGTTTCAATTTCAGTGTTTGTGATTGGTCTGTTCATATTTTCTATTTCTTCCTGATTCAGTCTTGGCAGTTTGTGCATTTCTAAGAATTTGTCCATTTCTTCCAGATTGTCCATTTTATTGGCATAGAGTTGCTTGTAGTAATCCCTCATGATTTTTTGTATTTCTGCAGTGTCAGTTGTTACTTCTCCTTTTTCATTTCTGATTCTATTGATTTGAGTCTTCTCCCTTATTTTCTTGATGAGTCTGGCTAATGGTTTATCAATTTTGTTAATCTTCTCAAAGAACCAGCTTTTAGTTTTATTGATCTTTGCTATTGTTTCCTTCATTTCTTTTTCATTTATTTCTGATCTGATTTTTATGATTTCTTTCCTTCTGCTAACTCTGGGGTTTTTTTGTTCTTCTTTCTCTAATTGCTTGAGGTGCAAGGTTAGGTTGTTTATTCGAGATGTTTCCTGCTTCTTAAGGTGGGCTTGTATTGCTATAAACTTCCCTCTTAGAACTGCTTTTGCTGCATCCCATAGGTTTTGGGTCGTTGTATCTCCATTGTCATTTGTTTCTAGGTATTTTTTAATTTCCTCTTTGATTTCTTCAGTGATCACTTCGTTACTAAGTAGTGTATTGTTTAGCCTCCATGTGTTTGTATTTTTTACTGCTCTTTTCCTATAATTGATATCTAATCTCATGGCGTTGTGGTCGGAAAAGATACTTGATATAATTTCAATTTTCTTAAATTTACCAAGGCTTGATTTGTGACCCAAGATATGATCTATCCTGGAGAATGTTCCATGAGCACTTGAGAAAAATGTGTATTCTGTTGTTTTTGGATGGAGTGTCCTATAAATATCAATTAAGTCCATCCTGTTTAATGTATCATTTAAAGCTTGTGTTTCCTTATTTATTTTCATTTTGGATGATCTGTCCATTGGTGAAAGTGGGGTGTTGAAGTCCCCTACTATGAATGTGTTACTGTCGATTTCCCCTTTTATGGCTGCTAGTTTTTGCCTTATGTATTGAGGTGCTCCTATGTTGGGTGCATAAATATTTACAATTGTTATATCTTCTTCTTGGATCGATCCCTTAATCATTATGTAGTGTCCTTCTTTGTCTCTTCTGATAGTCCTTATTTTAAAGTCTATTTTGTCTGATATGAGAATTGCTACTCCAGCTTTCTTTTGGTTTCCATTTGCATGGAATATCTTTTTCCATCCCCTTACTTTCAGTCTGTATGTGTCTCTAGGTCTGAAGTGGGTCTCTTGTAGACAGCATATATATGGGTCTTGTTTTTGTATCCATTCAGCCAATCTGTGTCTTTTGGTGGGAGCATTTAGTCCATTTACATTTAAGGTAATTATCGATATGTATGTTCCTATTCCCATTTTCTAAATTGTTTTGGGTTCGTTATTATAGGACTTTTCCTTCTCTTGTGTTTTTGTCTAGAGAAGTTCCTTTAGCATTTGTTGTAAAGCTGGTTTGGTGGTGCTGAACTCTCTCAGCTTTTGCTTGTCTGTAAAGGTTTTAATTTCTCCATCAAATCTGAATGAGATCCTTGCTGGGTAGAGTAATCTTGGTTGCAGGTTTTTCTCCTTCATCACTTTCAGTATGTCCTGCCACTCCCTTCTGGCTTGTAGAGTTTCTGCTGAGAGATCAGCTGTTAACCTTATGGGGATTCCCTTGTGTGTTATTTGTTGTTTTTCCCTTGCTGCTTTTAATATGCTTTCTTTGTATTTAGTTTTTGACAGTTTGATTAATATGTGTCTTGGCGTATTTCTCCTTGAATTTATCCTGTATGGGACTCTCTGTGCTTCCTGGACTTGATTAACGATTTCCTTTCCCATATTAGGGAAGTTTTCAACTATAATCTCTTCAAATATTTTCTCAGTCCCTTTCTTTTTCTCTTCTTCTTCTGGAACCCCTATAATTCGAATGTTGGTGCGTTTAATGTTGTCCCAGAGGTCTCTGAGACTGTCCTCAGTTCTTTTCATTCTTTTTTCTTTATTCTGCTCTGCAGTAGTTATTTCCACTATTTTATCTTCCAGGTCACTTATCCGTTCTTCTGCCTCATTTATTCTGCTATTGATCCCATCTAGAGTATTTTTCATTTCATTTATTGTGTTGTTCATCATTGTCTGTTTCATCTTTATTTCTTCTAGGTCCTTGTTAACTGCTTCTTGCATTTTGTCCATTCTATTTCCAAGATTTTGGATCATCTTTACTATCATTATTCTGAACTCTTTTTCAGGTAGACTGCCTATTTCCTCTTCATTTGTTAGGTCTGGTGGGTTTTTATCCTGCTCCTTCATCTGCTGTGTGTTTTTCTGTCTTCTCATTTTGCTTATCTTACTGTGATTGGGTTCACCTTTTTGCAGGCTGCAAGTTCGTAGCTCCCGTTGTTTTTGATGTCTGTCTCCAGTGGCTAAGGTTGGTTCAGTGCGTTGTGTAGGCTTCCTGGTGGAGGGGACTAGTGGCTGTGTTGTGGTGTATGAGGCTAGATCTTGTCTCTCTAGTGGGCAGGTCCACGTCTGGTGGTGTGTTTTGGGGTGTCTGTGGACTTATTATGATTTTAGGCAGCCTCTCTGCTAGTGGGTGGGGTTGTGTTCCTGTTTTGCTATATGGTTGGCATAGGTTGTCCAGCACTGTAGCTTGCTGGTCGTTGAGCGAAGCTGGGTGCTGGTGTTGAGATGGAGATCTCTGGGAGATTTTCGCCGTTTGATATTATGTGGGGCTGGGAGGTCTCTTCTTGACGAGTGTTCTGAAGTTGGCTCTCCCACCTCAGAGGCAGAGTCCTGACTCCTGGCTGGAGCAGCAAGAGCCTTTCATCCACTCGGCTCAGAATAAAAGGGAGAGAAAGTAGAGAGAATTAGTATAAGTAGGAGGAAATAGGAAAGAAAGAAAGAAAGAAAGAAAGAGAGGAGGGAAGGAAGGAAGGAGGGAAGGAAGAAAGAAAGAAAGAAGAAAAGAAAGGAAGAAGGCAAGAAGGAAAGAAAGGAGGGAGGGAGGGAGGAGGGAAGGAAGGAAGGAATGAGGGAAGGAAGGAAAAAATACAGAAAGAAAGAAGATACAGTAAAATAAAATAAAGTATAATAAAGTTATTGAATTAAAAAAATAATTATTTAGAGGAAAAAAAAAAGGGAAGGATAGAACCTTAGGACAAATGGTGGAAGCAAAGTTATAGAGACAAAATCTTACATAGAAGCATACACATATACCCTCACAAAAAGAGGTAAAGTGGAAAAAATCATAAAACTTGCTCTCCAAGTCCACCTCCTCAATTTGGGACGATTCGTTGTCTCAAAAAGGGAAGGAAGGAAGGAAAGATAGAAAGAAGGTAAAGTATAACAGAGTTCTTTAAATTAAAATTAATTATTAAGAAAAAAATTAAAAAAAAAAATGGTCGGATAGAACGCTGGGACAAATGGTGGAAGCAAACCTATACAGACAAGATCTCACACAGAAGCATACACATACACATTCACAAAAAGAGGAAAAGGGGAAAAAATCATAGATCTTGCTCTAGAAGTCCGCCTCCTCAATTTGGGATGATTCGCTGTCTATTCATGTATTCCACAGAGGCAGGGTACATCAAATTGATTGTGTAGCTTTAATCCGCTGTTTCTGAGGCTGCTGGGAGAGATTTCCCTTTTTCTTCTTTGTTCTCACAGCTCACAGGGGCTCAGCTTTCGACTTGGCCCTGCCTCTGCGTGTAGGTCGCTGGAGGGCGTCTGCTTTTTGCTCAGACAGGACGGCGTTAAAGGAGCCGCTGACTCGGGGGCTCTGGCGCTCTCAGGCCGGGGGCAGGGAGGGGCACGGAGTGCGGAGCGGTCCTGCGGCGGCAGAAGTCGGCGTGACGTTGCCCCAGCCTGAGGCCCGCCGTGTGTTCTCCCTGAGAAATTGTCCCTGGATCCCGGGAACCTGGCAGTGGCGGGCTGCACAGGCTCCCCGGAAGAGGGGTGGGGGCAGTGACCTGTGCT
>NW_006780291.1:774514-791618 GCF_000442215.2 Lipotes vexillifer
GCGGGCTGCACAGGCTCCCCGGAAGAGGGGTGGGGGCCGTGACCTGTGCTCGCACACAGGCCCCTTGGTGGCAGCAGCAGCAGCCTTAGCGTCTCCTGCCCGTCTCTGGTTTCCGAGCTTTTAGCCGCGGCTCCCGCCCGTTTCTGGAGCTCCTTTAGGCAGCGCTTTTAAAACCCCTCTCCTCGCGCCCCAGGAAACACAGAGGCAAGAAAAGGTCTCTTGCCTCTTGGGTAGGTCCAGACTTTCCCCCGGACTCCCTCCCGGCTATCCGTGGCGCACTAACCCCTTCGGGCTGTGTTCAAGCCGCCAACCCCAGTCCTCTCCCTGCGCTCCGACCGAAACCGAAACCGAGCCTCAGCTCGCAGCCCCGCCCGCCCCCGGCGGGTGAGCACACGAGCCTCTCGGGCTGGTGAGCGCCGGTCGGCGCCGATCCTCTGTGCGGGAATCTCTCCGCTTTGCCCTCCGCGCCCCTGTTGCTGTGCTGTCCTCCGCGGCTCCGAAGCTCCCCGCTCCGCCTCCCGCAATCTCTGCCCGCGAAGGGGCTCCTAGTGTGTGGAGACCTTTCCTCCTTCACGGCTCCCTCCCACTGGTGCAGGTACCGTCCTTATCCTTTTGTCTCTGTTTATTCTTTTTTCTCTTGCCCTACCCAGGTACGTGGGGAGTTTCTTGCCTTTTGGGAGGTCTGAGGTCTCCTGCCAGCGTTCAGTAGGTGTTCTGTAGGAGTTGCTCCACGTGTAGATGTATTTCTGGTGTATCTGTGGGGAGGAAGGTGATCTCTGCGTCTTACTCCTCCGCCATCTTGGAAAGAGTCCATAACTGAGTTTTAATGAAATACTAAAATGGGGAATTGGAGGATTCTGACTATGGAGTTTGAGGTAGGCTTCATGGTCTTTAATTCTGAAAATGGAGGGAAGGTCATTTTAGACAAAATGTGTTGAGCCAAGATAGGAATGAATGAAATCCACCCCCCACTCCTCCCCGCCAGCTGCCCTGTATGGCATGTGGGATCTTAGTTCCCAGACCAGGGATTGAACCCGAGCCCTCGGCTGTGAAAGCGCTGAGTCCTAACCACTGGGCTGCCAGGGAATTAACTAAATTAAATTCTTGATATGGTTGATAGTTGGTGGGTTCTGAAGTCAGGCTAGCTGAGCTGAATCCAGGATCCCTCTACTATTTGTCACGTGACATTGGGCAAACAGTCCTTTAGTACTTGAGTTTCTTCATCTGTAAATTAGAGATAATACTAATAATTACCTCATAGGATTGAAATTATAAAAAAATTCTCCGTCGAACTATGGTATATATAAAAAGAACTGCACATATAATAAGAATATAGCTTGATGAAATGGCATAAGCTGGACACACCTGTATAACCAGCACCCAGATCAAAAAAAAACAACACTATCAGCATCCCTGGAGGCCTCTACAGTCTCCATTGTGATTTGAGAATTCAATGAGATAAAATTTGTAAAGTGCTCAGAATAGCCCCTGCATACATATATCTCCACCAATGTTAATATTATATTCAGTAGACATTTGGAAATGGAGCTCAGAAGAGGGATAAGGGTCATAGTGTAAATCCGAATATCATCCATACGGTGGTGATCCACCATTGTAGGTGTGAGCACGGATGAAACCAGAGAAAGTACAGTGCCTGTCATACATCAGACATTTAGTAAACGGTTTTTGAATGAGTGGGAAACAAAATAGAACAGAGCCATGGTTACAAACTTGGGGGACATCTGTGTTTAAAGTAGGGCCAAAGAAAGAAGCAAATACTGAGACAGGGTCAGGGTAGGCAGAGAGCTGGGAGAAGGTAGTGTTCATAAAAACCAAAAGAAGATGGAGTAATCAGCAATGTTAGGGTTTTAGAGAGGCTGGATAAAGGATTGATAGTTAGCAAGATCTTTGGTATAATTTTCATGGGCAGCCTGTATAGAAAAACTAGAATCTGATCGTTTGGAGCTACAGAAAGACAAGCATAAAATTTTGCATAAGATAGGTCTTGTAGTCGAATTTAGTATTTAAATAAAATTTTTTGTTGCTGTTGTTGATGTGTAGTTGATTTACAGTGTTGTGTGAATTTCTGCTGTATAGCAAAGCGGCTCAGTTATACACACGTATACATTCTTTTTCACATTCTTTTCCATTATGGTTTATCCCAGGATATTGAATGTAGCTCCCTGTGCTATACAGTTGTTTATCCACAAATAAATTCTTGAGGGTCCTAGTGGTTAAATGGGCTTAAAGTATTCGAAAGCACTGGTTTTGAAGATCGATTAAATGAAAATAAAATTTTTAATTCATTTTTTATTTCTGGGAAAAGATACTGTGCCTGAACCATCCCCTCCCGTCCTTGGAAAAATTGTCTTCCACGAAACCGGTCCCTGGTGCCAAAAATGTTGGGGACCACTGACCTAGGATAGTAAAATAGTGAAATAATTGGAGGATGTTGCATTGTCTGAAGTATTGCATTGTCTTTGAAGAAGGTATGAAAGAAAGGAGAGACGCTGTCTTTAATAGTTGGCTTTTAGTTTTCCTTCAACACAGTTGAGGAGTCAGAATTACTAATTCTTTGTTCATACTGGCAAAGAGAAGAAAGTTAACACAAGACGATATTTGACAACTCATAGCTAAGTAAGATAAATACAAAAATAGCACCACTCTAGACAAATGATAATGGTGAAATTGATTGTATAAGCAAAATCTCAGCCTAAGAGTCTATAGATACAATGTCCTAGATGATTTTTTTCAAACTGAAGAATCAGTGAGTGAACAATATATTTATAAGGATAAAAAGGGAAAGTAAGGTATTCTCATCTAGTTAACAGGAAGGACTTCATTATGTAATATTCTGTGACAAGTTCCAGAGCATCCCATTTTGCTAAAAGTATATGTGGCAGAAAGCTTTCATGTTTTGTGATGTTTGTGAACCAAAATTTACTCGATATGGTTCATTAGTGGACAGATGCTTAAGGCAGATATGTATATAAAGGTAGTTGGAAGGAAATAGATGGTGTAGAATTTAAAAGATTCTTTAGATCATTCCAAAGCAAAAAACTGATAATGTTTTACAGTTATGGAACAAAGTAGATGACCATCTCTCTTCAACAAAATATGAGCCATAAAACATTTCAAAACTTTTTTAAGCATTGCATTTTGACAATTCAAATGCAGGAAGATGAACCAAAAGTAATGGTAAGTTAGAACTTATTAGAGAAATATTTGAAATGTGGCATTAGCATTTATGGGATGGACATGTTCCATGTTCATGCATGGAAGTTGATGAGCAGTTATGTTCAGAGAACATGGTGCATTTTGTGTATATGTGGAATAAAAATTTGGGTTTACTGTACTCTGTATTTAAAATTTTCTAATAGTATTTTCATTATCCCTTATTCTTAATGTAAATTGTCAAATGACCTCAAAAATACAGAAAATGTAAGAGGTCCAATGGACCCAAATGATATTTCTCCTGGTATGTTGAGAGTTAGAAGATGTCAAGAAAACTGTCAACGGTTTTCATATGATATTTAACCACCCTCCCTCCCTTGTAGTCTACCCATCTAAAGAGTTGGTAGAAATTTTAGGATTAGTTATTTTATTTGTTCTAGTTTTTAAGAAGAAAATAGAGCCTGAATTTAAATTTCTTCTAAAATTCTACACAGTGATTACAATAACAAGTTTAAGGAATATTTAAAGGTAGTTTGTCTTTGGGGTTATTCCGTGAGAAAGTTTAATTTTGCATCATTCTCAACATTATAAAATACTAAATGTAAAGATAAATTTGTCAGTGATTTTGTAGATACGTAAAATGCCATAATTTGACCTAGAAAAGTCCAGCAATGTTGAGCATTAAATTTGGACTAATGGAAAGGTTAAATTTTGTGTGCCAAGGGAAAGAAAAAAAAGTTTTATCAGTTACTTTACCACTTTATGCAAAATTGAAACAAACACATACAAAGTATGTTTTCCAGGGGAGAAAAAGCACATTTAATAATGTAAGTGACAGGAGCTGCCTACATTTTCTTGCCTGAGACTTGTTTCCCTCATGGCCTTTCAGAAATGAAACATTCCGCATTTGTCCTATAGTGGTTCCTTTAGAAATTTAGCATATTTCACTTAGTTTAAAGTTAATCATCACCTTTATTCTCCTAAACAATACCAGGACTTAAAATGTTTTAACTTTGGTCAGTCCACTCCTGATTTTTGTGCTTTCGTTGTACTATATTTCAGATGT
Organism: Lipotes vexillifer; assembly: GCF_000442215.2. Classification (NCBI taxonomy): domain Eukaryota; kingdom Metazoa; phylum Chordata; class Mammalia; order Artiodactyla; family Lipotidae; genus Lipotes; species Lipotes vexillifer. The sequence continues at coordinate 778,755 of NW_006780291.1, forward strand.
TCTTAACCCCACAACCGTTATTGAACAAAATTATTGTTTTATATAGCTAGTGAGTATTTAAATTTGCCTTCGTATTTACCACTTTTTTATTATTATTTAACATTCATTCACTCTGAGATCATTTTCATTCTTCCTAAAGTAAATCTTTGAGAATATCCTTTAATGTGGGTCTACTGATAACAGTGTTTTTTTTGGTTTTTCTGTCTTTTTTAATCTCAAAATATCTTCATTTCACCCTTCTCATTCTTGAGAAGTCATCACTTAGTTTGTAGGGATTTTTTTCCTCAAGCTGCTTGTGCTTCTCTCTCTTTGGTGTTTACAGTTTCACTCAGATGCCTCTTGGTGAGAATTCCTTATTTAATCCTACTTAGGGTTAGTTGGGGGCTCCTGAATCTGAGGATTGTTATATCAGATATTCTATTTAGATGTTTCCTCTCTCCCTTTTTCTTCATTTGCAACTCCAATGAGTTGTAAGTTACCATTTTTTATTCTTTTCTCCTGGCCTTTTAAAACTCTTTAATATCTTTCATCTCTTTGTGTGCCTTCTGAGTAATTTTTATAGATTTTTTTTTGCCAGCTATGTCTTATCAGTTACATAATGCCTTTCTGAGTTTCTTATTATAATTTTTATATACTGTATTTCATTTCTGGAGATTCTGTTTTTTTTTAATTCATCTGGTTGTTTTTGATTGAACTCTTAGTTCTTGGTCTTGGTTTTCATAGTCTCTTTAAGTGTACTTATTTTATATTTCGTATCCAATACTAATACTTGTCTTTTTTTTTTTTTTTTTTCCAAACTCTTCCTCCTAGTATCTTGTTTCCTTATGGGTTTTGTTTGTGATTTTTGATTGAGATCTCCTCTTTTTTGGAACATGGTAGCATTAGAGAGGAATGAGCATTTTGTGGTACCTGGAAGGAAATAAGTAAATAAATAAACGCCAAACCAAGTAGTTAGTTTTCCTGGTCAGCTAATGTGAATTCCAGAGCCCAAAGTAGGGGAGTGCTGGCTTGTTGTTAAGAATTATCAGGAGAGGCTTCTCTCCTTTACTTGGAGCCAAGGCTAAGACAGGATCCTTACAGTTCTCCCTTAAAGGGGGAAGTGAGCTTTTTCCTAATTCACCTTCTGTTAGTTTTGTGTGGGAGTTCCAAAATTCTAAGCCATTACTTCCCTATGCCTTTGATGTCTCTGCTAACATAGAAAATGATATTTGTACAGCAGCACACCGGGTAAACTGGGAGATTTGGAGCCCTAGATAAGACTATTACACAGCTGTAGGCAGCAGACTTGGGGCTCTGGCCACTTTTGCAGTGCTCATTTTACCAGAGAACAAGTACTTTTTCCATGTCATAAGATAGAAGGAAACATTTTGCTTAAAGGGGCAGTAAGTAAAGAGCAGGAAAATGAATGGTGAATACCATTACAGACTCTAAGTTAATGTTCTGTATCGTAAAATGGTGGTTCTCAAACTTTTTGGTTTTGGGACCCTTCTAACCTCTAGTTATTTTTTTATTTTTTTTTTTTATACACAATGTATTTATTTATTTATTTATGGCCGTGCTGGGTCTTCATTTCTGTGCATGGGCTTTCTCCAGTTGTGGCAAGTGGGGGTCACTCTTCATCGCGGTGCGCAGGCCTCTCACCATCGCGGCCCCTGTTGTTGCGGAGCACAGGCTCCAGACGCGCAGGCTCAGTAATTGTGGCTCACAGGCCCAGCCGCTCCATGGCATGTGGGATCTCCCCAGACCAGGGCTCGAACCCGTGTTGTCTGCATTGGCAGGCAGATTCTCAACCACTGCGCCACCAGGGAAGCCCTAACCTCTAGTTATTAAAAACCCCCAAAAGCTTTTGCTTATGCAGATTATATAATATTTACTATTTTAGAAATTTTTAAAATATTTATTAAATTGTTTTAAAATAGTAAAAATACCACTACATGCTAACCAGAAATATCTTTATGAAAAATAACTATATTCCAACCACTGAAAAAGTAGTAAGATGAGAAGCATTGTTTAACATTTCTACAATTTTTTTTTTTTTTTTTTTTTGTGGTACGCGGGCCTCTCACTGTTGTGGTCTCTCCCATTGTGGAGCACAGGCTCCGGACGCACAGGCTCAGCGGCCATGGCTTATGGGCCTGGCCGCTCCGTGGCATGTGAGATCTTCCCGGACCGGGGCATGAACCCGTGTCCCCTGCATCGGCTGGCGGACTCAACCACTGCGCCACCAGGGAAGCCCCCTCTACAAATCTTTTTAATATCTCAATTAAGATGGTTGGATTCTCATACCTGCTTCTGCATTGTCTGTTGCAGTAAATTGTTCGAATTAAAATATATGAAGGCAATCTGTAATTGAAAAGGGAGAACCAACCTCCTGAGCCCTCTGAAACGGTCTTAGGGACCCTCAGCGGTCCTTGGATCACATTTTGAGAATCACTGTTGTATAGAAACTAATGGAGGTGTAGGATGCTGTTTATGCAGATGAGCTATTTGTACACATAAGTTATTTTAATTTCAGTAGTGACTATAAATTTAGTAGTGTAGTATGAAGCCAGGTCATATTAATGGAATTCAAAAGCACTTAAAGATGGGCCTGAAGTTGGATATAGATTAGGGTTGAGGCCAGAAATGTAGATATTAGAGTTGTGTTGGGATAACTAGAAAGGAGTATTTAAATTCGGGGTTGGTTTGTTTGGTCATTGAAGTTGCCAGCTTGAGAATTCTATTCTGATATCTTTCTACTTATCTTTCATTACTCCCAGAGTAATGCATTAATTAATTAAAAATAGTATAGAAGGGCTTAATGAAAACAACAGTCCCTTATTTTCCTTCTCCCTGCCTCCCAGTTCCCCACCTTTAACGCATTTGGTTTTATTTCTAACCTCCATATCACTAAATAGTATGCTGCTTTTTTATGTCTTAATTTATCAACTTTATTACGCATTATAGTTTGATTTCTTACCATCACGGTTAGGATTTCATACATACTCTCTCATGCTTCTCATTTCTCCTCCCAGATTCAGTGATATGGCTATTTCTGTTACTTCAAACAATGCACACCAATTCTAGTTCCATCAAAGGTAGACAGTATCTTGGTACTCTCTAAGAATCTTGAAACCCTTGTGCTTTACTTTCCCTCTTTCTCCACCCCATCCCCCAACTCAGCTCTTGTTTTCCTTGTGATAACACTTACATTGTGTTCTGTAATCATAGTTTATCTTCCGTGATTTAGGTTGACTCTAAAACCTTAAAGCAGAAAACTGTTTCATTATTATGACTGTAAATAGTATTTACTCCGGAGCCAAATACTGTTTTAGGATTAGAATTCCTCATGTATTCCATTTTTACAACCCTGTATCATCACTTAATAGAGAATCTTTCCAGGGTCAAGTTCACACAGATTTTTCCTTTTTTACACCCTCCTAATTGCTCAACTGAGATCATGACTTTTCTTGAGCAGTTTCATATTTCCTGAAGTCTTTCATTACCCTTTTTTTCACACAAATCTTCTTGGTGCCTTAATTATATCATGAGATTTTCCCAGGCTCTTGGTCTACTGTCTATTGTCCAGTCATCTGTTTTCCTAGAGGCTTCTGTCCTTCCTTTGATTTCAGTCTCATAAACTTACTGCCTTTCTGGGCCTGCTGCATAGCTGCTGACCTGGGCTTTTATCTGTCTCCTGAGTTTGAATCCACTGTTTGTAGGATCCCATGGTATCTTTCTTGTTTTATTTTTTGCTGAAGTACATTTTCATGTAGCTTCCTAAGAAAAGGCATGTGGGAGGTAAACTCCTTCAGACCTTGAATGTCAAAATCATTATTCTGTGTTAATAGTTTAACTGGGTGCAGAATTCTACATTGATAATCATTTTCCCTTGAATTTTGAAGACATTACCCTATTGTCCTCCAGACACTGGTGTTATCAGTAAGTCTCATTTTCATTTACTTGTATGTAGGTGATCTGTTTTTCTTCTCTCTGGAGATTTAAAGGATCTTTTTTTTTTTGTCTTGTGTTATGAAATGCTATCAATATATGTCTCTCAGTGTTGTTCTTTCATTCTGTTTTGTACTCCGTAGATACTTGAATTTGAAAATACGGGCCTCCCTTCAAGAGTGGGAAATTAATTTCTTCCATCTGCTTTTCTTCTTTGCTCTAGAATTCCTTTTTGTTGGAATATTAGACCTGCTATATTTATCCTTTCTCTTTTCTTTTGTCTTTATCTTGTCCATGTCCTTCAACTTTATCTTCTAACTAGTGTAAAATTCTTGTTTTATGGATACAAATTAGAAATTTTTAAAATTCTTATCTGTTGCTTTGAGATATCCATTTCCCGTGGGTTCATTCTTATTTCTTTTGCAGTTTATAGTAGGCTTTCTTTAAACATCTGGTGATTTTAGCTGGCCGTTTATTTCGGTAAGGCTTCTGGCTGGCTTCACTTTTTGGTAAGCAAGTAGGGAGTAGACCATTAACCTCCAGCTTAAGTTCAGAAATATGAAGGATGTTTTTACTCTTCAGTATTAATAATTTCCTAAGTACTCTCCCGCCCACTCCCCACCGCCAAGAGAAATACCCTTGCATTTTATGTCTGATTGTTTCTTTTTCTTTTTTCTCTTTTTTTTTTTTGGTATCTTTTTGTTTGTTTATTTATTTGTTTTTGGCAGCATTGCATCTTCGTTGCTGTGTGCGGGCTTTCTCTAGTTGTGGTGAGCGGGGGCAGCTCTTCATTGCGGTACATGGGCTTCTCATTGCGGTGGCTTCTCGTTGCAGAGCACACAGGCTCTAGGCACGCGGGCTTCAGTAGTTGCAGCATGTGAGCTCAGTATTTGTGGCTTGCGGGCTCTAGAGTGCAGGCTCAGTAGTTGTGGCGCACAGGCTTAGTTGCTCCGTGGCATGTGGGATCTTCCCAAACCGGGGCACGAACCCGTGTCCCCTGCATTGGCAGGGGGGGTTTTTTTTTTTTTTTTTTTGCTGTACGCGGTCTTCTTACTGCTGTGGCTTCTCCCGTTGCGGAGCACAGGCTCCGGACGCGCAGGCTCAGCGGCCATGGCTCACGGGCCCAGGTGCTCTGCGGCATGTGGGATCTTCCCAAACCGGGGCACGAACCCGTGTCCCCTGCATCGGCAGGCGGACTCTCAACCACTGCGCCACCAGGGAAGCCCGGCAGGTGGATTCTTAACCACTGCACCACCAGGGAAGTCCCTGTCTGATTGTTTCTTAAACTTTCTTACCCATGTTGTTTTTATATGTTTGTTTCATAATTTATTATTTAATTTGTCCCAGTTTAAAACTGACTGAAGCTGATTAGATTTAATTTATTCACAGAGGATATTACCATCTAAGTAAAAGCTTCTGCTCTACTGGATGCTTAGTAAATGAAAATCTTCTCATATTTCACAAATTATTTTTTATGGCACAAGATTTGGGATTTTATGTCCTGTTCTATTTAAGAAAAAAGAAAAAAATTATTTATTTATTTTTGGCCACACGGCTTGTGGGATTTTAGTTCCCCAACCAGGGGTTGAACTGAGGCCCTTGGCAGTGAGAGCACGGAGTCCTAACCACTGGACCGCCAGGGAATTCCCTATTTAAGAAATCATTTAAAGACAGTTAAAAGTCTTACATTTTATGTAGGGATATAATTTAACACCTTGTATTCTCACACCCCAGGCTAGGCAAAAACCTTGATTTGAACTGTTTCAACTTAAGACTGATTTTTATGTAAGCTAATTTGAACTTGACCTGAATTTTTAAAAATTAATTTACTTATTTAGATTTAGCTACTTGATATTTAATTGAACAGCTATAGTCCAGTCTAGTCATCTATGTCATGTGAAAGGCAGTTTCCCTAAAGGTATTTGAAATTGGAAGAGAATTTCCCAGATGGGTCTAAGATAACAAATCAGAGAATCTTTATTCTGAATAATAGTCAGCTGCCCTAGCCCTTGACCCCCTGGGAACTGGGACTGGATCATCATTCTTCATGATGCTTTGGTGAAGCATGTGGTTCCAGCCCAGATGATGGTTAGGGACCTGGCTCTACAGAGCAAGTTAGGTTAGACAGCCCTAGGGATGTCTATGGTAATTGCTAAATGCACTGGCATCTTTTTATATGATTCCTGGCAAGGGTGACTTTAAAATTTATTGTTCAAACTGAGACACATAGGAGAGTGAGAATACTATTAATAATTATGCTGGGGCAATAGGCATAAACCAGAGCACAAGGTCAGCCCTTCCTGAGTCGCATGGACTTTTTAAAGATCAGTGGCAGGCTTCCCTGGTGGCGCAGTGGTTGAGAGTCTGCCTGCCGATGCAGGGGACATGGGTTTGTGCCCCGGTTCAGGAAGATCCCACATGCCGCGGAGCGGCTTGGCCCGTGAGCCATGGCCGCTGAGCCTGCACGTCCGGAGCCTGTGCTCCGCAATGGGAGAGGCCACAACAGTGAGAGGCCCGCGTACCGCAAAAAAAAAAAAAAAAAGATCAGTGGCAGTATAAGTCAAATTGCCTGCCTAGTGTACTTGACATTCCTATTCTACTCCAACTTTTGTTTTTTGTCCTATAGGACATGTTTTGGGGACCATGAAATGTGAACAGATACTCGATAAAGAGCAGTGGGATGAATGGAAACAGTATAGGAATTCAAGACTGTCTGAATTTTACATAACCATGTAGCCTCTACGTGGGAAATCTTATCAGTAAACGTTAAATACAAGTTTCACAGAACTGGTGTATTTATATTTTAAACATAATTCTTTTTCTCAGTTCTAGGAATTTTGAAGAAGTATACATTATTGGAATTTTTCTTAAGGACGTGGAATTATCCATAGAAAATGTCAATGCCCAACCAATTTCCCACTATTACTGTTTAAACTTCCCTTTTCCTGTCTTATAATTGGCATATGTGTAGGAAATATTAGCTCATTTTAATATCAAAATGTGGGAAACCTCATCCAAATAGAAATTATAAGAGTTTCTTTGGACTGTTCTAAGTTTTTGTTTTTTTTTCTTTTTCATATTGGGCTGAAATCTGCCACCCTTCCATCCATTGGTTCTAGTTCTGTTCTCTGGAGCAGCATGGAGTAAGTCTCTTCTATTAGAAGGCAGCTATCATATCTTCCAAGGTCACTTTTTCTAGGCTGAATGTCCCTAGGTCCTCTACTTTTATGTGAAATAATACCCATACTTATAAACTTCATACTGATTCCCTTTGAACACATCCTAATTGTCAGTGTTTTCCATAATACAGTTAAAATATGATGGCCCCAGATTTTAATTCTGTGCCATATTTTTTTTTGGTATTGTGCATACCAGTGAAGAATACCCTGTACTATAACCGATGAATGAAACATTCTAGTTTATTAGTGCAGCTTCAGCTTACGTCAGGTATTTTTTTTCTTAGCTATTCTTAACTGTTGGCTCATATTAAAACTTATGGTCAGGGCTTCCCTGGTGGCGCAGTGGTTGAGAGTCCGCCTGCCGATGCAGGGGACACAGGTTCGTGCCCCGGTCCAGGAAGATCCCACATGCCGCGGAGCGGCTGGGCCCATGAGCCATGGCCGCTGAGCCTGCGCGTCCAGAGCCTGTGCTCCGCAACGGGAGAGGCCGCAACAGTGAGAGGCCCGCGTAACGAAAAAAAAACTGATGGTCAGGTAATAACTGTTGGGGCTCTCCTTTTTTTAAGAAGGCATTTTTCTGCCTTGGTAATATAGCTTTAGCAAGTGTGATTGTGAATGTATTACTTACTCAAGAGAACCTAAAACAACAAAAAAACGTTTTCATTTGCTAACATTTGTGGGGCTGGTTTTATGTGATATAGGCTGTCAATTTAAAAATTAAAGTAAATGTTATTTTAAGAACTTTAGCTGAAGATTCATTTGATTTACAGTTTTAGAAAATGTTTTTGTCTCTCTGAGGTTTAAATGTTATGATTGCAAAGCATCTGACTTAGGTCTCCTTTTGCAACATGTGCTACTTTTTAAGAGAAAAAGAAACGTGTATAATGAATTGCTGCCTGAAACCTGGAAAATTTATCTAAAATAATAGATATTCCATTGTAAATTCTGTATCTTAGAGCAGGATTTCTCAACCTCAGTACTGTTGACATTCTTTGGATAATTCTTTGTTGTGGATAGCTGTCCTTTATGTAACAGCATCACTGGCCTCTACCCACTAAATACCAGTAGCACACATCACCACCTCCTCCTCCGCAGTTTAACCATCAAAAATATCTCCAGACATGGCCAGATATCTCCTGGAGGGCAACATCTCCCCTAGCTGAGAACCACTGCCTTACAGCGTCAGAACTATTTAAGTCATCTCGGTAATAGTTTCTACCTTAAATGTTTTCCATAATTGGAGTTAGAATACAATATTTTTCTTGATATGATTTCCTTGTAGAGATTTTTTTTTTAACTATAGAACGTAATAAAGAACTATAATGTAACAAATACTTTTTTAAGTTCCTAGGTTGATCAGTTTTTTCTTTCTTCCTAATACTGCTTCTTATCCCAGTTTGTCCTCCCTGCTTTGTGATATGATCTTTGATCTGAAACATATGTGTGACTAATTTATTCAGATTAAGGAATGAAAATTATGCAACAATAACAAATAGGGTGTTGGTTAGGTGGTTTATTAAGCTCAAATACCTGTTCTTTTGTAGTCCATGATTAAATTATTGGGAAATGTGCTTTTGATTTAAGTTAATCAAACTCCTAGATTTTAAAAATTAAGTTGTATTATGTTTATTCTTCTACCCCACAATATAGCCAGCAGCCAGCTTCGGGTGTAGCCTACTCTCATCCAACTACGGTTGCTAGCTACACTGTCCATCAGGCTCCAGTAGCTGCTCACACAGTTACTGCTGCCTATGCACCAGCAGCCGCCACAGTTGCAGTTGCCAGGCCTGCTCCAGTAGCTGTTGCAGCTGCTGCAACAGCTGCTGCATATGGAGGGTACCCCACTGCACACACAGCAACTGACTATGGTTATACACAGAGGCAACAAGAAGCACCTCCACCACCACCCCCAGCTACTACACAAAACTACCAGGTAAGAAAACTACTTTCATTAGCCTTAACATATAGGTTCAGTGGCTTCAGTGTTTAATGTAATGTCCAAGCCAATGCTTCTCAAATTTGGGTCTTCCAAAATATACCTCTAATGATACAGAAAAATGAGTGTGTATTCCTAGATAATTTGGGGGCATACTCCAAGCATTAAGTTTCCTTGCGGTGAGTTTTATATTAATAATCCCCCAGTGCATTGTACTCCACTCTATATATATGTTTGCTTTAATTAAAAAAATACAGTAATTGGGACTTCCCTGGCAGTCCAGTGGTTAAGACTCCACGCTTCCACTGCAGGGGGCGCAGGTTCGTTCTCTGGTCAGGGAACTAAGCTCGCACATGCCACATGGCATGGCCAAAAAATATATATATATACATCAATTACTGGTTAAGTATTTTAATTTTATTACAAGTTTTTGAGAAAAATTAAGACATATAGGGTCTTCTGCCCCTTTTTTAAATTTTTTATTTATTTATTTTAGGGTCTTCTGCCTCTTGTTGGTACTATGGCATTATTTATCCACTTGGGACACCCCTGTGTCTCCTATTTTGAGAACCATGAGCCTCAGCTGAATAGGACAAATTACATAGTGTCTTCTTGAAACTTATCAAGGGTGGAAATTCTATTGCGTAAATGTACATTCTTCCCTCAAGGTGTTCTTTCTTAGTTTGTAATAGAAATTGATCCTGCTCTTAATTCATCTAATTGCTTCTCGTTAGGTTTATAGGGACATAAAGATCTAAGTCTGTTTATGGTAATAATATAATTCTCTTTATGTCTGATATGACACTAAATTACTACCTGCTTATTTAATTAAATTTGGTCCTAATCCTTTATCCCATTTTTTGTTTGTTTGCTTTTAGGATCTGTTTTTTAAACTTTGGTCCTTCTGGACGTTGCCTGGTTTTTAAATATTCTTTCTAAAATACGGGGATTTATTTTGTTAACTAAGAAACTGACATGAATCGGCAATATTAGTATTTGCTATTAATATTTAGCAGGTTACTAAACTGAAGATTACTTTAACATGTGTGATTGTTTTCATTATGTCCAGAGACAGAATATAATAAATTTTATTGTTTTTGATAGGATGTATGAAGCCCCTCATTTTCTGGGCCCTGCCAACTCTTTCTGCCTTTCCTCCTGCATACCTCAGGTGTACCTCCCCAGCTCTCACTATATGCAGTGCCAGAATTCACCGAGCTCACCTTGATCTTCATTGCCTTGGAGATTTATATTTAACGTTCCTTTCCCTTGGAACCTCTGTTCCCCTTTCCTCCACCTGGAAGCTCCTACTCATCATTATGTTAATGAATAGTAGTAAATAAGGAAGAATGAAAAGAAAGCTGGAACAGTCACAAAGCTTAGAACACCCAGGTGTTCTTTACTGTGGCATCCATCTTTAAGGCAGATCCGCCAAGCAATTTTTTATGTTTTGTGGTACGCGAGCCTCTCACTGTTGTGGCCTCTCCTGTTGCAGAGCACAGGCTCCGGACGCACAGGCTCAGCGGCCATGGCTCACAGGCCCAGCCGCTCCGCGGCATGTGGGATCTTCCCGGACCAGGGCACGAACCCGTGTCCCTTGCATCGGCAGGCGGACTCTCAACCACTGCGCCACCAGGGAAGCCCCAAGCAATTTTTCAATAAAATTAATTTTTTTAAAAAAATAATGCTTATTTTAAAATTTTGATTTTTTCCGATTGTAAAAGTTAAGCATACTGCTTAAAATGGTTTTGACCTTATTTGATGAAGTCCAAAATGAATGCCCCTTGTATTGAATTTGAATCTTCTGTCTCTGTTGATAGATATTTAGGCTTTTGTTTTCTTTTATTGCGTTTTTAATATAGTAAAGATGAAGGTTTTTTTCCATCTGCCACTTCACTCATAGCAAGATTTTCTTTCATTCTCTTTCTTTAGGACTCGTACTCGTATGTAAGATCCACAGCTCCTGCTGTAGCTTATGATAGTAAGCAGTACTACCAACAACCAACAGCAACTGCAGCTGCTGTAGCTGCTGCCGCCCAGCCTCAGCCTTCTGTTGCTGAGACCTACTATCAGACAGGTGGGTTTTATTAACATATGCCCTTTCATTGTACACTATTGAAACATATTATTCAAGGTGTTTTTTAACGAAAATATGCTTTTGAATCCATCTAAACTCACTGTGTTATATTACCTTGAGGGGCAGGTTCTAACCATGTCCTTCTCTTTCTCCACAAGAATGCCTTTGAGTCCCAAAGAGAGAAGATCTTGGAGGCAATTCATAATCATGTCTTTCCTTCCTGGAAGTGTATTTCATATCTGTTCTTCAGATTATAGTTCTTTTCCTGTTGAAATAAGCTGTACAAAAGAAGTTGTGGCAATAACTTCTGGCCACCTTCTTCTTGTTGTCTGAAATGCCCAGACATAACTGCTGACTGCCTTTGTAACTAGTGGAGGCCCTAGTATGGTTTCCATTTTGTGGACCCTTTTTTATTTTGGCTGTGCCGTGCAGCTTGTGGGATTAATAGTTCCCCAACCAGGGATTGAATCCGGGCCCTCAGCAGTGAAAGCTCGGAGTCTTAACTACTCCAACTGCCAGGGAATTCCTGTGGACCCATACTTTTAACTCATCTTTCTCTGATCTGTAATGACAGTTGGTTCTGTTACCAGCCACTGATATTACAGTATATATTAATGGTTTGAATGCAGGAAGTATTTTGTTTGCAAAGAAGCCTACATATTTGTAGTCTTTAAAAGATGGGTTTTTTTCATAAAGATTTAATTGAGAACTTTTAAAGCAAAGCTCTCTTAGTTCTGAAAAATAGCAACTCCTTTAATTTTTTTTTTTTTTTTTTGCGGTACGTGGGCCTCTCACTGTTGTGGCCTCTCCCATTGCACAGGCTCCAGAAGCGCAGGCTCAGCGGCCATGGCTCACGGGCCAAGCCGCTCTGCGGCATGTGGGATCTTCCCAGACCGGGGCACAAACCCGTGTCCCCTGCATCGGCAGGCGGACTCTCAACCACTGCGCCACCAGGGAAGCCCTACTTTAATTATTTTTGAAGGACCATGAGCGTGTGGGTAGAGCCTTGGATTAGGAAAGAGTAGAACTGGTTTCTAGCACTGGCATTACCACAATGTGGGCAAGTGATTTTTTTACCTCAGTTCATCTCTGTTCTCTTATCTGTGAATGGGGCAGTTGACTCAGATCTTTTTTTTTTTTAATTATGTCTTATTTTATTATTTTTTTTATTTGATTTTCTTTGCGGTACGCAGGCCTCTCACTGTTGTGGCCTCTCCCGTTGCGGAGCACAGGCTCCGGACACGCACGCTCAGCGGCCATGGCTCACTGGCCCAGCCGCTCTGTGGCATGTGGGATCTTCCCGGACTGGGGCACGAACCTGTGTCCCCTGCATCGGCAGGCGGACTCTCAACCACTGCACCACCAGGGAAGCCCTGATTTATTTTTGAGTAATACTTTTTTATTATTATTTATTTTATTTAATTATTTTTTGACTGCACTGGGTCTTCGTTGCTGTGCACGGGCTTTCTCTAGTTGCGGCGAGCGGGGGCTGCTCTTCATTTTGGTGCACAGGCTTCTCATTGTGGTAGCTTCTCTCGTTGCGGAGAGTGGGCTCTAGGCACATGGGCTTCAGTAGTTGTGGCGCACAGCCTCAGTAGTCGTGGCTTGCGGGCTCTAGAGCTCAGGCTCAGTAGTTGTGGTGCACAGGCTCAGTTGCTCCGCAGCATGTGGGATCTTCCCAGCCCAGGGCTCAAACCCATGTATCCTACATTAGCAGGTGGATTCTTTTTTTTTTTTTTTTT
>NW_006780291.1:791628-795046 GCF_000442215.2 Lipotes vexillifer
TTTGCTGTATGCGGGCCTCTCACTGTTGTGGCCTCTCCTGTTGTGGAGCACAGGCTCCGGATGTGCAGGCCCAGCGGCCATGGCTCACAGGCCTAGCCGCTCCGCGGCATGTGGGATCCTCCCAGACCGGGGAACGAACCCGTGTCCCCTGCGTCGGCAGGCGGACTCTCAACCACTGCGCCACCAGGGAAGCCCAGCAGGCGGATTCTTAACCACTGTGCCACCAGGGAAGTCCTAACTCAGATCTTTTTAGGGTACTTTTAGTTCTAAGATTGATCTTATGAGTCTCTTAAAAGTGGTTTTAAAATATTTTGCATTATAATGACCCTGACTTTTCTTATTGTCTCTTTTCTAATGATTTGTGGGTACAGTGAACTATAATGAACTTCCTGATTAGTTACCAAGGTTAAATAGATTGTGCTTAAGAGTACTGAAGTAATCTAAGAGTCAGAAGACCTTGGTGTAGTCTGAACTCTGACATTGACCATGTGACTTCTGTGAATCATTTAGCTCCTGGACATCAGGGTTTTTTGGTAAAATGTTGTGCTCATCTATATGTTGTGTGGATCAAATTTCATACTATGTGTAGGAAAAGTTTTATAAACTCTTAAGTGCTATTTATTTCAAGTACCTTTACTTAACTAGGCATGAAATGAGTTTGGCCCCTGATATTTGGGCCTTTCTCAGAAAATTACATTTGTATGCTTTACTGATCATTAATAACAGATTAATTATTAATTTAGTGATAATAAGTCTCATAGATTCTTAAAGTATACATTTTTAATATGTTCAAGGGCAGTGGAAAGTTTAGCAGAGACATTAATGGTAGCCATTTAAGAACAGCTGCACTCATGCTATTGACATTTGAAGAATTAAGTCAGTAGCACCTTGTGGGTTGTAATTAGATTGAAGTTCACTATGGATAAAATCAGTAAAATGCCATGAATAGTATATGAACAAGTTCCATGTAATTAAACGTTGAAAACTTCACTGTGACTTAAATTATACTTTGAGGCTCTCTCTATTCTGTTCCCAATATTAAGCATAACTCTCAAGTAGACTGACTAGCCCAAATACACACACACACATACCCTTTTCTAAAAACTTTGTTTATTGCTAACATGTTTTAAATAGTGCTGGTGTTTTAGTTAGTGGGAAATTATGACAAATGTCATTTTGGAAATATGTAAAAAGCATATGTGGAGGGATAGTAAATTTATACAGATGCTATATTTTGTTAAGTTGGTGATAAGAATTTTATCAAGAAAAAATTGCCAACATAAAATTTACAGTTAATGATGTTTACAGTTTTTTTTTCTGGGATATTGGTACGGTAACTATAGTGGTTCACCCTTCTAATTTTCTGATGTCTCTTTCCCAATTTAGCCCCTAAAGCAGGTTATAGCCAAGGTGCAACTCAGTATACACAAGCCCAGCAAACTCGACAAGTGACAGCCATAAAACCAGCCACACCAAGTCCAGCTACCACTACTTTCTCCATTTATCCTGTATCCTCCACCGTACAGCCAGTAGCAGCTGCAGCTACTGTGGTGCCGTCCTATACCCAGAGTGCTACTTACAGTACCACGGCAGTTACTTATTCTGGTAAGGCTGATAAACTGTGTTTAAATGAGTAAGCAAATTAAAAAGAGACTCACCAAGAAACTATCTTGATTTTCTATGGAATGATCTTACTCCCAGTAGCAAGAATTGAATTAATTGATAGGCGTTAATACAAATACATGTGCATAATGTGACAAATGAACCATAATCGAAGTTGTAAGGGTTTTTTTGGTTTGTTTGTTTGTTTTTTATTAATTAGATAAAATAACACCTAGTATTCTACAGGGTCATTTCCTGTCTGACTTTTCCAAATGAATTTGAAAGTTCAAAGTTAACTTCAGGAAATAACCACTGACAGATTCTTTATATTGTTTTTTTCAGCTCTCAAGAAGCTATATCTTCATATTTATCCTCAGGAATAAGTAACCTTGAAAATATTGGGGGCCTTTGTAAACATCCATAAGATGATGGTTATATAACACATTTCTTGGAAGGACAGAGCAGATTTATTTTTCTTAAATAATCATATATTTTCCCTGGAGAAGAATAATTACTAAAACCTTCTTGCTGTGCCCACTGCTCTTCCTAATTTCCAGCTGAGGTACTTTGTAGTGTTGCAGTGATGAAAGTCACACATGGCTTTTTTGAAGACACTTAGCCTTGTATTACTGTATGGTTTGTTGTTGTTTTGCATTTCATTTATTCCTTAATATGCTGTCTTGTTCCTTGGAGGATTTAAGGTGACATAGGCCGTTGCATTTCTTACCTCTTGATGTTTTTGTGGTAGCCTAGCTACTGAATTTCTAAACTATTTTTTTATTTTTTAGAGATTTTTTTATCTCTTGCCCTGTGTCAAATCCTGTGCTTGGTGCTAGGGATAGAAATCAGGCAGGCATGATGTATTTGGGATCAACAGTTCATTGTGGCTGGGATACAGGATACATGGGGTAACTAACTATCAGGAGCTAAGGCTGGATATGTCAGTGTGGAAAGTTTTGTAGGGTCTGCTGTGGTGGTGTCTGTGTTTATCCTGTGGGCAGACAGGGTGCCAAAGAGGAGATCTCAAGAAGGGGAGCAATGGGAACACATTTATAAGTTAATTAAGACAGCCATGTGGAAATGAACTGGCATGAGGAGATGTTGTTATTCGGGATTGCCCAGATACAACTTTTCTGCCTTTCTCTGATTAGCTAGTTATAACTGTAAATGGAGTTATTTCAATGAAATCTGTTTGAACACTAAAAAAAAAAATCCACATTAGCTTTAACAAAATAAGGAATACAATAGTATCCTTTCCTACTCCTTGTTTCTCTCCTGCCTGTGCTCCTTCTCCCTTTATCTTTTCTCTGTCTCAGTGTTTGTCTCTCTCAGTTGCTTGAATATACCTTACACAGAATGAAGATAATTATTTTTATTTACTGCTTTATTATGTAAGTAATACATCATTTTAAACCTTGAAAGTATGGATTAAAAAAGGAGAAAAATTAAATTACTAGGCATCTACCCCTAGACATTAATTACCATTAACATTTTAGTGCACGTCCTTCTAGACTTTCTTCCATGGGAATATGCATGTGTAAACATCATGGTTTCTTTATAAAAATGAATTTGTCTTGTATCTACTGTAGTGTAAACTCCTTTCCTCATTGTGAATGTTCTTTCTAAGTATAGAGATATACCATTCCTTGGATTCATGTTTTTTCCCCAATTTTAGAAAATTTTAATTCTGCAGAAGAGTGAAAAAATATTATAGTACAACAAATGGCCGCACAACATTTACCTAGACTCACCAAGTATTATTTTGTTACATTTGCTTTATCTCGCCTCTCTTTAAACATATTTTCAAATGGTTCAG
>NW_006780291.1:795465-853298 GCF_000442215.2 Lipotes vexillifer
TCAGCAGTGTTTTATAAGTTGCAGGCAACATGGTACTTTGCCTAGAATTCTTCCACATATATTTCCTAAGAATAGGGGCATTCTTTTATATAGCCACAATTCAGATAAGGAATTGGACATGGATATTATCTAATAAATTTTCTCCAGTTGTCCACAAATGTCTTTTATGGCTGGGCTTTCTCTGTGGTTAATGTATTTGTGTTTGTGCTTTGTTTTAAACTTAAGGTCCAGTCAAGGATTATGGGTTGTATTTGGTTGTTAGTTTCAGTTTCCTTTAATGTAGAATAACCCCTGTTTTTATCTTGTCTCTCATGACCTTGGTGTTTTTGAAGAGTTCAGACCACTCTTGTAGAATATCCCACAATCTAGATTTACCTGATTTCTTTTCTGTTTAGATTCTGGCAGCTTTTTAGTTAATTAAACTACCTATGTGAGCATTACATTTCAGCACATCAGGTGCACAAAATAAATGTCAGTTTGTTCCTTATTGATGGTGCCAAGTATAATCACTGATTAAAGTGGTGACTACCAGATCTTTCCATTGTAAAGTTACCTTTTTCCATTTTATAATTAACCAAGTAATCTGTGGGCCTATTACTCAACTACCTTTCTCTCTAAGGTGTTAGATCCTATGAAAATCTCAGTAACTGAATCAGGTTCTCCAATGGTGAATGCAAAATCCTTTTACTAAGAATCAATGTAAAAGGATTTGGATTCTTAGACATTCTTCCCTAAAAAGGAGTCCCCTCACCCCTTCTTTTTTAGTATTACTGTGGGCTCCTTTTTTATTCAGTGTAGTATCCATTGTTTTCATTTTTCTTTCTGAGGCACACAGTGTCCCAGATTTGGCCAGTGGGATCCTTTTCAAACCAACTCTGAGTCTTTTGAATTTGGCATCATTTGTCTTTGAGCACTTCTTTCCTTTCTGGCACAGTAAGATGTTATTCTGCCTGATTCACCATTGTATCCCTAGCATCCAGCATAGCATTTGACATAGGGTAAGAGATTAAAAAAACCTCTGAGAAATAAAAAAATATTTTTAAAATTCAGTAGCTAGGCTTCTGACAGCCAAGATGCAACAGAACATCAAGAGATAACTGAAACTGCCCATATCACCCTAAATCCTGCGCAGAACAAGACAGTGTATTAAGGAATAAATAAAATGCAAAACCACAACAAACTTTGAGCCTTTCCTGCCGTAGACTCACAATTACCCATTTCACAAAGGAGCGCCTTGGTTTCTGTATGGCATTGGTATTTAGAAACCAAGATGTATGCTTAGAAAAACATTGTTTTTAATGACTAATACTGTCTTATTGTGTGCACGTATCACATTTTAAAGGTTCTTTTTGGGGACACTTAGTTTCATATTAAGGAAAAACTAGAAACGACACTAGGTAAACTAATCCTTTTATGTAAAGATTTGTGTGTTTGCCAGTTGTTTCCCTAGGATAAATTCCTAGATTTGGAACTGTTACATCAGAGTATACACTTTTTAAAGAACATGTGATACACAATGTGAAATTGCTATCCAGAGAGATCATTATTAGGGCTTCTGAATTCTGTATCTGCAATTTTATATCAGCTACAACTTAAGTCAGCTATTCTTTTTATCTCATTAAAAATGAGTTCTAGAGTATTGGTACCTACGAAATGATGACTTGTAGTATGATGCATTTACTGTTGAAGTGATAGTTTTTGTTTCTGATACCATACCTTTAAAAATTATATTTTAACTGCTATAATTATGCAACTTTCTAATTGACAAGCATTTATAATAAAGGTGCTTTTTAAGTGAAACTGTTTTAGCATTTCCAAATTGAGCTTTTACTTAATTTAGAGACACATCCTTATATTTAATTTCCCATAGTGCTTTATAAGAAATGTACGTTTGTTTCCTAGTAGTTATAGGAGATTTAAAGGTGTTCCTTAGCAGAATTCCAGAACCTTCAGCCTACCTTTCAGTTTATGCTTTGATTTTTTTTTTTAAAAAGCTAAGTAGTAAGCTATATTTAGGCTTACCTTTTTATTAGTTTTAGAGTACATGTGTACAAATGAAGGAGGTCATTTTGTAAATATTATGCTTAACCTAGTGATTTTTGTTGTTTAAATAACACAGAGGACCTTACGATCTCTTAGCCTCAGTTTTTTCATCTCTGAAGTAAGTATAGTAATACCTGCAATACCTAACTTATAGTTCTGTTGTGAGACTTCACTGTGTTTGGAACACTGCCTCCCATAGTGTGGATTCTCAATTTTAAACCTAGGGAATTCCCTGGCATTTCCAATGGTTAGTACTCAGCGCTCTCACTGCTGTAGGCCTGGGTTCAATCCCTGGTTGGGGAACTAAGATCCCGCAAGCCGTGAGGTGCTGCCAAAGGAACAAAAAAAAAAAACCTAGAAGTCCTGGTCATCCAGCATTGTAGGATGCTGCTGCCCTTATTCTCCTTTTTATTTTCTTGATACATAATTCATGAAGTTATATTTTAAGTGGCATGTTTACAGTTCCTACACACAACTAGTCATTTGGAAATTTTATATTAATAAAGATTTTATATAAAAATTATGGTCCTAACCAGTAATAATCCACAAGTAGCTTTGTTATTTTAAAAATCAGACAATTTCATGGTGTTGTTTAAAGAGCGAAATTTAAACTGTACATGTTTCCGACTATAAATGTGAAAATATTTGACTGTGAGCTTAATTATATTTTTTTATCACAAACTTCAATAATAGAGGCCACTGGTAGGACTGACAAAGAATTTATTGATTTATAGAATTTTTCTTTTAACCAGTTATACCAAGTGTTTTCTAATTTTTAGAACTCTGATCATATGCTTATTATTGATGTGTTTACCTGCTTCTTCCTACTTTCATTTTTAGGTGTTTTCTTCCATTACCACATTTTCTTTCTTTATATCTTCATAAGCATTTATATAATTTAATAACCTGACATAAAAGTCTATGAAGGTTTTTCATAAAAGTTGCCCAGCTACTTCCTCCCTCCCTCTCTCTCTCTCTCTGTCCACAGATTCCTATGATTCTGATTTCCCATGCATCTTAACCTTCACCTTTCCAATTCTTATTTTCTCCCCTGTGTGTGTAAGATATATTGGAGTCAATGTGTCATAAGTCTTTACTCCTCAGTATAGCAGCCTGCATTTGAGATACTAAAAGTTCAATTTTCCTTAAGTCGTTCTCCTGTGCCATCATGGCAACTAGGAATCTCTCTCTTGAGCCTTAACTCTTGGCCCACTCATTTCCACTTTAGGGGAAAGGATGATAATTAGGGAGTCCAACAAATTTCCAGAGATCTTAGTTTAGGAAGCAGTAAGTTTTCCAGTTTTGCGATAACATAATCATAACAATACAGCATGTATATATGATATCAATAACTAGTCTAATGTGTTATTCATCAAAGACTTTGAACAATGGAAATGGATAGAATCCATACATTTAACCAGAAAATTCAGTGCTTTTTCACCTTTTGGAAGATGAGAACCAGTGTATTTGGTTCTTTATTTCAAAACCTTTTCTTTGTCATCCTAGATGTTCATCTGAACTCCAACTCCATATTATGGACTTCTGATAAGCTTTATTCACCTTGCCTCTCCAGACCAGCTTCTATCAGCTCCTTGCTTTTATTGGTTGCACAACCCCTCAGTCAGTCCCTGGAATTCAGAATCTTGGTGTCATCTTTGTGTGTTTTCCTCTTCTTTCACATATTTTATCCTCTAAGCCATCAAGCATGTAAAATCTTACTTTCATGACTTTCTTTTTTTTTTCCTTTCTAGTATCCTAGTTCAGACTCTTCCTCCAGCACTTCCCAAATTATTCAGAGGAATTCTGCTTGGGGAAATACTAACAGGTTCTATAACCACATAAGCTTATCAAGCCTATCACTTCCCTCCAACGGAACTATAAGCCTTCTTGAAACTGGTGACCAAATCTTATTCTTACTTCATATCTCCATGACACCTGGCACGTATTGCGTAAATACTATGTTGGTTGACTTACATTAAAAGGAAGATAAGTGAGATTTTTTTCCCCCAGGTTTTGTGAGATGTACTTTATTTGTAAATAGGCACATGTAAACCTACCTTTATTAGCAGCATTTATTGGATTTACATTCATAGCATTTATCTTGGCCTTTTATAATTATGTAACATAACCTTTGTTTGATTTTATCTGTAAGGTACATCTTATTCAGGTTACGAAGCAGCTGTCTATTCAGCTGCGTCCTCCTACTACCAACAACAGCAGCAGCAACAGAAGCAGGCGGCGGCGGCGGCGGCAGCAGCTGCTGCAACAGCTGCTTGGACAGGGACCACCTTCACTAAAAAAGCACCATTCCAAAATAAACAACTGAAACCAAAACAGCCTCCCAAACCACCCCAGATTCACTATTGTGATGTTTGTAAGATCAGCTGTGCTGGACCACAGGTACTTATGTTGTATGCTTTACCATGAGTCTTCAGTGGTTGGGTTTTTGGTTTTTTGGTTTTTTTCCTGTTGCTAAACTTAAAATAAGTGATTTAGGGAAGAGTCTGTTTATAAAATCTAGTGAGTTCAGCTCCCTTCCCAACTTTATTTGTTAATACTTTATTTAAGAGTATCTAGTTTTCGTATAAAAATTTGATAAGCAGTTTGGCGGACAAAAGGCATAGTATTTGAAAAGACCAGATTTTGACTCCTTAGTAGTTTCTTCCAGTTATATCCACTCCCACCCTTGCCCAACCTGTGTACCTTCTTTTTAATTTACTAGATTAGTTCTGTCTACTTTTCAAAACAGAATTTGTAGGGTATTTTCAGTTACCAGCATTTGCTGAGTTATACCAAATTAGGGAATATTTTAATATATGTGGCTAGTAACATAAAACCTTTTTTCCTATTTTCAGTATGATAGGAAACAGGTTCATTGTGATTACTTGGTTGGGGGAGAGGAGACAGGTGGGGAATGTTTGCAGCGACCCAAGATTAAACCTGAACGGGAACAAGAATGTTGGTTTTAGGATTTGAGGAGTGTATCTTACTCAGTAGTGACTGTTTTAAAGGTAATGATGCTATGAGTGGCAAATGCAAACCATAAGAGACTTGTTGAATATGTGGTACCATATAAAAGGATAGAACATGGCTGTAGGGTGATAGGTTAATTGCAGCATTTAGAATGAGTGTATATATAAGGCTGACCACTGATCTGGGGGAGCTGGATGGTTACACAAGAACAGGCCAAGGGTACTTCTGCAAGTCAGAGGCAGTGCCATAAGGGGTTAACGAGCCTTAGAGAAAAATACCATTGAGGTGGTGAGGTAGGGTGAGTTAGAGTCTAGTGTAGACATAAGGAGGGAGAATAAGTTGGTTCATATATAAGGGGCCATGGTTCCAGTCCTCTCTGCAACTAACTTGTGGCCCTGGGCAACTTGGAGACCTTAACTTCTTTGGGCTTTTGTTTCCTCAGTTCTGTAATAAGGACTTGTCCTAAATAATTGAGGTTCAGACTGCTTCACGGAGCCACTTTAGACTGCCGCAGATAGTGAGAGGAGAATCAGATGGCTAGGTCTTATGCCTTCCTCTTTTGTTTCAAAAGCAGTAACTTTCCTTGTGCACAAGATTTCATTTTGAGGAAGGATTCTCTTGTTTAAAATTTAGAAAATTGTTGTTTTAGTTAATCTCCAAAGTCTCATTGAGCTCTGAGATTCTATGCTGTATATATAATTTTATGCTAATCATATGTCTGTATTAAAACAATTTTTTAAATAATATAGGAAAGAGTAACTAACTAGCACCACTCAAGAAAAAACAAACTACCCAGCAGTCCTTATTGACCTCCTCTCATTTTAATAAAGCTACCTTCTTCAGTCATCTGCATTGAAGACAATTTTTTTTTAATGTTTTTTTGTTTTGTTCTTTATTTTTGGCTGCATTGGGTCTTTGTTGCTGCGTGCCGGCTTTTCTCTGATTGTGGCGAGCAGGGGATACTCTTGGTTGCAGTGCGTGGGCTTCTCATTGCGGTGGCTTCTCTTGTTGCAGAGCACAGGCTCTAGGCGCACGGGCTCAGTAGTTGTGGCTCGTGGGCTCTAGAGCGCAGGCTCAGTTGTGGCGCATGGGCTTAGTTGCTCTGCAGCATGTGTGATCTTCCCGGACCAGGGCTCGAACCCATGTCCCGTGCATTAGCAGGTGGGTTCTTAACCACTGCGCCACCAGGGAAGCCCTGAAGACAATTTTTAATATATAATTTCACTGTTTTGATGGTTAGTATTACAATAATACTATTTTTCCTTCGAAAGAGATAAAATTTTGGCTGTTAAATATTTTAAATAGGCTTTTGTTCAGGGTGGCATGGATTCTAACACAGATCCTATGTGAAAATGCATTCTGTGTTTGAAAAATAAAAGAGTGTTAGGTAAATGTATTCTTGGAAAACAAGGTACAGAGAACCACAGATATATATGTAAGGGAAACCACATGCGGTTGTTCAGTTGCGTTTAAAAAGTGTGTAGTGCTGATTTTTTTATGAGTATTAGAGATTTGAGAATTGAATAATTTCAAATGATGTAGATAGAAAATTAGTGAAGCAAAATTTATTCTTTTTGTTTGAAACAGACTTACAAAGAACATTTAGAAGGGCAGAAACATAAAAAGAAAGAAGCCGCATTGAAAGCCTCACAGAATACCAGCAGCAGCAACAACTCCACTCGTGGGACTCAAAATCAGCTACGTTGTGAGCTCTGCGATGTGTCTTGTACAGGAGCAGATGCGTATGCTGCCCACATTCGTGGTGCTAAGCATCAGAAAGTAGGTGTTTTTTTCCCACACACCCTTATGTCTTACTCTGTTTTCTTTTCCTTTTTCAGTGGGGGGTTTAAAGTAAAGGTGGCTTCAAAATTTGAAAACTTTGAGTGCATTATACACCTTGCTTACATGTATATAAAGGTGACATCAAATACTCTTTGCTTAAGGAAGGAAAGACTGGAGACCTTTCTTCTTTAAATTTAACTAGATCGTTTATTTCCACCAACTGGAAATTGAGTCATGTGATTGTTTTCCGCCTTTTGTCATGCTTACAACTAGGTTGGTAAGCATGTGGCCAAGTCATTTCCTTACCTGGTGGTAAATGGAATATGTATCCATATCTGCTTCACGGAGATTATTTTGAAAGTAGTAAGTTTTTATCTAAAAATGTATAACAAAAAATACAACAAAGAAAAATATAGTTAAGATTTTCATTTTATAGTGTCTTTTAGACAAACTTTTTAAAAAAAATTTACATTCTCTGAGTTTCCTGACAAATAAATATGCTTTTATTTTGTAGGTGGTTAAATTACACACAAAACTTGGCAAACCCATTCCTTCAACAGAACCAAACGTTGTTAGCCAAGCTACTTCTTCAACAGCCGTGTCTGCTTCAAAACCAACTGCCTCTCCTTCAAGCATTGCAGCAAGCAATTGTACTGTGAATACTTCATCAATTGCAGCTTCTTCAGTGAAAGGTCTTACAACTCCAGGAAACTCGTCTCTTAATAGCACAGCCAACACTAAAGTATCAGCAGTGCCTGCAAATATGGCTGCCAAGAAAACATCTACACCCAAAATAAACTTTGTTGGCAAGTACTGAAGATTCTCTGTGTTCCTTCTGACTCTGTTAAAGTGATGTTTCTCTTCCATTCCAGGACTGACCCTCCTACTTTTGCTGTTGTATCAGTCTTCTGCTTTCCTGGGACCTTATTCAATCATGTATCTGTATTTTTTTCTTGAAATTTTTTCAGTTCCCTTTTTTTCAGCCAGCAGGTATACCTGTGTCTTTCATAATCTTCAAAAAATATGTGTATGTATTTTCCCATTTCTCAGGCTGCTAACCTAATTCTTATTTTCTCTACTTACTATACAGTCCTCAGTCTCTTACAGTGTTTTGACTCTGTGCTTTTCTGAAACTGCTTTCAGGAGTCAACAAAGACCTACTTGCCTGATTGATTGAGTGGCCAGTTTTCTGTTTCATGCTGTTGACCTCTCTAACATTTGACACAGTTGACTGCTATACCTTAAAGCTTAAGATATGTCTCTGTCTCTCTGTTCCATGTCCACTCACCTCTTCCTCGGGTATTTTTATTGGTTCTCCTGCCTTCATGTTCATTAACTGGTGGTGTTCCTAAGGTTCTGATTTTGGCCCTCATCTCACTTACCTAGTATTCATGAGTGGTCTCATCTATTCCACTGTGTATGCAGTGAGTTTACAATCAGTTGGGCCAATTCAAAACCCCCACCTGAGTTCTAGAGCCATATTTTAGGTATTTACTGGTCACTGTCTGTATGGTTCTGTTGATGCCTACTGGTGTCTCATTGTAACTTTTTATCTCATCACAAGAGTACTGTGAAATAATCTCATGAAACTGCCACTTTTTCACATGGAGAACTTCACTGACATCATTTCTTATTTTTTGCCTCTTCAATCGTTTATCTAGTCCTTTTGTTTCTGTCACTACAGTATTTCTCCAAAAAGTGTCGTTTCCTCTTCACAGCCACTGCCTTGTTTTTTTTTTGTTGTTTTTTTTGTTTGTTTGTTTTTTGTGGTATGTGGGCCTCTCACTGTTGTGGCCTCTCCCGTTGCGGAGCACAGGCTCCAGGCGCGCAGGCTCAGCGGCCATGGCTCACGGGCCCAGCCGCTCCGTGGCCTGTGGGATCTTCCCGGACCGGGGCACGAACCCACGTCCCCTGGATCGGCAGGCAGACTCTCAACCACTGCGCCACCAGGGAAGCCCCATAGTCTTTTTAATGCCATGATTTTGTGCTTTCTTGTACATGCTACTCTTTCTGTTTAGACATCATTCTCTTTTTTTCTGCCTGACAGTTCATACTCATTGCTCTTCTTTCAAAGCCCAGCTCAAGTGTCACACCCTTGGTAAAGCCATTCTTAACTGGGTCAGTTTAAAGGGTTGTGGCTCCTTTCCTTTACATTCCCACAATACTGTTAATACTTACAACAGCACTTGCCACATTGTACTCTAATGACTTATATATTCCCTCAAATTGTTGGCACCTCAAAGACAGCCACACTGTCTTATTATTATATTACTAGAACTTAGGACAGTGCCCCGTTCCATCCCATAAGAGCCATGGTGGGGACAGAGAGCACCATTGGGTATTGGGATGTAGAGAAGGGAAAAGAAAATTCAGACATATATTTAATTAATAAGATAAAAAAGCCAGGGCTTCCCTGGTGGCGCAGTGGTTGAGAGTCCGCCTGCCGATGCAGGGGACACGGGTTCGTACCCCGGTCTGGGAGGGTCCCACATGCCGCAGAGCGGCTGGGCCCGTGGGCCATGGCTGCTGAGCCTGCGCGTCCAGAGCCTGTGCTCCGCAATGGGAGAGGCCACAACAGTGAGAGGCCCGTGTACCCAAAGGAAAAAAAAAAAATCTAAAAGGAATAAATGCTGGAGGGGGTGTGGAGAAAGGAACCCTCTTGCACTGTTGGTGGGAATGTAAATTGATACATCCACTATGGAGAGCAGTATGGAAGTTCCTTAAAAAAAAAAAAAAAAAAAGCCAAGTGGTTTACGTGGCTCTTCAAACTTCTGACCTGCTCTGTGTCAGGCAGGAGTTTGACAGTTGGTAGAAAAGATCAGAACTTTATCTGAAGTTCTTGTTGTATCAAGCCATACATTATACAAAAAGAAAATTTAAATCACTATAATTCTTTTATGCTCTTCTAGGTGGTAATAAGCTGCAATCAACAGGAAATAAAACAGAAGACTTAAAAGGAACCGAATGTGCTAAAAGCACTCCTGTCACTGCTGTACAGATCCCGGAAGTAAAGCCAGACACAGTGTCAGAATCAGTCACACCTGCGTCGCTTGCTGCTTTGCAGAGTGATGTGCAGCCGGTGGGCCATGATTATGTGGAGGAGGTATTGATTTGAGAATACTACTGCTGTGAGATCAGATAAAGGGAAGACGTGTGTCTTTGTTAACAAGCATGCTTTACATGTGTAATTAAATTATATTCAATTATATTTTAGGTTTAGATTACTTAAAAAGGAATATCAAAGGCATCTTCGTTGAAGGTTTTTTTTTTTAAGCTTGCCTAAGTGACATCACAGTTTTTTTGTTAACTTCTCTCTTTCCCTGCTGACAGCCATCACTGTGGTGTGAAGTAACTTTCCATCTATTTGGCAGGCATTCTTTTAATATAACCCTTCTACTGTTCTTCTGAACATAAAAAGTAATAAAAATTGTGAGCGGCAGAAATGACAAAGACAGCAAATATTTCCTTCTGAACAGTCAGTTTCATGTGTAAAATTAAGGTTGCTGATTTAACAGATACTGTTTATTTGATTTCCCAAGCTGATTAGAAAACTATTCCTGTTTTACAGACAAAGTAACTCAATAAATGGAGGATGAGGCAACGTCATAGGCGCTTGATAAATATTTGCTGTTAGCAGAAAGACTAACATACAGTGGTGTAGCCCTACTCTTTACTTTTGCTGTATTGTAGAACAATTGTAGAGAACAAGTTCTCTGAGCTTCAGTGTCTACATCTGTAAAATCTGGTTATCTCCTAGCAAACTTACGAAGCTTAGATGAAATAAAGTACCTAGCACAGTGCCTAGCCTGCAGTAGATTTTTAGCAAATATTTATTTGTTTCTTCATCCTTTTCCGCATCAAGAAAAATTACATATTGAGTTCTTTGTTTACAGGGTGGAAAATTGGGCTATGCAGTTTGAAAGTAGTTCACATACAATTTTAATTTAAAGTTATAGCTCTTGGGGAATTCCCTGGCAGTCCAGTGATAGAGGCTTCATGCTTCCACTGCTGGGGGCATGGGTTTGATCCCTGGTTGGGGAACTAAGATTCCGCAATGCCGTGCATAGCGCAGCCAAAAAAAAAGGACATTTAAAGGTTAATAAACTTCTTTAAAAATAAATTAACTAATTAAAGTTATAGCTCTTAAAAGAGTAAGACTTGGTTGTCTAAAAAAAAAAAAATGTACAGCCAGAACACCTTAATTGCCAGTGATGTTGGGTAAAATAATCTTAAACTTCAGAGAATTGAGTTCAGAACCAATTTTTTAAACTTGCACCATTTGAACTTAGAATTCACCATAGACTTTTTAATAACATTCTAGCCTACTTGTCTTCATAACTGGTTGTGCAGTTAGAAAAAAATTGATACTGGTTTTCTATACAGTTACATGTATAAAGTCTTGGACTTTATAGAAATAAATGTGAATAATGCCTTTCATCATCTTTATCTCCATTTCCAAGAACAGTACCTGGCCAGTAGCAAGTATTGAGTAAATATTTATTATAGAATTTAAGGTATCTAATTGCATTTAAATCTAAATGTTTACATATAGACAAAAGTATTAAAAGTTAATTACAAGAGCCAAATACATGCTAACACGTCTTGCGTGCTACAGTTAAAAATTCTAACCTTTAGTTCATTTCTGTAGGTTATCCTTTTTAAAAAGTATATAGACATTGCCCTGTTTTTTTCTCACTTCAAATTCTAAAAGTTATTTACAACCCGTGAGGGTTTATAATTGAAATCTTCAACTGTAGCATTCCTGTTGTGATTCCTGAATTTTTTTTTTCCACATCAAGGTACGAAATGATGAAGGAAAAGTAATTCGATTCCATTGCAAATTGTGCGAGTGCAGCTTTAATGATCCCAATGCTAAGGAGATGCACTTAAAAGGGCGAAGACACAGACTTCAATATAAAGTGAGTAAAATTTCAGCTATTTTCTCTTTTTATATGTCTTGGAACATTCTGGATGCAAAAACAAGGCCTCTAAATATAACTCACTAAGTCCATGAACTCCCACTCCAGAATTGGCATGTAATGTCTCACATAGAGTCAGATGTTTAGTCTTTATTGACTAGTTTGTTATACGTAGGAAAAAATGATATCATATTTCATTACTTGTAGTGGCAAAATAAAGCTATAACGTTATTTGGATCAAGTAATCATGTAAAGATAATTGCATCACAGGAAGTGTTTGAAAGAAGTGTCAGGTCTCCATTCTTTTCCTTTATCTTGGCAGAATTCCCACTAAAATGAATTATGAGATGAGGAATTCTTCATTGAAAACACTTCAAGTGATAAGTTAAATCTAAATAGTGTATTTAAAGTTTTTAATTAGGTTGGACTAATGCGCTAGATTCATGTTTTCTAAACACAGAAGTGAAAGTTAAAATAATAATCTGTTAAAGGGCAATACATTTATATGAAAAGAAACTTTTTAACCCCACACTCAGGTATCTAGAATCATTTACTTACAAACAAAGGAAAATTAATATCCATCAGTCTTCTAAGGATTTCTTTTATTGGTTAGCACTAAGTTATGTACGTTTTACATACTAAATGTATAACTTTAAACTTTAACAACTAAGAATTTTGGGAGTGGGAAGGAAAGAAGAATGTTTATGAATGTATTCTGAATTTTTCCTCTGATTCAACTTATTTTACTGCATTTACTCTTAAAATAGGAAATTGCAAATGCCCATATGATGAAAGAATATGTGGGATTGTATGATTTAAAGATACGTGTAGATTGTTGGAGGGGTTGCTGGTTTTTCAAATATCTTGTCTGTATTAACAGAAAAAAGTAAATCCAGATCTGCAAGTAGAAGTAAAACCCAGTATTCGAGCAAGAAAAATTCAAGAAGAGAAAATGAGGAAGCAAATGCAGAAAGAGGAGTATTGGCGAAGAAGAGAAGAAGAGGAACGCTGGAGAATGGAAATGAGGTTAGTATCTTTAACTTTTAATAGCACGATAAGTGGTTTAGCCTTTCCAAAAAACGTAGCTATTCTGAGTATGTGACATCCATTCAGAGCAATCCAGATTTATTTAATTTACTTTTTTTTAGATTTATTTTTTATTTATTTATTTATTTATTTTGGCTTTGTCAGGTCTTAGTTGTGGCACACGGGATCTTCATTGAGGCGTGCGAGATCTTCGTTGTGGCACGCGGGATCTTCGTTGTGGCGCACAGCCTTCTCTCTAGTTGTGGCATGTGGGTTTTCTCTTCTCTAGTTGTGACACATGGGCTCCAGGGCACATGGACTCTGTAGTTGTGGCATGCGGGTTTCAGAGCGTGTGGGCTCTGTAGTTTGCGGCATGCAGGCTCTCTAGTTGAGGCGCGTGAGCTCAGTAGTTGAGGCGCGTGAGCTCAGTCGTTGCGGTGTGCAGTCTTAGTTGCCCCACAGTACGTGGGATCTTAGTTCCCTGACCAAGGGTCGAACCTGCGTACCCTGCACTGTAAGGCGGATTCTTTACTACTGGACCACCAGGGATGTCCCTATTTAATATACTTTTAGTTTTCACTTCTCAGGAAGATCTTAGGTCTAGGAGAGAAATGGATTAAAACTAAGTTATTGGCTATTCTAATATTTGACTGTGTCCTTGGCATTAGGAATTAAGTTGGAAATGGTATCTTATATATATTTAAATACGTAAATAATTTAATACTATAAATAAGTGCCTCAGTTTAAAACAAGCAAAATAGAACATTTGGTTACATGATAAAAATTTCCAGAATATCAGATTTAGTAGCTTCTAGACATTAATAATGTGTGGGTTTTGGGGTTTTTTTTGTTTTTGTTTCTCAGGAAACATCTATTATAAAAACTTTAGAGGCTACAGGGAAGGAGAAATGAGAAACATGTTCAAGAGATATGTAAATGTTTAGTTTTGCTGATGTAATTGGCATATCTTTAAATGGTAACGATTCACTGGTTTTTATTATATTCGCAGAGTTGTGCAGTCATTACCACAATCAATTTTAGAACATTTTCATGACCTGCAAGAGAAACCACAAACCCATTAGCAGTCAATCCTTATTCCCCCCCCCACAACTCCTTCCTCTACCCGTAGGCAACCACTAATAAACTTTGTCTCAATAGATTCACCTATTCTGGAGATTGCATATAAATGGAATCACAAAATATGTTGTCTTTTGTGTCTGGCTACTTTCACTTAGCATAATATTTTCAAGGTTCATGCATGGTATAGCATATATCAGTACTTCTTTTTTATAGGTGAATAATATTCCATTATGTGTATGTATCATATTTTGTTTATTCATCAGTTGATGGACATTTGTGTCATCTCCACTTTTGGGCTATCATGAATACTGCTGCTATGAGGATTTGTGTACAAGTACAAGATAATATAAGATATATTATAAGATAAATGTAAGATAAATATAAACAAGTATAATATGTGTGTATTTTATAACCTACTTTTTTTCAGTTACATACCAACTCTTTTAAAAAGTAAGCTAGAATTATTTTATCTTATTTTCCATGGCTACATACTATTCTCTTGTGCAGATGTAAAATTTTCCTTATAACCAATTACATATTGTTAGATATTTAGGTTTTTTACAGTATTTCCCTATTATAATTATTACATTGACCATCCTTGAGGCTATGTTATTGCATAAATCATGATTAGTTGCTAATAATAAAATCTCAGAAACGAAAATGTTTGACTGGCAGATACCCATACGTTTTGCCTGTACTGGATAGTTTAACTGGTTCTCAAACTTTTTGGTCTCAGGACCTTTTATACTCAATAATTACAAAACTCCAAAGAGCTTTTGTGTATATGGGTTATAGCTGTCAACATTTACTGTATTAGAAATGAAAACTGAGAAGTTTAAATATTTGTGAATTAATTTTTAAATGACTTTATATTTGTTAAAATGTACTTAAATATTGATAATTATAGTATTAGATCAACCATATTTATTAATATACTGTGGATAGATATAATATGCTAACTATAAATAACTATGTTTCTCCCCCAGAATAATGAGAATGACATTGTTTTATATTTTTTCAAATCTCTTTAATGTCTAGCTTAAGGTAGCCTGATTTTCCTATCTACTTCTCTGCTCAACAGGTTGTGATAACACATTTTGCCTCTGGATAACTCCAGTGTACACTCATAAGAGAATGAGAATGGAGAAGGCAAATGTCTTGTTATTATTATGAAAGTAATTTTGATGTCATGGATCCCCCTGAAGGTGCCTCAGGAACCACCTAGGGTCCCTGGACCACACTTTGAGAAGTGCTTCTATAACTTATTAAAATCTCTGCCAATGAGAGAGTGAAACATGAAAGCCAGTTTTGTTGCAACTTTAATTGTTTGTGTTGCAGGCAAATTAAATTTTTATTTCATGCTTAACCACTTACATTTCTTCTGTGGTGAATTGCCTGTTTATTTGTTTAACTTACCTGTTGTTGATTTGTACAGATACTTCTTATATTATAGCTATTAACCCATTATTAACATGTCACCTTTAAACAATCTTTGTTGTTATGTATGTATCGATTTTTATTTAGGTATCTAAATCTATTTTTCATATTCTTTATGAAGTTTCTGCCTTTGTAATGCACTGGAAATACCTAGATTACACAGTTACTTCCTCTTTTATTGTTACATCAAATATTTATTAAGCACTTACAGTTTGCCAGGAAGTAGCACGTAGTGTGTTAGACACCACGTATGAATTGGTAAACAATGGATAAAGGTCCCTGCCCTTATTTAACTTAAACATCTTTAGTAATAACAAAGTATTCAGTACTGGAATGAACATGGTTTTCCAGAGCCTTCAAGCTCAAGACCTAAATAACATAGAAGTATGGTTCTTCCTGTCCTTAGTGGGCTGACCTAAAAAGCACTGCTTATTCCCGACTGAAGAAATTGGTGGTTTCTATAGTGCTACTTGAGAAACATACTTCTTTCTTATGTTTTGTGTTAAACAAATTTGTCTGGTAAAAACTTAATTGTTACAAAAATTTGCTATAAAGACAGGACTACCTTGGGAGTTATTGGTATCCTAGTTTGAAGCTGAAAGCGAAGATAGAACTGAGGAGAGAGTCACATGGTAAAAAAGAAATTAGATTCTGAAAATGTTGACTATTAAAGCAGAGGCTACACACAGGCTACATACTAGCTGCCCACAGTCCAAGTTCAGTCCGTGGGTGTTTCATTTGGTACACATGGTATTTTTTGGATACCAACATGAACCAACACTTAAAGACCATGAGATTTCACAAAAATGCTGATGACCTTGGGATTACCATCTGTATTCCCTTATGGCAATAATTAATAGCTTTGCTGTGGCTCAGAGCATGTGCTTTCTTCTTTACCATAGTTCCTATCACCCTTAACATGTCCCCAAAAGTGAAACACGTTGTGAGTTGCCATTTATCTCAGTTGTTTTTCCTCATTGTAGAGAAGTGTCTTTGTCTCTCTGCCTGTATCAGTTGAGGAAATTAAAGGTAGTCTTCAGAAGTTCTCTCTTAGAAAAAAATAGGAGAGAGCACATTTCTTTGGAGACATGAAGAAAATTTCTGAATGTATGCTTTGAGTCTTTCACTCACACACATTGTTGGTCTGGCCACATTAGGTAGGCATTTAAGTTTACAGTCTCCTGTAAAGAGGGAGAGGTTAGAAGGAACTCTGAGGTTTCTGTTGCTTGTTCTTTCAACCCTGTCTTCAGGCTGTGAAATTTTGTTTTGCTTTTATCTTTGTTTACTTATTTTCTCTTTTCACTGGGATTCACTTCCATTTACTGCTAGTTAAAGCAAATAAAGGTAATCAGATACAGTAGGAGAAAAGAGAGATGTAAGCTAGACTGATTTGGGCTAATTTTTAAATTGCTTTTTATATCATTATTGATTTAAATTCTTGGGTTGTATTTTTCTTATAGACTTATAGTATCATTCTCTATGTTTCAGACGTTATGAAGAGGACATGTACTGGAGAAGAATGGAGGAAGAACAGCATCATTGGGATGATCGCCGCCGAATGCCTGACGGAGGCTATCCTCATGGTCCCCCAGGCCCACTAGGCCTTCTGGGAGTCCGACCAGGCATGCCTCCTCAGCCACAGGGGCCTGCAGTGAGTGTCCAAATTGTTTACATAGCGGGTGAAAGTGTAAGACTGGCTCAGCATGGAAGATAACGTTTTGGGGAGCTAATTTTTAGACTTAATAATATCTAAATCTCAATATAAGTTTTTCATCTGATTTAGAATTTTCCCTCCTTTTATTACAGGTTCTCAACTCATGTCCTTATTTATGAGGACTTCATAGAATTTCCATGCATCTTTCTTACTTTCACTATGAGTTAAGGGAGCAGAGCTTCTTTTGCCAACTCTTCTTTCACATAGAGATTTTCTTGCCTTTGTTCTTTAGATTGTCAAGAACAACTAATTTTGAAGGCAGTTGCTTTGCTTTCAGAATTATTCTTACCTTCCCATTACCAGTGGTTTAGTCTTTTTTCCTTTTTCAAATAATGAAAAAAAAAACCTACCACTACTTCTAAATTAAGTGCAGGACAAGGGGTAAGTAAATGGTCCGAGATGAGCACACAGTGGATGTATTAGGAGAACTGTAGGCAAGTGCTGCATCTTGAGAGTTTGTGTTCTTTGGAAGCTAGATAAAAGAAGACATACTGGGCTTCCCTGGTGGCACAGTGGTTGAGAGTCCACCTGCCGATGCAGGGGACACGGGTCCGTGCCCTGGTCCGGGAAGGTCCCACATGCGGCGGAGCGGCTAGGCCCGTGAGCCATGGCTGCTGAGCCTGCGCGTCCGGAGCCTGTGCTCCGCAACGGGAGAGGCCACAACAGTGAGAGGCCCACATACCGCAAAAAAAAAGAGAAGACATACCTGGGTTATGAGGAATATTTCATATAAGTTCAGACTGCAGAAAACAAGATGTTTTTATTCTTTGTTCTGTTTTCTGGAGGGCACTTAGAAAAAAACAGCAACAAATTCCTGCTCTGAAACTATTCTTTCTCATTTGTCTTTCCGTAGAATAAGTATTTGTGAAACTTGTTTTATTAAAAGCAAAACATTTCAGAATCACTGGTTGTTAAAGTTGAGTAGAAAGTATTTTTACAACCTTAGATGATGTGTATTATAATTTTACTTGTTTTGAGGCAAAGCATGCATATATACATAGATACATACTCATTCTTGATAGTGTAACTTTCCATAGTTTACATGTTTGTTTTTACTGAAATGGAAAAAAGGGAGAAGATAGCTTTAAATGGGCATTTTGCATAATTGACTTTCTTATTGAAAAGATGTGACAAACATATGTATAGTTGAAAAATAATAATTTACTTTTGCTTGGGAAGCATTTTTTTTTTAATGAAGTTATCTTTTTTGGTCTTCTCCAGCCCTTACGTCGTCCTGACTCATCTGATGATCGTTATGTAATGACAAAACATGCAACCATTTATCCAACTGAAGAGGAATTACAGGCAGTTCAGAAAATTGTTTCTATCACTGAACGTGCTTTAAAACTTGTTTCAGACAGCTTGTCTGAGCATGAGAAGAGCAAGAGCAAAGAAGGAGATGATAAGAAAGAGGGAGGTAAAGACAGGTGTGTTTTCAGAGTTTTTTACTTCTGTTTAATTTTGGTTTCCCTTATGTGGACTTCTTATACTTGAAGTAAAAGTTACAAAGACTGAAAATTCTCTGTTGTCAGTCTACATGTGTTATGCTTGTGTTAGATATTTAATGTATTCACCTGTTTTTTGCTGAAATGAAAAATAACAGAATTTCATACAGTCTCCAACCTTGTAATTTTACTCATTTTATTTAAATTTATATAAAACTATTTCAAGTTTGTTTTCAAAGCAGCCTTTATAGTTTTCAATTGCATTTAGCTGCTATTCAGTTTTTATTTATTTGTTGCATCTGTTTACTCTTTGTTTTAGCAGCTTATTTTTCCTTAACACATTGACCCATAAGTGAATAAGCTCAAGCTTTAGCAACATCTCTCATATCAAGTTTGCATTATGATCTATAACTTTTCATTTTCCCCTTAACCATTTGGAAATATCT
Source organism: Lipotes vexillifer (assembly GCF_000442215.2). Lineage (NCBI taxonomy): Eukaryota > Metazoa > Chordata > Mammalia > Artiodactyla > Lipotidae > Lipotes > Lipotes vexillifer. The sequence goes on from NW_006780291.1 coordinate 814,331, forward strand.
TTGTATATATTGAACATGACTTTTGTTCTAATTTGTAGAGTGAGACACAGAAAAGTGTTAACGGCCTTTGCTTTGCAGTTGTCCTTGTCAGAACTTAGCTCTTGATTTATTAATTTATCCATATTTCTTATCTAAGTGAAGGATACTTCTAAAAATATTGAATGTTTTTATACTGTAGCTGATTGAGAATTTTAACGGTGTAAAAGTTATTTCATTTACTATTGTGTGTTGAGAGATTATTGTGGTTCTGGTTGAGAAGGGAAATGTCATCATATAACTTGATTTCACTGCAGAGCTTTAAAAGGAGTTTTGCGAGTGGGAGTATTGGCAAAAGGATTACTTCTCCGAGGAGATAGAAATGTCAACCTTGTTTTGCTGTGCTCAGAGAAACCTTCAAAGACATTATTAAGCCGTATTGCAGAAAACCTACCCAAGCAGCTTGCTGTAAGTATTATGGAAATGTTCATTTTTACCCCTTGTCTGGTTCAAAAGTTTTTGGCAGGACTAACTGTGCTTCAGCTTAATCTTAAGCCTGCCTTTAAAGTTTTGGTTTGACTTTCCAAATTGAATTTTTCCCTTGATTGTACAAATTGGTAGAACTGTTTTCTACTTTGTCTTTTTAGGTTTTATAGTGCTCCTCTTTGGCATGAAGCCATCTTGCTAATTTATTTTAAAATATAAAATTGCAGCACATGTCCTCTTCCTGTTCTTTTTTCCAAGAGTTGAATCACTAAGAGATGAGATTTTAGGGAAAAAATGGGGGTTTTTTGTTTTGTTTTTTAAACAAAGCCCATGTATGTAAAGCAAGCTTAAATTTTTAGAATTCGTGAACTTCTTGCCTATTTAGTTGAATATATGTTTTTATTAAAGTATAGTAACTAAAACAGAGACTCTTTCTGATTTGAATTTCCCCAGTTTTATTATGATTACTTTTGGTTTTCTACGTGTTATAGTCGTAGGTCTTAGCTCTCACTGTCTCTCTTCAGCACATTGTGGCAATGCACAGTTAATAGAATATCCCCTTTTGGTCCTACAAAAAAAACTTTTTAAGTTTGAATTTTTTTAATTTTTATATAGTATCTTGTCAGAATCGCAGACTGGGATTTAAAATAAAGATTTCTTGAATAATTTAATGTATAAAACTTATTTAGATATTTGAAATCCAAGAATTGACATTTCATTGGTAATATGTATTCCACAGTAATGTCAGAATAAATAGTACCTGACCACAGCAGAGCAACTGATACCAAAAGAGATAGTGAAGCATGCTATTAAACTTGAGCTCTGGGCTTCCCTGGTGGCGCCGTGGTTGAGAGTCCGCCTGCCAATGCAGGGGACACGAGTTCATGCCCCGGTCCGGGAAGATCCCACAGGTCGTGGAGGGGCTGGGCCCGTGAGCCATGGCCGCTGAGCCTGTGCGTCCGGAGCCTGTGCTCCGCAACGGGAGAGGCCACAGCAGTGAGCGGCCTGCGTACGGCAAAAAAAAAACAAAACTTGAGCTCTGACGACTGTGGCACTTACTGTTGTTTGCTTTATATTACCATTGTTCCAGATGTGAAGTTTCTTATTGTGGATTAGTCTTTTTAAGTATTAGGAGCCAGGAGAATTGTCATCGTGTGTCGACATGTTACTCTTTGTTGAGGCTGCTAGAGCAATGAAGGGGAGGAGACTCAGAAGAGGTTTTGAGGACTTTGAAAAAAATTATATAATTTGCGAGAAACATCTTGATCCTAAATTGTGGTGTTTAGTAAATCTACGAAGCAGGGGGGCTTCCCTGGTGGCGCGGTGGTTAAGAATCCACCTGCCAGTGCAGGGGACATGGGTTTGAGCCCTGGTCTGGGAAGATCCCACATGCTGCAGAGCAGCTAAACTGGTGCGCCACAGCTACTCAGCCTGCACTCTAGAGTCCGCGAGCCACGACTTCGGAGCCCGCATGTTGCAACTACTGAAGCCCACGCGCCTGGAGCCTGTGCTCTGCAGCAAGAGAAGCCACAGCAGTGAGAAGCCCACACACCACAAGGAAGAATAGCCCCCACTCACCGCAACTAGAGAAAGCCCGCGCGCAGCAATGAAGACCCAACACAGCCCAAAAAAACTACAAAGCAGAAAATACTATATCCTAACTAAATAACTAACAATTACACTAAAAGCAGCATACTCTTTCCAAATCATTCTATGTACTTATTGTACAAGTGGATAAGCAAGAGAAATAGAATTTATTATCGTCATCATCATTGTCATAGTTAACATTTATATAATTCTTACTATGTACCAGGCACTGTTTTAAGTGCTTTGTATAGTTAATTCATTTATTCTTCCAACAATCCTATAGGTTAGATAAAATTACTGTCCCCATTTTATAAAAACAGGTAAAGGGGAGTTAAATAATTTGCCCATCTTCATATCATTAGTAAAGTAGCAGAGCTAGGATTTGAACCTAGATACTATGCTGTAAACACTCCATGTAATTTCTATGGAGTCTTCATTTGTTCATATATACTGAGACTTATTTCATGTGTACTGAACTGCAGTGAATCCTGGTTTTTCTTCTGTTGATCAGGACTTTCTGCTCCCTGATAAAATGTAGATCTGTTGAGTTCACAGACAACGTACACTGGGAATGTTTGAATTATGGCTCCTGTTAGTTTCAGATATCTGTTTTAGTCTCATTCATATTCTGCAAGTACTTAACTACCCAACATGCTATTAGGAAGGTACGGTAATAAATAGGACAGTGTTGCTTTTATCCAAGAATTCATCATCTAAGAGAGACATACACACATACAAATAACTCATGTGATACAAGTAATGGTAAATATTAGTTCAACAAAATTCTAAAAGGAAAGAGGAGCAAGAGATTTATATTTGCACGTATTACAAGGCTTCTTGCGGGGAGTAATATATGATCTAGTCCTTATAAAATGGTTACGGTAGTGAGAAAATGAAAGAGCCATAGTGAAACTGCTTTGTTTAATAATGTTAAAAGGTCCATCTAATTTCCTGTACTCTTCATTACATAGGTTATAAGTCCTGAGAAGTATGACATAAAATGTGCAATTTCTGAAGCGGCAATAATTTTGAACTCATGTGTGGAACCCAAAATGCAAGTCACTATCACCCTGACGTCTCCAATTATTCGAGAAGAGAACATGAGGGAAGGAGGTTGGAAAGCCATTAAACATTCTACTTTTTATTAACTTTTTTTTTCCCATTTACCTACTCTTTAAGATGGCATTAAGCCCTAGAAGGCAACATGCTGGCATTACATATGAATTTGATAGATTTGACTTATATAGCAACCAGTTTTGCTTAAGATCATTTCCCAGATCTTTTATTGATGTCTTTTTAGCAATGTAATTTTATATAAAACACTCATGGTATTGTTGATTTTCTTGATTTTTTTTTTTTCTTTTCTTGCTAACCTCAGATTTCTGGAAAAAAAAAGTTCAAAATTATTCTTACCAGCATAGTTGACCCATGAACAAATTAAAGAAATGTTGCTAGTGAGGGGCCACAAATTTAACTTCTGTTAAGTTTTCTTGTCTTAAAAAAAGACAAGAGAGTTCCATAAATAAAATTGGTTAAATATTCATAACACAGTTTAAGAGGCATTGTTATATATGTAATCATGGATTTGGCTTGTCCTGAGGTAAATATTTCTGGTTCTCTGAGGTTGCTCTTTGGTTTGAAGCATTTTCATAAATGCAGAGCATCCTAATGCACATAGATTTGGGCATCTGACCCCACTATTATACTAGAGATATTGAAAACTAAATGGTGTTGGCATAGTTAGTGAGTTATAGCACGATTCAGGGTTTTTAAACTTACTTTACAATTGTAGAATATGAAATCCTGCTGGTGCCAGCAATGTTGCTTTAGGGACTATTGTGTAACATTTTCAAAGCTTCAAAAGCTTTTAAGCCAGAAAGCATGGTCAGTGTCTGCCGTATGTTGGTTCTGTTGTTTTATGGGTCAGATAAAATTTACTTTGTTTCCTTTCATGTTGTTTTTGTACATCTTAATTTGTTGATATGGAGTTATAGTCTACACTAATATTTCTTTGTGATACAGATAGAGGAGAAAAGAATACTTAAAATTAATTTGTCTAAGAGCATAAGTAGGCTCTCAATTACTGTCCCTTTAAATTTGTTTTCTTACAGCAAAGCAATTTTTTTTAAGGCACTGGGCTTTCCACAACCCAGGAAAAGATCATTTTTACTAAAAATGCGATCATTGGGAGACATGTCTAACTTTGCATACATTATATATACACCATATATCAGGACTTGTATGTTGTGTAAGCTTTGCATCTTAAAAATAAATGGGGTTTGTGTAGAGGATCTTTTATATGAGCATGAGTTCCCACTCAAGGTCTGGCTGTGGATATTGCTGGAAAAACAGTTCCTGAGTCAATCTGGTCAATTCATATGCAGCATATGACTCTTAGGATTTGAAAAAGAAGTCTTCGAGATTATGTTATAAATAATAGTTGCTGTATTTCATATGAAATTATACTCATATAACCATTTAACTTTATTTCAGAGCACATCTTGTCCAGTTATATTTAGGCTTGCTTAAATTGATGCAGTATCAAGTAATTTTATTTTGTTGCAAAAGTCTAAAGTTAATAGTATCACATTTGTAGTAGTCTTTAATAACCTATCCCTTCTAAAGGAAACAAAATTACATTTTTGTCTGACCCAGACTTGAGTTATTGTTCTCAATTTCATAAATATTATGGTGAGAGAAGTGGTCAGTCCAAAATTGAAAGATTTTACTTCAAGACACTGAGCTGAAAAGTTGGAAGTGCAAAAAGTGTAGAAACATTGATAGTGTTCTTTGCTGCAGATAACTGCAGTAAATCATGTCTTTAGCTTCATTATGAAGATTGCTGCAGAATAACGGTATGTATTCTCTCTCACTGCAGCTCTGAATGCTCTGTGTCTTAAAATCATTTAAAGCCTATAGCTTGCTTTGGGGAGTTAGTACAGGGGTAAGGAAGGCTTTGCCGGAAGAGCACTTTGTAAATCGTGAGACTGGCGACTTGCGCATAGTTGTGGTAGCCTCTTAATGCGTAATGGTCCTGTTTGACACCAAAAATTATTTAAAGGAGATGATTAAATTGCCCAAATAACTGTTAAACACATTACAGATCTATTTTATGTTACTGTGTTTGACAGTTAAACATTAAGTAAACATTTAATTGACTTGAAGCTTGAAATGTTCAAAATGCTCTAACCCTTGCTACAGCGTCTCTTCTGTAGCAAGTCAAGTATTGTGTGTGTTTTTTTCCACCTTTAGCTTATCAGGCCCGGTCCAAAGCCTTCTAGCAGAGGGAATTGATTCCTGTCAGGGGTTGCTGCCAAGACATCGGAAGGATTTTTGACCAAGGTTTTCAAAAGCTCAGTGTCACACCTGCCATTTGATTAAGGAGGGATTTTGGATGCAGAGTCTGGCATTTATTGTCCTTTGTGTGGCTGTTTTGTTTGTTTTGTCTTTGTCTCTCCTAGAATTGAGCAGTGTTCACACTAGTTTTTAAATTGTTGGGTGGATTACATATTTTACATAACCATGTTAATTTAAATTAATATATTCCCATTAACTTTTAATCATAAAATAGTGTGGACACAGCATGTCTTCTAACTGGTGATTAACCCCTTAAAATTTATGAAACACATTTTTGTAGGGTAAGAATTTGCTTTCTTTTAAATAAATTAACTGATTTTTGTTTTGTTTTGTTAACCGGGTATTAGGAAGAAAGTATGATTTTAGTACAATATATCTAAGGGGTTAATCCACTTGAAATATAGAATGGGTGCAAAAATCCACACTCTAAATTTGACAGAAATTTCCTACTTATAGCTCTTAAGTTGTTTTTAAATTGCAATAGGTGTCTTGGCATCTTTGAAATTGTATCATTAATTTAAATTTCCAAAGTTATGAATGCTTGTGTGCAAAAGGAAAACTTTTCTTCCGTATTGGAGGAAATTAAAACATGAATTAACATTAAAAATTCAAAAACTTTTAGAAAGAGATTGCACATTATCACCTATTTGCATTTTAGCTTTAGCAGATAATGTAAATAAATAAGGGACATGGAAAGGGTTCTTCAGCATGTTCTGTAACCTTGCTTTGGGGAGTGGTTTTTTGTTGTTGTTTCTTGCTTTTTTTTACTTCTTTGATTAGCTGTGCTTTCCTGTGTTCCTTTTTCCTTCTCTCAGAATAGCCCATTTCTTATGTTCATTATATTTCTGGATTCGGTAGTTGGTTTTTCAGGTTTTCAGATTGTTTATTAGTTTTTAAAAATTACTACTATTTCTGACTTGATACTTTTCTTTTTAGTACCCACATTCCTCTTTCAGTGTTCATTCTCAGAATGCCACACAGTGTTCTTTGATTATCTGTAAAATTCCCTTCTAATACGTATTCTGAAAATCTGTGCCATCTGATTATGTAAGGAGTAGGAACTAAGAATAAAAAGCCCAGACAAGGGATGGAATTCTTTATTACTTTTTAAATATGCTTTTTAATATGTCATCTACTCAAAATAAGGACAGGTATCTTTTAAGATTTCTGAATGCTCATGTAAAAATAGACAATCAAAGAATTTGCCCAGCGTTGCAATAGTACTCTTAAAGTAGAATCATCTTCCATGTTCTCTTTTATCGTACATTTCATCTTTTGTCCCACATATTCACTTGGTGCCCTCAATGATTTATAAAATTATATGCTAAATGTCCCATAATTTTGGTGCTTTTTATCTAGAAGACTGTTTTCAATCGATTACTTGCCTGGTATGTAATTTTCCTATATTTAGAAAATATTTTAAAATCACCAAGAGTTGTGAATTAGATTGACTTATACCTATGAATAGTTTGATTAGCAAATTTGATTAGCAACTTTTATACACAGTTTACAGATATGTTTTAGATGAATGTAAAGCTGGCCTTTTATGAATGAAAAGTTAACTTCTTGTCCTGATTTAGGTTCAGATTTACTTAAGTTTTATATAGCACATTTATGTTTTATTACAATAATCTGATTAAAATCAGTTATTATAACTGACTTTGCAACTTAAAAGATTCTACAGATATATCATCATTCTGCTTACTGCATCTGTTCTATTTCTATACTTATTCTATTTAACCATGCTAGTTCCTATTGCCCTTTTCTACTTTACTCATTGTTTCTCTCCAGTTATTCTTTGAAATACTTCATGGGAACTTTGAATTTTAAAGGGCATTTCATATTCCCTTAATTCTTAAAGCTAAAATTCTGTTGTGGAAGAGAAGTCATTAAACTCTTAGAAATGCCTATTTTTGGCTCTTTATTTTTTTCTATGATTATTACTTCATTGATCATCCCATATTTATCGTTAGTTCTTTGACATATTAGCCCCAGAATAACCTGTGACCATTTAAAATACTGAACAAACTCAATAGTTTATTGTACATTCTCATTTATTAAGGTGGATTTTTGTGTTCCCTTTTGTCTTGTCGTCTTTGTGCTGGTGCGCTGTGTCCAGTAATCCTTCCTTTTGATTTTATTTTGGTGGGTAGGGTTTATATTTGCAGAAATTATTTATTATATTTCTAAAATAAAGAGTTTAATTCTCATCTTGATCTTCATATTAGATTATGTGAATTTGTTGAAAATAACTCCCTGGGTACTTTAAAGTGTTGACAGACTCTCAAATGGCTCATGTGACACTGATGCTACTTTAAGGAAGTGTCTTGCTCACCTGGTCAAACACCCATTCCTCACTGCATTTTGCCAATTCAATCCATTTTAGATGTAACCTCGGGTATGGTGAAAGACCCACCGGACGTCTTGGACAGGCAAAAATGCCTTGACGCTCTGGCTGCTCTACGCCACGCTAAGTGGTTCCAGGTTCGGAACATCATTTTACTTTTTTCTTGTAGCCTTATGAGAGAGTAGTTCAGTACAACATGTTTAACTGTGTTTAAACATTTCAAAAGATGGCCCAAGCAATACTATTTTAAATTAAATATCAGAAAATGTTAACATAGAAAGCTGGGTATGAAGATCTGCATATTGCAGTTACTATTAATTTGACAATAAACTCAGGTTTTGGGGGTGTTTTGTAGCTTGGGGTTTTTTATTTTTATTTTTAGTGGCTATATTTAAAGTTGACTTGTTTAGGAACATCACAAGTTTGTGTACATATATTATATTCCATAAGGCTGCAGATTAACTTTGCTTTAAATAATGGAATATGTGTTTAAAGCTTTGTGTATGGTTTTAAGATTTTTCCCCCCCTTTCTCTAAGTTAATAAGTGTAGGGAACAGAAAGGAAACCAAACAGATTTCCTTAATCTTTCAGTCCCTAGACAAACTTTTTAGCTCTTTACTTTTTCTTTTATTTCTAATGTAGGCAGACTTTTTTTTCAAGTTTACTGTTTTAAATGAACACAGGTCAAGGTTCACAGGGGATCAAGAACAATTATTCTTGTATAATCTGTTTACTTTGACCTAAAATATCAGCTTTTAAATACTAACCCTGGCATAAAATATTGCTGTAAATGGCAGCTCATTGAATCCAATTTTAAGCGTGGTTATTTTTGTTTTATTTTTATCTGAGCTTCCATTGAACAGTGGTATTTTAACTTTTTTTTCGTCAAGGGATACTTTCAGTATTTCTAAGATTAATTCAGTTGGTTTTTGTGTTGCTCTCAAGGCTAGAGCTAATGGTCTGCAGTCCTGTGTGATTATCATACGTATTCTCCGGGACCTCTGTCAGCGAGTTCCAACTTGGTCTGATTTTCCAAGCTGGGTGAGTAATATGTAATTGTATGGTGTGAAAAATAAACATATAGGAAATATTTCTGCAGTTTTTTTAATAGACTCATCTTACATCTAATTATCAACTTTCTTTTCATTTCCTAAATGTAGTTTTTTTCTTCTAGTGAGAAATCCTGGGGTCTTAATTTTCTGAGAATTCCACGTGATTTTCTTTCTGTATTTTCCTCTCCTTTTTTTTTTTTTAAACTCTTCTCACAGTGTTTATTACTTTCTTTAAAATAGGAACGATTATTAGTTGTACATACATAAAGGTACAAAGAAAACTAAAAATGAGCTATTAATCTACCTATGCAAGGTTTTGTTGACATTTTAACAAAATAATGTATAAGGAATTTTTAGGATTTAGAAATATACATTATTCAAAAATGCATAAAATTAGGAAATTCAAATAATGCAGAAAGGCATGAAGTAGAAATGAAAGCCTTCTCGTCATTTAAAGGTAAGCCATCTTGACACAGTTTGTTGTGATTTTTTTCCTAGGGGAAAAAAATGCATGCATATATATTGTGTATGTTCCTTTTTAAAAAAAATATTTATTTGCTTGTGCTGGGTCTTAGTTGTGGCAAGCGGGCTCCTTAGTTGGGGCTTGCTGGCTCCTTAGTTGCAGCACACCAGCTCCTTAGTTGCGTCACATGGACTTCTTAATTGTGGCGTGTGAACTCTTAGTTGCAACATGTATGATGTGGGATCTAGTTCCCTGACCAGGGATCGAACCCAGGCCCCCTGCATTGGGAGCACGGAGTTTTAACCACTGCGCCACCAAGGAAGTCCCATGTATGTTCCTATTATTATTTATGTTCATATATCCCTTTGATATTGAACTGTTTGGGTTCCTACAAGAATTCAGATAGAGAGGGATTCATTCAGAAATACAACTGAAACTACTGATTCCAGAGTTGGGTTAGAGAGAGTTGAATAGCCGGGGTTATCTTCATTCTTTTTTTTAACACTGGAGTGGGTCATGCTGTTTACATTGTTTGCATCTTTCTCAGCAAAATACATCTTGGACCTCTTTGAGAGCTGTATGGACGATATGGTGTTGCCTTTTTATGGACATGCAGTATTTTATTCAGCTGGTATCCATTTGATGGACAGTTGCATTGTTTGCAGTCTTTTGCTATTAAATTTTCATTGTATTGTTAATCAGGCTTTTATGAGTATTATATACATGTGATAAATGGCTAGGGTCAATTGCTATAGAATTCCAAGGTCAAAGGACATGTGTTGATGGTTACCAGAAAGGTAGATCATTTAAAACTTCCAAAAATTGTTGAACTGATCATTTCCTTCACACCCTCGCTAACTTTGGGATATCATCACACTTCTTTAACATGATAGGTAAAAAAAATGGTGTCTCATTTTTTTTTTAGATTTCTTTACGTGATTATTGGCATTTGTAATTCTTTTTCTCTTAACTGCCAGTTCCTTTATTATTTGTTTTCTCAATTTATAACTCTATAAGAAATTAACTCTTACCTGTATTAAAAAATAATTTTTTCCAGTTTTTCATCTGCCTTTCAACTTAATTTTTGCTGTTTTATAAAAGCTTTAAAATCTTTGCAAATTCTAATCCATTAATGTTTTATGACTTAACGGTTTTATTTCTACTTATAAGATTCTTTCATATTTTAGGTTATAACTTATTCACACATGCTTTCTTCTAGAGCTTTTTTTTCCCCCCATCAAATTATATTTTCTACAGATGCTTGCTTGCTTGCTTGCTTGTTTATTTAGTTCTTTAGTCGTAATAAATACATAGCAAACCTCCTGGAAGGATGTATTTCATATTACAACAGTGGTTATCTCTCAGTAGTGAGTAGTGGGATTAGGTAGAGATCTGTAATGTTTGGATTTTACTAGGATGAAATATATATTTTATTACTTGTGTAATTAAAAATTAATTTAAAAATCATACATGGATTAAAGGTGGATCCAGCTATATGTTCTTCCAGACCAATTACCAATTATTCCAGTACCATTTAACATTTTATTTAGAAGTGATGTTTGTTCTCCCAACCCCCATTTTGAATTATCACCATTATCATAAACCAGTGGTTCTCAGCCACCATCAGTTTTGCCCTCTAGGGGACATTTGGCAATGTTTGGGGATAACTTTGGTTGTCGAAACTGGTTATCAGGGCTTCCCTGGTGGCGCAGTGGTTGGGAGTCCGCCTGCCGATGCGGGGGATGCGGGTTCGTGCCCCGGTCTGGGAGGATCCCACATGCCGCGGAGCGGCTGGGCCCGTGAGCCATGGCCGCTGGGCCTGCGCGTCCGGAGCCTGTGCTCCGCAACGGGAGAGGCCACAACAGTGAGAGGCCCACATACTGCAAAAAAAAAAAAAAAAAAAAAACTGGTTATCAGTAGCACTGAGGAAGAGAAACCCTGTCACAAACCAAAGTTCCTTTTTTGCAGGCCTACTTCTGCAGCCCTCTTTCATTGCTCAGTCTTTTCTAGTACCAAACTCTTTTAATTTTTAAAGCTTCATAAGTGTGTTTTATAATTCTGATTGTCCTCTTCATCAGAAGTCTTCCCTCTTCATTCTCTGCTATTCATTATAAACACCATCTTACACAGAAGATTTTTTGGGGGGGGGTGCTTTTCTCATGCTTCTTTTTCTGAAAGAACTTGGCTACTGTTTTGTTCAGTTTCTCTGGTTCTCTTGATGATTTTTAAGTAGCACTGTATTGAATTAATAATTGGTGGGATGTCATCACTTTTATAATACTGACTCTTCTTTATGGGATGTCCTACTTATTGGAATGAATGTTACACACTTATTTAGATTTGAATGGGTTCTGAGCATAGTTGTTTGTACCTAGGTATTTATCTTTTAGAGTTTTTTAAAATACCATTTTCTGGTTATTGTTTATATATGTTAAATATATTAATTTTGTAACCCACCACCTGACTGCATTCCTTTATTTGTAGTAATTTTTTTCATGTGATTCTCTTGGCTTGGAATCATATCTACCAATCTCTTTTCTAATTTAGTTGGTTGATGCTCTTAGAATAATTATGGAATAAAAGAAAGAATACTTTACATGCATGTTATGTTTTAATTGCTTTGAAAATGTTTCTAGTATGTAAAGTCTGTTAAGCATGGTGGTATAGCCTTTTATTTGAGATACTTATTTCTTGGTAATGTTAGAAATGTCAACCCTCTCTTAGTTTACTAAGTAATTTTGAATCAGGAATGTAAATTGAACTTTATCGATAATTTTTCAAGGTTTCTTGACATGAATGTATAGTTTTTCTCCTTCACTCTGTTAATATTGTATATTTACAAATATATCTACTGATATTGAGCTACCTTTGCATTCCAGAGGTGGATTCTCTTATATTTGAGAATAATCTTAATGAACTGTTAAGTTCTGTTTGCTGATAGTCTATTTAGGAATTTTGCAGTGACATAAAGGAAATTTTTTTGGTTTTATTTTTGTCTTCTTTGTTAGATTTAGGATCAATAATACACAGACTCTATAAGAATAATTTAGAAGCTTTCGTTCTTTCTCTAAACTCTGAAACAGTTTTTAGTAGCATCAAAACTATATGTTTTTTGGGACTTCCCTGGTGATCCAGTGGTAAAGAATCCGCCTTACAATGCAGGAGACACAGGTTCAATCTCTGGTCAGGGAACTAAGATCCCACATGCCGCAGGACAACTAAGCCCATGAGCCACAACTACTGAGCTTGCACGCCTCAATGAGAAAGCCCACGTGCCTCAACTAAGACCCAGCACAGCCAAAAAATAAATAAATGAATAATATATATATATTGTTTTTTAAAAAACTGTGTTTTTTGATAATTTATAAAATTCATGTGACATCATCAGTCACTTGTAAAAGGGGTCACGCTTTCTTGGATCCTTTTATTGTGATTAATTGGTTTGTTTAGTTTTTCTTTCTCTTGGGGTAATTTTTGGCAACTTATCTTTTCCTAGAAAAATTGACCAATTCAGCCAGATAACTCAGATTTTTAGAGTTTTAAAAATACCTGTAGCATCTTTTTATTTTAATTCTTTGATTGACTAGACTAGCCAGTAATAGCAGTTGCTATATAGGAACAAAATAACAAATGGGTGTTCAGTATTTATTTGTGATGAGAATTCACTGAATTCTTAAGATTTTAAATATAAAAATTTATGAGCATTATATAACTTTAAATTTTTTAAATGTTCAAAAATATAAGCATTATGCATTATCATTTTACTTCCTGATTCCTTCAACTTCAGTCCCTTCAACCCATGTGCCCTCGAGGCTATTTCTGTTGTAGTAAGTCTAAGCTTCAGTACTTTCGATATTGAACTCTCAGGCCACTCCTGGGCTACTCTTGGAGTTTGGAGGTCCAACACTACAGATGGTCCTTTGCCTACACCTAACTTTTCCTCTTTATCAGAGAGAGCCATAAATTTCAAGGGACCCTCTCTCCTTTGAGGGTGCAGAGATCTAAGAACTGAGTGGAAGAGAGGATGCACAGGTGAAAGGAACTGAGGGAAGATAGGCCATGACAGGGTAATGATGGGAGAATCAGGGAGGGCAAACGAAGCCGCTGGCCGATCTTTGAAATCATGTACATATAATATAAAACACATAAGTATTTTGGTAGGTTAAAGCACACCAATATGTCAGTATTTTGACATTTAAAAATCTTTCCTAGTATTATTATATTCTTTAGGCAGTAGTTTATCCAATTTTTTTTTTTTTCTCCCCTCAAAGAGCCAGCTCCTTGGATTTAGCTGCCAGATCTGCCGTTTTCCTTCTTAGTAATTCATTACTTTCTTACTTCATCTCTAATTTTCTATTTTCCTTGGGTTTATTTTTGTTCTTTTACAAACTTCATGAGTTGGATACTTGTTTCATTCACTCACTCTTTAATTATAGAGGTTTTAAAGCTGTAGTTTAAGGCTGGACATAGGTTTTGGCCATATATACACATACACACACGTGTATGTATATATATATATATATATATATATACACGTGTGTGTGTGTGTGTGTGTGTGTCTGTATAATATTTTTTCTTTTTTTTTCTATGCAGTCCGAAATTCATTTTAATATTGTCTTTAAGCCAAGAGTAGTTTTGAGGGAATTTTTTAATTCTACATGACTGAAGAAGAGTTGCTTTTGTTTTTGTAAATAACTTCTAGTTTTTATAGCATATAAAAATAATGCAATAAATATATTCTACTATTTGCAACTTTGGGAATTTAAAGTTTTCTTTGTGGTCTCGTATGTACAGTTTTTGTGAAGTGTGGGCACTTAAAAAATGTGTTCTCAGCAAGGTATAGCATTTAATATATACCCCTTAGTTCAACTTCATCAATTCTGTTCATATCTTCTATCTCCTTTGCTTCACATTTTTTGTCTACTTTATCTGTCCATGGACTGAGAAAGATAAAATCTGGTATTTTGTTGTGTTTTCTACAGTTCATTATTGTTTTGTTGCAGTAGTATTTTGGACATAGACACTTAATACAACTATGTCGTAATTGTGAATTTGAACCTTTTGCCATTATAAAGGACATTTAATTAATACTTTCTGCTATTAGTTAATAAGCCTTGTCCATTTATTAATATCAAAACTCTAGCTTTGGGCTTCCTTGGTGTTGCAGTGGTTGAGAGTCTGCCTGCCGATGCAGGGGACGCAGGTTCGTGCCCCGGTCCGGGAAGATCCCACATGCCGTGGAGCGGCTGGGCCCTTGAGCCATGGCCGTTGAGCCTGCGCATCCAGAGCCTGTGCTCCGCAATGGGAGAGGCCACAACAGTGAGAGGCCCACATACCACAAAAAAAAAACCAACAACTCTAGCTTTAAAAAAAAGAATTATAACTAACTTACAATATTATATTAGTTTCAGGTGTACAACATAGTGATTTGATATTTTTATACATTATGAAATGATTACTGAAATAATGACCAGTTATGATTTGTTACCAAAGTTATTACAGTATTATTGACCATATTCCCTATGTGCACTTACATCCCTCTGACTTACTTATCTTAAAGCTGGAAGTTTGTACCTCTAAATCCCCTTCACTTATTTTGTCTGTACCCCCAGCCTCCTAAACTCTAGCTTTTTATATTAACAGTTGTCTGGTATGATTCTGTTTGTTTCCTTTGTTTTCTTCTGCCCTTTCCCATAATTCTTATCCTTTTCTTGTTCTTTTTTACGTGTGAATGGGTTTCCCTCTGATTATTTATACAATTAGTTGTTGCCCTATTTACAGTTTTTTGTGGTATTTTCATCTATTTGTTTAACCATTTTAGGTAATGTTTGTTAACCTCTCATCTATAAAAGCTGAGAAAATTATCACTTCTTCGTACTCCTCACATCCTCTTTTGCGTTTTTTGTTATATTTTCTTTTTTTCAGTCGTTCCTTTAAGAATGTATTGAGACCTGTTTCTTGATTTATGTCTTAATGTATGCTGATTCCACTTAGAAAACAAGGAAAGTTTACACTTAATGCTTTTTTAAACCTTGAAGGTTTAAAAATAACTACATTTACCTTCTGTAGTCATATTCCCTTTGTTTAATGTTCTATATCCGAATGGTTTGATGCCAACCATTAGATCCTTTACTGGGGCTTCCTCTTTTTATTTCTTGATTGACTGCATTATATCATCATATCGTTTTTATCAAAAAGTGTTTTAAGTTTTTAAAATTTCTTTCATGTTTGAGAATCTTTGCCAGTTACCATTACTTTATTGAGAAATATATTGTTAGGTCACAATTTTTCCTCCTCCATTTATTGGTATTGCTCCATTATCTTCCAGCACTGAGTATTACTAAATCTAAGTCCAGCCTAATTTTTTTGCCTTTACTTTTTCTACAGGCTGCTGAAAAATTCTTTATCCTTGAATTTTAGTAACTTAACCAAATTATGTCTTGGAATCTGTTGTTCAATATCAGCATTTCATTGAAAACTTTGTCCTTTTTGCCCTGCAGATGTGACAAATTATTAATATGATTCTCTATTTTCAGGGGCACCAATTATCCTTATATTGCATTGCCTTTGTCCTACATATCTGTTATCTTTGTGATTGTTTTAATCTTTGTTCTCTTTCCTCTTTTGTCCCCTATTATTGTCTCTTTGGCAGTAATTTAGTTTCCAACTATGTCCTAATCTTCTTTGCTATTTATAATTCATTATTCTATAATGTTATTTTGCATTTCAGTTTGCTTAATTAGCTCTGCAGTCTTCCTTTTCATCTCAACTTTGAGCTCTTAATTTTATTGGCCTTTTGTATTTATCAAGTTCTCTATTACTCAGAATGTTAACAGGTTATATCTTCATTTCCTTAAATTAAGATTCTTCCAGAATAGATTATATTTTAATAGATATTTTTTAAAGCACTTTTTGGTTCACAGCAAAACTGAGCAGAAAGTACAGAGTTCTCACCTACCCTCCTCCACTATACATACATAGCCTCCCCCTCAATATTTGCACCAGAGTGATACATTTGTTGTAACAAGTGATACTACTTGTTACAAGCAGTGACATACTATTATTGCTCAAAGTCCACATGGCTGGGTTGGGTCTTTGTTGCTGCACGCAGGCTTTCTCTAGTTGTGGCAGGCGGGGGATATTCTTTCTGTAGTTACAGTGCACGGACTTCTCATTGTGGTGGCTTCTCTTGTTGCAGAGCATGGGCTCTAGGCGTGAGGGCTTCAGTAGTTGTGGCACGTGGGCTCAGTAGTTGTGGCACGTGGGCTCAGTAGTTGTGGCACACGGGCTTAGTTGCTCCTCGGCACGTGGGATCTTTCTGGACCAGGACTCGCACCCATGTCCCCTGCATTGGCAGGCGGATTCTTAACCACCGCACCGCCAGGGAAGTCTCAAGAATAGATATTTCATCTCTATTTTTCATGCTGTGTTCCTCCCAAATGCACAGATGTTGTGTCTGGTTTGTTTCAGTTTTTTCATCTCATTAGTGCTTAGCATTGTCAGTTCCATTACAAAATCATCCTTTTATGCTGAGACAACCAAACAAGAACTGTCTTTGAATGTATCCACACCTTTTAAAATACTTCTCCTTTTTCTTCCCCCATGAGCTCTGCTTTGAGGATTGCTTATGGAAAGGAGTAGGGTTTGGCTGCATGTAAACCTTGAGCTTTTATTTGGCCATGTTACGTGACTTGCGGGATCTTAGTTCCCCAACCAGGGATTGAACCCAGGCCCCAGCAGTGAACACACTGAGTCCTAACCACTGGACCACCAGGGAATTCCCAGACATGGGCTTTGTCGCTCCTGTGTCCTGATTGAATGTGCTGTGATAGTCTGTGAGGTGGATTCCATTGGCACACCTTTACGCTTCAGGTTTCAAACCCAGGATGGCCTCTTGGAGGCTTTGCCTATGCAGAATCTGCTCTGTTTGTTTCCTAAACCTGTTTACCATCTCCTTTCAAGAACAATTTCTATTTCCCTGAACCAACAGAGGGTTTTGGGTATGTGAAGCCTCTTTGGGACACTTGTGTTGAGAATTCACAGCCACCTTTGATATTAATTTTCCCCTGCATCTTACTCCTTTGGAAGATCTTACTCCTTTGGAAGATCTTACATTATTTTTTTCTTTTATCTACATGTTAGTCAAATGTCTATTTATTATTAGATATAATTAGATGTGGATAATTGGAAATTTTCTACTCTTCCTTTCCTGTCTTCCACAAAGAGTCTTCAACTTGGTAAATACCATTACAAGCACTTGTCTGTATAAAAGATGTTTTAAGTGATAGAACACTGACATCACAGGGCAAATGACTAACATTCTTTTAACTTGCAGGAGAATCAGCAAGTTGTACTTGGACTGTATCATCTCACTTTAGCTTAAAAATAATAACTCGGCACTTAGCTACCCCATAACAGAAACCATCTACTTGAGTACATACACATCCCCAAATCACCAAAAGCTGTTAGTAAACTTTTTTTAAGAAGACTTGACAGTTCTGGGACTTCCCTGGTGGTCCAGTGGCTAAGACTCTATGCTCCCAATGCCGGGGGGCCCGGGTTTCATCCCTGCTTAGGGAACTAGATCCCACATGCTGCAACTAGGAGCCCACATGCCGCAACTTAAAAGATCCCACATGCCTCAACTAAGACCCAGCATAGCCAAATAAATAAAATTTTTTTTAAAAAAAGGACTTCCCTGGTGGCTCACTGGTTAAGAATCCGCCTGCCATTGCAGGGTACGTGGGTTCGATCCCTGGTCCGGGAAGATCCCACATGCCGCGGAGCAACTAAACCTGTGTGCCACAACTACTGAAGCCCACGTGCCTAGAGCCTGTGCTCAACAACAAGAGGAGCCACCTCAATGAGAAGCCTGCGCACCGCAATGAAGAGTAGCCCCTGCTCGCCGCAACTAGAGAAAGGCCATGTGCAGCAACGAACACCCAATGTGGCCAAAAATAAATTAATTAAAAAAAAAAAAAAGGGTTGACAGTTTTTATTAAGAATTGTTGAGTATGAAATAAAGTGCTGTGCATCAGCATGTGTGTGAGTATGAAATAAAGTGCTGTGCATGTGCAAAAATATAACATCCTGCACGTGGACTTAGGAGCTGGAAGTTTGTCATGCATGTATCAACCTTCACCTGTGTCCACTGGAATACAGAAATGGCTTTTATACAGACAAGTGCTTGTAATGGTATTCATAAAATCCCATTTTAGTAGCATAAACATTTTTATCTGTAAAATTGGAATAATAGTTGTATCTACCACCAAGAGGTGATTATGATGATTAAAATTGGTTAATGTATGTAAAGGCTTAGAACAGTGCTTAGCATATAATAAGCACTCACTTAGTAAGTGTTAGTTATATAATGACGAAGAGGCTAACTTCACTACTATTACAATTAGTTGACCAAACTTCCTAGGGTTTGATATTTAGATTGTTTCCAGTGCATTGCAGATAAACAGCTTCACTGAATATTTTTTGTGTTTTCATTAAGTGTAAGAGCCCTATTGTAAATCTTTAGTACTGACATTACTGGGTTCATTAGTATGTGGTTTTGAACTTGCCAACTGTGTGATTTTTTTTTTTTTTTTAAGAAGGTTTTACAGGTATACACTACCACCAAATGAAAGTACCTGTGTTACCATAATCTCCCAAAGTATTGTTTTTTTCATAGCCCTTTACCTCTATCAGAACTAGAAACTACTATCCAAGGAAACTAGTAATGTTATCTGTCTGGATCAATTGTAAAGGATATTTACTGAAATACAGTTGTCTTTAAAAAAAACAAAACAAAACCAGGTTTGAGTCAGTAAGACCTGGGTTTAAATCCTAGCCCCTTAAGCTTCTAGTTGTATGACCTTTTAACCTCTTTAAGGTTTGCTGTTTTTTAATCTTTAAAATTGTGGTATAGTGGCATCTAGTTATGAGAAATTAAATGAAATCATTTATTTAAAAGTGCTTAGCATGGTGCCTGCCCCTTACTAAGCATTGTTCTTCTTACTACTGTTAAAGAAGGGAAAGAAAAATATATACACATGAATATTTTTTAAAGCAAATATTACAATCCTAGGTTTCACATCATTTAATAGGTAATATTTAAAAGAGCTTTTTTCTTTAAATAACTTCAGCCACCAAGATGCTTCACACTGCAACCTAAATAATCATTTTCTTAATTTGATTCTGTTCATCTTTGATGTTGTCCTTTTACTTGTTTCTTTTTTTCCACATCTTTTTTGGAGTATAAATGCTTTACAATGTTGTGTTAGTTTCTGCTGTACAGTAATGTGAATCAACTATGTGTATACGTATATCCCCATATCCCCTCCCTCTTTAGCCTCCCTCCCACCCTCCCTATCCCATCCCTCTAGGTCATCACAAAGCACCAAGCTGAACTCCCTATTCTATGCAGCAGCTTCCCACTAGTCATCCATTTTACATTTGGTAGTGTATATACGTCAGGGCTACTCTCTCACCTCATCCCAGCTTCCCCTTCACCACCCTGTGCCCTCAAGTCTGTTCTCTACATCTGCGTCTTTATTCCTGCCCTGCCACTAGGTTCATCAGTACTGCTTTTTAAAATTCTATATATATGTATTAGCATACAGTGTTTGTTTTTCTCTTTCTGGCTTACTTCACTCTGTATGACAGATTCTAGGTCCATCCACCTCACTACAAGTAACTCAGTTTCTTTTCTTTTTATGGCTGAGTAATATTCCATTGTATGTATGTGCCACATTCTTTGTCCAGTCATCCGTTGATGGACATTTAGGTTGTTTCCATGTCCTGGCTATTGTAAATAGAGCTGCAATGAACATTGTGGTGCATGTAGGTTGTTGTTGTTGTTTTTAACATCTTTATTGGAGTATAATTGCTTTACAGTGGTGTGTTAGTTTCTGCTTTATAACAAAGTGAATCAGTTCTACATCTACTTGTATCCCCATATCTCCTCCCTCTTGCGTCTCCCTCCCACCCTCCCTATCCCACCCCTCTCGGTGGTCACAGAGTACCAAGCTGATCTCCCTATGCTATACGGCTGCTTCCCACTACATGTCTGTTTTACATTTGGTAGTATGTATAAGTCCATGCCACTCTCACTTCGTACCATCTTACCCTTCCCCCTCCCCGTGTCCTCAAGTGCATTCTCTACATCTGCGTCTCTATTCCTGTCCTGCCCCTAGGTTCTTCATAACCATTTTTTTTTTTAGATTCCATATATATGTGTTAGCATACGGTATTTGTTTTTCTTTCTGACTTACTTCACTCTGTATGACAGACTCTAGGTCCATCCACCTCACTACAAATAACTCAGTTTCGTTTCTTTTTATGGCTGAGTAATATTCCATTGTATATATGTGCCACATTCTTTATCCAGTCATCTGTTGATGGACATTTAGGTTGGTTCCATGTCCTGGCTATTGTAAATAGAGCTTCAGTGAACATTGTGCTACATGACTCTTTTTGAATTATGGTTTTCTCAGGGTATATGCCCAGTAGTGGGATTGCTGGGTCGTATGGTAGTTCTACTTTTAGTTTTTTAAGGAACCTCCATACTGTTCTCCATAGTGACTGTATCAATTTACATTCCCACCAGTGGTGCAAGAGGGTTCCCTTTTCTCCACACCCTCTCCAGCGTTTATTGTTTGTAGATTTTTTGATGATGGCCATTCTGACTGGTGTTAGGTGATACCTCATTGTACTTTCGATTTGCATTTCTCTGATGATTAGTGATGTTGAGCATCTTTTCAATGCATTTGTTGGCCATCTGTATGTCTTCTTTGTAGAAATGTCTGTTTAGGTTTTCTGCCCATTTTTGGACTGGGTTGTTTGTTTTTGTGATATTGAGCTGCATCAGCTGTTTATATATTTTGGAGATTAATCCTTTGTCAGTTGCTTCATTTGCAACTATTTTCTCCCATTCTGACGATTGTCTTTTCATCTTGTTTATGGTTTCCTTTGCTGTACAAAAGTTTTTAAGTTTCATTAGGTCCCATTTGTTTATTTTTGTTTTTATTTCCCTTACTCTAGGAGGTGGGTCAGAAAGGATCTTGCTGTGATTTGTGTCATAGAGTGTTCTGCCTGTGTTTTCCTCTAAGAGTTTTATAGTGTCTGGCCTTACATTTAGGTCTTTGAGTTTATTTTTGTGTATGGTGTTAGGATGTGTTCTGATTTCATTCTTTTATATGTAGCTGTCTATTTTTCCTAGCACCACTTATTGAAGAGGCTGCCTTTTCTCCACTGTATATTCTTATCTCCTTTGTCGAAGATAAGGAGATAAGAAGATTAGATAACCCATATGTGCATGGGTTTATCTCTGGGCTTTCTATCTTGTTCCATTGATTTAGATTTCTGTTTTTGTGCCAGTACCATACTGTCTTGATTACTGTAGCTTTGTAGTATAGTCTGAAGTCAGGGAGCCTGATTCCTCCAACTCTGTTTTTTCTTTCTCAAGATTGCTTTGACTATTCGGGTTCTCTTGTGTTTCCATGCAAAATGTAAAATTTCTTATTCTAGTTCTGTGGAAAATGCCATTGGTAGTTTGATAGGGATTACATTGAACCTGTAGGTTGTTTTGGGTAGTATAGTCATTTCCACAATATTGGTTCTTCCTGTCCAGGAGCATGGAATATCTCTCCATCAATTTATGTTATCTTTAATTCCTTTCATCAGTGTTTTATAGTTTTCTGAGTACAGGTCTTTTGCCTCCTTAGGTAGGTTTATTCATAGGTATTTTATTCTTTTTGTTGCGGTGGTAAATGGGAGTGTTTCCTTAATTTCTCTTTCTGATCTTTCGTTGTTAGTGTATAAGAATTCAAGAGATTGCTGTGCATTACTTTTGTATCCTGCAACCTTACCAAATTCATTGATTAGTTCTAGTAGTTTTCTGGTGGCATCTTTAGGATTTTCTATGTATAGTATCATGTCATCGGCAAACTGACAGTTTTACTTCTTCTTTTCCAGTTTGTATTCCTTTTATTTCTTTTTCTTCTCTGATTGCTGTGGCTAGGACTTACAGTACTATATTGAATAAGAGTGGTGAGAGTGGACATCGTTGTCTTGTTCCTGATCTTAGAGGAAATGCTTTCAGGTTTTCACCATTGATAACGATGTTTACTGTGGGTTTGTAGTATATGGCCTTTATTATGTTGAGGTAGGTTCCCTCTGTGCCCACTTTTCTGGAGAGTTTTCATCATAAATGGGTGTTGAATTTTGTCAAAAGCTTTTTCTGAATCTGTTGAGATGATCATATGGTTTTTATTCCTTAATTTGTTAATGTGGTGTATCATGTTGATTGTTTTGCCTATATTGAAGATTCCTTGCATCCCTGGGATAAATCCCACTTGATCATGTTGTATGATCCTTTTAATGTGTTGCTGGATTCTGTTTGCCAGTATTTGTTGAGGATTTTCGCATCTGTGTTCATCAGTGATTTTGGTCTATAATTTTCTTGTTTTGTGACCTCTTTGTCTGGTTTTGATATCAGGGTGGTGGTGGCCTTGTAGAATGACTTTGCAGAGTGATCCTCCCTCTGTAATTTTTTGGAAGAGCTTGAGAAGGATAGGTGTTAACTCTTTAAATGTTTGATAGCCTTTTTCTGTGAAGCCATCTGGTCCTGGACTTCTGTTTGTTGGAAGATTTTTAATTACAGTTTCAATTTCATTGAAACCTGTGATTGGCTGGTTTATGTTTTCTAATTCTTCCTGGTTCAGTCTTGGAAGGTTGTACTTTTCCAAGGATTTGTCCATTTCTTTCAGGCTGTCCATTTTATTGGCATATAGTTGCTTGTTGTAGTGTCTTAACGATCTTTTGTATTTCTGCAGTGTCAGTTGTGATCTCTCCTTTTTCATTTCTTTTTTTTTTTTTTTTTTTTTTTTTTGCGGTACATGGGCCTCTCACTGTTGTGGCCTCTCCTGTTGTGGAGCACAGGCTCCGGACGCGCAGGCTCAGCGGCCATGGCTCACGGGCCCAGCCGCTCTGCGGCATGTGGGATCTTCCCGGACCGGGGCACGAACCCATGTCCCCTGCATCGGCAGGCGGACTCCCAACCACTGCGCCACCAGGGAAGCCCCTCTCAGATTTTTTTTTAACTTCATGCTTCCAGCTATCATTTTTTATAGCTCTTAATGTGCACTATCTCTTTCAATTCACATCTCTCTTACAATTTATTCCTAATTTGTTTGGGACTGAAGCCTCCAAATGTCCAGCCTTTTAAGAATTATTCTTACTTCAAAGATCTTAGTAATGGCCTCGGGGTGAATAGGTGGATGTAGTTTTTTCCTCTGATTAAATTTATGAGTTTTTTAAGTATATAGCTAAAAATGGATTCTCCCTAAGGTATTTTCAGTTTCAGTATCATTTTAAGGATTTCATTCTAGTTGCAATCTATTTAATTTCTTTGAGGTGTTATTGGTGGTTTTATTTATAATTTAAGTAAAAGCTACAACTTGGACAAACCTTAAACATTATGCTAAGTGAAAGAAACCAACCAGATACAAAAAGTCACATATGGTTCTTTGTATGAAGTATCTAGAAGAGGTAAATCTATAGAAATAGAAAGTGGTTTAGTGGTTGCCAGGGGGTGGAAGAAAGGGAGGATGGAGAATGACTGCTAATAGGTATGGAGTTTTTGGGGGGGGGGGGGATGAAAATGTTCTGGAATTAGAGAGTGGTTATGGTTGAACAACTTTGTAAATGTACTAAAAACCACTGAGTTGTACGTTATATCTCAATTTTTAAACTCTAAGTGGAAACAAATTTTTCTAATAGACCCTTCAAAACACTTTCTGGATCTAAATCTGTACTTTTTTCTTTTATTCATTGGTTTAGATTTTGAGTCTCAAATGTAATTTACAGTGAAAGCATAAGTTGTGTTTTCCTTAAGGATAATAGAAGTACAGTTGTACATACAGTTGTACAGGTAAATGAAAATTAGATAATTGTTCATAAAGAAAACAAAAGTCTTAGTAGAATACTGTCTTGCTCTAACGACTTAGCATCATCAGTATGTAGGTGTTAAAGAACATATGTATGTGAGTCCTAAATATCAAAAGAATTTTAAGGACTGTCATTTTTTTTTTTTTTTTTTTTTTTTTGCGGTATGCGGGCCTCTCACTGTTGTGGCCTCTCCCGTTGCGGAGCAACAGGCTCCGGACACGCAGGCTCAGCGGCCATGGCTCACGGGCCCAGCCGCTCCGTGGCATGTGGGATCATCCCAGACCGGGGCACGAACCCGCGTCCCCTGCATCGGCAGGCGGACTCTCAACCACTGCGCCACCAGGGAAGCCCAAGGACTGTCATATTTTAATAGGAAAGGATAACAACTAAAAATAACAAAAAACCTATTAATCTATTTTTCATTTAGCATAAATTATAAAAAATGTTTAAGATGTCAATTATATAGTCTTATTTTTGTTTTCATTATTATTTAATTTTGAGTGTTTTTATACTATATGTAATTTTTTTCTAATTTTGTGACTTGGTCTATGTAACTTTTTCAATCTTTAAATTTTTTATTGACAGTCTTGCAGGTAGTTTTTCATTCTGGTGTTTGAAAATGAATAATTCCTTTGGGCTGTAAGCTGTTAAGCACATTTTTATTTTTTTGTTTTTAGGCTATGGAGTTACTAGTAGAGAAAGCAATCAGTAGTGCTTCTAGTCCTCAGAGTCCTGGAGATGCACTGAGAAGAGTGTTTGAGTGCATTTCTTCAGGGATTATTCTTAAAGGTAAGTTTTACTTCATTTATAATGTTTGTTTTTGTGTTTGATGGTTGAATGAGAACTCTTCTTTATTTTACAAATGGATGATGGTAATGCTTTTTTCTCCCTACGGTGATTGCTGTAGGTAGTCCTGGACTTCTGGATCCTTGTGAGAAGGATCCCTTTGATACCTTGGCAACAATGACTGACCAGCAGCGTGAAGACATCACATCCAGTGCACAGGTACCAGTGTGTTCCTAATCCCAAAGCTTTGTTCTATCACTGCCCTTAAAGTTTTGGTTTTTTATAATTGTCCTTTAGAAAAAATCACTGTAAGTAAACCCTTAGAGAGGTTATAATTTAAACTAGATTTCATCAGTGTAATCTTCAAGTTTATTATTTTAACTGTGTGTGTGTCTCTTTAAGTGTATTATATAAATATAAAAATACAGCAGTATTTTCAGTGTCTCTAAATCTCAGTATTACGTTGTATATCAAGATCAGTAGAGAAGCTATTTATGTCCTCTGTATGTACAGAAGTGATATGTTGTATGGTTTATGGAAATTTTTGTTATGATTTAGCCTTTCCTGCCACTGAAAAAGCCAGCTAATGTGGTAATTAAAAGTGTGGGCCCTGAAGTCAAGACTCCCTGAGTTTGATACCAGCTCTGCCCGCTCATCTGTAAGGGATAAGAGCAATGTCTGTCTCAAATAGGATTGTTGGGAAGATTAAATAAGTTAATATTTCAATCAGTCTAAAACTGCTATTGCTTTCTTTTTTTGAGTCCAGAAGTGTACTAAGAGGAGAATAAGGTTAATCCGCCCCCTCAAAAAAGGAATTAAGTAAACCTTGTCTCCTTTGATATTGTTTAAAAATTCCAAGATGACTTTTTATGGGAATAATTTCAGTATCCTCAAATTTCGTTTGCTGCTAAATAATTTACAATTACACAGTAGAAATCTCTTGTTAGAATTTAGGAATATATATCAGTCACATGCAGAACAAGAGCTTACAGTGTGCACTCCATCCTCAGATGCTATTTTCGTTTTCCTTACTGGAGTACTCTTCTATTTAGAAACTCCTAGTATTAGAAAAAGCTGATGATCAGTAGCAGTATGTCTGTGGTAGAAGTGTATTACTATTCATTATTATACACCAGATATCTTTGGATATTTTCTTTTAATACAGAAGAAAACATTATTCTATCTTTGGGAAGGACCTTTTGTAAGTATCTCTAAATAAAGAATCAGTATTCTGTTATGATAAATATTCCTAGTTTCACTTCAGAAAGTTAACAGCCTTATAACTTAGATGAGATAGAGAAGTACCCAGTACTGCCAAAGATCCAGAACTGCAGGCTTACACAGAAAGCTGTATCAAGTTCCAACCAAGATGCAAGATGATTTGGGGACTTTTCAAGGTTTGAAAAGCCAATCAATGTATGAGGAGAGTTCTAAGGAACTAGAATCATCTAATCTGGAAAAAAGTTTTAAAACAGTAAATTCTCACTTGGATGATTGTAGTCAATAACTGTATCTCAGCTGAAGAAAGTTAACAGGGGTTAAAAATAGTCTGAATAGCAGCCACTGTGGAAAACAGTCTGGCACTTCCTCAATAAGTTAAACATAGTTACCATATGACTCAGCAGTTTGACTCCTAAGTATATTCAAAGAACTGCAAATATATGTTCATTAAAAAGTTATACACAAAAAATAATTTAAAAAATTTTTTTTAATTTTAAAAAGAATTTATGCACAAATATTCGTAGAAGCATTGTGCATAATTGCCAAAAAGTGGAAACATCCCAAGTGTATATCAGTTGATGGATAGGTGGATAAACAAATGCGGTATATTCATACAGTGGAAAATTACTCAGCCATTAAAAGGAATGAAGTGCTGATACATAATATAATGTAGATGAATCTTGAAAACCTTAATGTAAGTAAAACAAGCCAGACACAAAAAGTCATATTGTATGATTTCATTTATATGAAATGTCCATAGTAGACAAATCTATCAAGATAGAAAAGTAGATTAGTGGTTGTGAGGGCCTCAGGGTAGAGGAATTGAGGGATGACTGCTATTGGGCCATGGGGCTTTTTTACGGGTGAGAGGTGGTGATGAAAATGTTCTGGAATTAGAGAGTGGTTATGGTTGAAAAACTTTGTAAGTATACTTAAAAAACCCACTGAATTGTACACTTTAAGAGGACAAATTTGATATGTGAATTATATCTCAAGAAATAGTCTAAACAGTTATATTGAAGGTTTAACTATGTAGTGAAAATTGCCATTTGATCAAATGACTGTAAAATTTCCTTATATTAGTTTAAAGGGTATATATCCCCCAGAAAACTAGGGAATTATGTCACAAATATCTTGTGACACATAGGTCTTGTGACATTGATGCCTAACATATTCCTATGTATACATAGCCACATAGTGAAAAATCTTTTTTTTAGTTCATGAAGTAACAAGTTGTAGAAGTATAATCCTCATTTTGTAAACCTGGGGGGAGGTGTGTGTGTGTGCGCGTGCACGTGTACCCCATGCCTGAGCCTGTGTACATGGGCATCCACAGGAAAAGTGGGAAGATGAGTGAATATGAACCAAAGAGATGTTCATTCAATAAGTGAGACACTTTTTCTTTTGCTGTATATTGTTTTAGGATTTTTTTAATCAACATTATACTAATTTTTTAAGAATTATTTTTTTAACTTATGCTTTAAAAAACAAAACAGCATGTACACATTAAAGCCTGAAAATAAAAACATCAGAACATATGGAGTATTTCATTTGTGAAATTTAATATCGTTCAAGATGTTTCTTTCATTAAACATGCTTTTTTATATTGTCATTTGGGGCTATAAACCTAATAAGAATTAATAGTGGCTTTTTAAATTAACTAAATTCTGACTCTTTTTGTTGTTGTTGTAGTTTGCATTGAGACTCCTTGCATTCCGCCAGATACACAAAGTTCTGGGCATGGATCCACTACCCCAAATGAGCCAACGTTTTAACATCCACAACAACAGGAAACGAAGAAGGGATAGTGATGGAGTTGATGGATTTGAAGCTGAGGGGAAAAAAGACAAAAAGGATTATGATAACTTTTAAAAAGTTTCTGTAAAATCTGCAGTGTTAAAAGGCAACAGGTGCCCATTTGTTGGCTGTTTTTCATTCATAATGATGTCTACTTTGAAAAAATTATCAAGAATTTAAAGAATTTCATGGAAGAACCAAGTTTTTCTATGATATTAAAATCTTTTAATGTACAGTGTTAGGTATTATATGAATGGAAAGACACCCCCCAAAAATTGTGCTCCAACTAGGGGAAAAACAATTGTTCTGATTTTTTTCCCCATTATTTTTGGTTTTATTTACTGGTTGCCCTAGCTCCCCCTATATTTGTGTCTTTTATTAACTAGTCCTATTAAATCTTTACTATATTTAATGCAGTATTTGTGCTCAGTTGCTATGTGTATTTTGATATTTTTATTTAGAGGTTTTGTTTGCTGTTTGATACTAGTTGTTACTTTGTGTTACAGATATCCTTTACCCTCCTAATATTTTACAGCAGTACGTTTTTTTGTAACGTGAGACTGCAGAATTTCTTCCTTTTGTTATTCCTTATGTGATAGATTACAACACAAAAAAGTTATCCTGCCATTTACGTGCTCAGAACTGAATGTTTCTGCAGATCTTGTGGCATTTGTCTCTCTAGTGTGATATATAAAGGTGTAATTAAGACAGATTTCTGTTAATCTAATCAAGTTTGCTGTTAGTTGTGCATTAGCAGTATAAAAGCTAATATATATTATATGGTCTTGCGACAGTTTTAAAGCCTCTGCATAATTGATAATAAAAATGCATGACATTTTTGTTTTTAATACTTTTAAAATTATAATTTTAGGTTTGACACGTAGATCTTTGTACAGTTGACTTTTTGACATAGCAAGGCCAAAAATAACTTTCTGAATATTTTTTTCTTCTGCGTAAGTGGAAAGGGCATTTTTCATATATAAGTGGGCTAACCAATATTTTCAAAAGGAACTGTATCATTGTGCAACTAACAACAGTAACTAGCCCTTAATTATGAAGACAGTTCATTATTGGTGTGTGTGAGATTACTCTAGCGACTATTACAGTATAATAATAGTTGAATTATCCCTCCCCCCTGTCCCCACACCCCATCACCCAGATAATTTATAGTTCTATTAACAGTGAGGTTGATAAAGTATTACTGATTTTTAAAAATTAAGGTTATCTAAGGAAAAAAAACAGAAAATTATTTGGTGTGGCCATCTTACCTGCTTATGTGTCCTACGAAAAGCTAAATATTCTAGCAGTGGTGTAATGAAAAGTTACATCTTACTGTTGATATATGTATGCTCTGGTACACAAATGTCATTTTGTCACAGCACTACAGTGAAATACACAAATAAAAACTTAAATTCATATAATGACTTAACTGTATTATATGTTAGAATTGACATAAATACTTCTGCTTTGAAATGACGTATGCTTCAGTAAAACCATATTCAAATTTATTGGCTACTTACATCTTGTTATTTCTGACAAATGATGTTTCCTGGGCACATAATTTCCAGAAAATTGTGTAATTCAATACCATATTGGTTCAATTTCTTTCTTGGGTCAGAATCTTCCCCCAGGCTCTTAGAGGACCAGGAGACTGTAGGAGACAACCGCTGGGGAAGTAGAACAGGAGACTGTTTTTTCTCCCAAATTTTGTCACATACTATCTTTGTAACTCAAGCAAGCATCTTTTCTTTTTTTAATCTTTCCGGGTCTCATTTTAGTCACCCAGTAAAAAAATTTGGAATTTTGTTTCTCACAGTTCTCTTACTTAAGAGAGAAGAAAAGAACTGACATTTATCACTCACTAATGACAGACACCACGCGTTTTCCTGTTTAAAACTATCATAACAAATTAAGAATAAGTGAAGGTGCTGTATTTCTTATTTTTTACATGAGGAAACTAAAGCCCAGAATGGCTAATTAAAGTTAGTACATCAATTTAGTGACAGAGTTGAAATTGAAAGTCGGGTATCAAAGTTTACGCTCAGCACTTTGCCAGCCTGCTCCCTTCATCTTGCAAGTAATTATGTTCTAAAAATGTTCTCAGCCCAAGTTCCAAATTTTTGCATTTAGTTTCAGGTGTCTTCATCCAGATATACAAGTGGTGCCACTTAAATTTTTTTTACAAAGATAATTATTTCAGTATTATTTATTTTTTTGCATGGCGTAATGGTTTTCACAGCTGTAGCTAGATTCACATTAGCCATCTTATATGAAATAAAGTTGACTTGAGTATTTGTTAATATCTCGTCTGCTTTGACAGTTTTTAAAGAAAATTATAAACTTTCTAGTCAAAAGAAGCATTGGTTATCGTGCTAATGCATTCTTGAACCAGTTGTTTCGGCAACTAATTTACTTATCAGTTTTCTCTGCATCTCAAACTAGCTCTCCTTGTTATTATAGTGCATGCTTATGTTTCAGTAATGATAACCCAGATAAAACAAATTAATTCAACCATCCCCCAATTACATGATGCATTACAAATTAGATTTTTGTCTTCACCACTATTGTTTCTTCTATTTCTTTAAATAAGCTAGTATTAAAAATGAAAACTTCATCTCTATCCAAAACGATTGTTCCCTTTCTTGTCCAATATCTTTCCTCAAGATTGAGGAGTATCAATGAAAAGGGTGGAGTGAAACTGAGTGAGGCCCTGTAGGGCTCCCAGGTATGGAGGCCCTTTTGTCCCCCATTTCCTGTAGTCAAGACTCCAGCCTCCATGACCTTCCCTGAGTTCCAAAGGGCAGATTCGAACAGAGAAATGTAGTTTTCTTCAAGGTCAGGAGCCCACTGTGTCTCCCTTTGCCTGGCAAAGAAATAAAGCTATCCTTTTCTACTTCACCCCCCAAAAAAAAAAAAAGGAAAAGGAAACTTGCATAAACAGCATAAGAAAGGATCTCTAATTATTTTAAGTCAACAGTATTTTAAATCTTTTTTTCTTGCTTATTGACAAAGCATCAAATCTTTTGCATGGTCATGCTATTACGTTGTCAGTATATGTTGTGAATTTAAGTTATAAACAGTTAGTTTAATGGATTCATCATCTTTTGTACTGAATTTGGCAGAGCTAACTTAAAAATTTTTTCCCAATAAAGGGCAAATTTTATAGTGTCATAGATAATATTCATAGCAGTGATCTCAAATTTGTTCATGAGAGTCATGTGGGGACCATTCTAGATACTAAGATTCCTAAACCCTAATTCCAGAAATTCTAAGGAGGGCCAGAATAAGCCTGAGAATGTGCATTCTAAGATGGACTTTCTCTTAATTGTTTGAATGGATTGTTCATAACATGTTACAAAAGTCAAAAATTGTAAAGGGATTTATGGCATAAAATACCTTCTACCTCCCCCTGTTTTCCCATTACGTGGTTCCCCTTTCCAGAGGCAGTGTTATCCATTTGTATATCCTTCCACACGTGGTCTGTGCACATGTCAACATCAACATGTGCTCCCCTTTGTCTTTATACAAATGCCTAGATACTGCGTACATTGTTCTGAACCTTGCCTTTTCTCATTTAATGTATCTTGGAGTCTTGGAGGTTGTTCTGTATCAGTACACATAGGGAAACTGCATTTTTAACAAGCGCTGTAGGATCATCCCAAATCAATTTTTTTCTTCAATTATAGGTGGTTCTGATGCAAGTTGTACATGGATCATGCTTTAATAAACATGCTTTACAGTTCAGAATTAAATTATATTTTAAGTTTAGTATTAAAGGTATTTTATGATCAGCTATACAATATGGTAATAAGTTTATTGCAGTATTTAGCAAATCATAATATCCCTATTCCCTAAGCAATTTTATTGATTAGTTGTTTAGGTAATTTTAGTAAGCTATAGTCTAGTTAATTTTAGTCCTTTATCTTTTTTATTTTCATAATAATCTTTATTTATTCCGACATTTGATAAAAGTGTCACAGGCAGGAGTGAAATCATTACAATGACATAAGTACAGACCAACCTCAAGTGCAGAGTCAAATGGCCAAAAAGCACATGAGCAGCTCACAGCTCCGTAACGTGTGTACTCACACTACTCTCCCCATACCACCCACATCCCAGCGGTCACAGGCGCTAAGTTCCGTTAGTCCTCCTTTATCTTGCTTAGTGTAATAATAGATGTAAAATAAAATCTGCAAAGAAGAAACAATTCTGTAACTAAAAACTTTGAGTAATATTTTTGAACGATGCTTAAACTGGTTCCATGTTAAATACAAAGTTACTCTATTCACTTTAATATAGTAAGATACTGGTACTAGAGACAAAGGGTCTTCAGTTTGGAAAGAACTGTTTAATCAGTAACCTAATGTGAAATATATTTTTTTAAAGTAGGTAATCTGTTGCATGAAAGTACGAAAAGACGGTTAAGTTGATCCCAGCTAATTAATCACTCATAAAATACGTTAATGTTAGAGAGTTGACAAGTAGAAAGGGGAAATGGCAGAGAACATAGTTAGGGCTTGGATCAATATAGGCCCTATATTAAATAAATACAGGATAATGCAGTACAACAGGTTCCTGATGGGAAAAAGTCCAGAGTGTTGTTAATTTACCTTGAGCTTTGCCATAAGCTGTTTAAAAAGAGCAAATTGTACTTCAGTGTGATATAGTATGCATTATAATGTAGACAAAAACAGAAGGCCTGCCTTTTGCTAATGCATAATGTGGAGGGCTGGAAGGAAGTTAAAACCTGCATTACCAATCACAACTAATTTTAGTGAGCACTGGAAGCCTTTTTTTTTTTTTTTTTTTTTTTTTGCGGTACGCGGGCCGCTCACTGTTGTGGCCTCTCCCGTTGCGGAGCACAGGCTCCGGATGCGCAGGCTCAGCGGCCATGGCTCACGGGCCCAGCCGCTCCGCGGCATGTGGGATCTTCCCGGACCGGGGCACGAACCCGTGTCCCCTGCATCGGCAGGTGGACTCAACCACTGCGCCACCAGGGAAGCCCTGCAAGCCTTTTAACAGCGAAGGGCGCATCCTTGTATCCTTTGTCTTAGTGATATCCAAAATTGAGAGATATACAGTCCTCCTACACTGGGCATTAGTCACACCATATCTGGAATCTGGTGTTCAGTTCTGGGCATTAATTTTAATGTGATATTCAAAAAAGAGTGACCAAGATAGTGAATTTGTTCAAAATTATGGCATGTAGTTGGAACCGCAGAGAAGGAGGGACAAAAGATGATATGAGAGAGAGAAAGGATTTTAAGTACCTTCTAATATGAATAGCTATAGGAAAAAACCAAACAATTGAAGAAATGGCTTTTTTAAAAATATTAACTGCAACAGTAAAATGAATGGGGTTACTTACAGAGAAGTTGTTGCCGACCCCTTACGTTGTTCAAGGGTCAGCTGTAGCACTTTCCATGGTTCTATCATTGGCATCTTATATGTACATGCTATTGATAATCTCATCCACCTTCCAGGTTTCATCAGGTACTCCTTTTGTTACGTTTATTTCCAAATCCTTTCTCTCAGTCCAAACTCCAGTCTTGCCTTTTTTCTTTCTGCCTCCAGTCTCTACACTATTCAACCTACAGCCCCCAGAATGTTTTTCCTAAAGCACCAATTTGATCATGTTATTGCTCCTTAAAAGAACTTCAAGCAACTCCGCATCACTGTGCTAAAATGGTACATGTGGTTTCACCCTTGAGATATCACTAGGTGATAGGTATTCATTACATATGAGCAAACCAGGGTTTTGAGATTAAGTACTTTGCTGTTGCTGTAATAAAGATCATTTGAATATCTCTTCTTGAATGTGTCAGGTCATCAGAAAGCTGCGTACTTGGAGAGTCCTGTTGACCTCAAATCCTGAACTTTTAACCTTTATGCTATGTACCTCCTATAGATTTGTCCCTTTTAAAAAAAAATTTTTTTTAATTGAAGTATAGTTGACTTACAAAGTGTTAATTTTTGCTTTAGTCAAACCTCTTTCTGCAGAATTTTAATGCTTAAGACGTAATGTACAAATAGATCTTAA
This sequence comes from Lipotes vexillifer, assembly GCF_000442215.2. Taxonomy (NCBI): domain Eukaryota; kingdom Metazoa; phylum Chordata; class Mammalia; order Artiodactyla; family Lipotidae; genus Lipotes; species Lipotes vexillifer. Next base: position 848,380 of record NW_006780291.1, read on the forward strand.
GTATCCCAATTTTGGTCCGCTCCGAAGACCTGCCCATTAGCCTTTTTTTCTCCTCGTAATTCTAAAGAACCTACAAAGGTATAGCTCTTTCAAAGGTCAATGCTTAAGTAAGGATAGGAAAAAAGGAGGAAAACTCACCTGAGCCAGGAGTCAAAAATGACATCTAATATACTATACCCAGGATGTAGCTGTGTCTCATTTGGCCCAAAGACTGTTAGAAACTTTGAGCCAATAGTAAAGATTTCACATGAAAATCCCAATTTGACTTCTCTTGAAAAACTGGAAGATCTGATGACATAGAGCATGTGTTCCTATGATGAGAGTAATGGCTACTCCCTCTAGAGGATAAATTTAAGACAAAGCCTGTTCTGGACAGTTTACCAAAGCCTCTACTGTTCCCTATTTTGTCTACCAGGCTGGCCCTGTGGGCATTTGGTTTTATTATATTTCAGATCGTGGACTTTTTACCTATGGACTCTTCCAATCTGCATGTGCAACCACATATGTTAAACTGAGGGGCAGACCATCTCTAAAATTAGTCAGTTCCAAAATTCTTTGATTCTGTAATCATGTGTTTCTCTCCTATATACTAGGATATGTGATGTCTCCCACACCTAACGTAAAGGACAGTCGTAAAGAAACACTTGGTGCACTTCCTTCATTGACCGTTTCAAGAGAAATGTCAGGAAGGAGGCCTGAAGTTGAAGCAAGCTACAGCCTCAAAGGAATCCTTTATTTCAGAGCAGAGATTAAAACCTATCTCCTAAAAATCTCACAGTAACATTGGAGCAGCCTGCCTGTCTTCCTGTCTGCTCTTTGGTTGGATTAAGAGAAGGAGGGAGAAGATTTCAGATGGCAAAATTCTTAATTATATGTGTTCTTAATTTTTTCCTTTTTATGAAATAGTGCACATCAAAAGAGATAAAAAAAGGAGATGGCTTAGTATATGGTGTAGTGGAAGGGGAGCTACAACTAAATACTTAATTGAAACCAAATTTATGAGTTCCAGGTCCTGATAAGATGAAGTAAACACCCTCCTCCCCGTCTCTTCCTCGGAATTCAACTATAAAATCTGGATAAAATGCATAGAACAGCAGTTTGAGGACCCTGAACCATAGTTAGTAGCAGACATATTGGAGAAGACCAGAACTGAAGTATATCAAACTGACAATTTTGCCATCTTTCCCCCTCCAGCAGCAAACTCACTGCTTAGCCTTGGACATGAATACGGCCATAGAAGTGTCTGGTAGAATTCAATAACTAAAGCTGCAGGTTTCTGGCCAGAGGATTGAAAAAGGGAGCCCTGGGGAACTGAACACACTGGGCAGATTGGGGAGAGGAACGAGCTAGGGCAAGTGACCCCATAAAGTTAGTTATGACTAATACAATAATAATTACAGTAATTTTTTTCTCTGGAGCTCAACCCCGACTTACTTTATGAGGCCAACATTACCCTGATACCAAAACTAGGTAGAAACAGTTCAAAGAAACTCAGACCAATATACCTGATGAAATTAGACTGAAGAATCCTTAACAGAAGATTTATCAAATCAAGTCTAGCAATATATATAAAGAATAATCACCACAACCAAGTGGAGTCTATCTTGGGAATGCAAGGCTGGTTCAATATGAAAATATGTGAATTTTAGTACTAAAAATATAAAACTATAAAATTTAAAGAAAAATAACTGGGGAAATCATTATAATATATCAGAGTTGATATTAATAAATATGTTCAAATCATTTTTTAAATAAATTTATATTTTTATTTTTGGCTGCATTGGGTCTTTGTTGCTGCATGCAGGCTTTCTCTAGTTTCAGTGAGTGGGGCTACTCTTCATTGCGGTGCGTGGGCTTCTGATTGCAGTGGCCTCTCCTGCTGTGGAGCACGGGCTCTAGGCACGTGGGCTTCGGTAGTTGCAGCACGTGGGCTCAGTAGTTGTGGCACACGGGCCCAGTTGCCCCACGGCATGAGGGATCTTCCCGGACCAGGGATCGAACCTGTGTCCCCTGCATTGGCAGGTGGATTCCCAACCACTGTGCCACCAGGGAAATACCTGTTCAAATCATTTGAATCTGATTCCACTAAGAAAAGAATTGGACACAGGCATAAAGATTTACTACCTGAATTGTCAAGAATTAGAAAAATGGGACATCTGTGTAGTGGATCATTACAAATAATGATGTAGCTGTGTGTTTATTGACATACTGAGATTTTCATAAATCATATATGTAAAACCAATATCTGTATAAAAGTCCACATTTGTGGGCTTCCCTGGTGGCACAGTGATTAAGAATCCCCCTACCAATGCCCGGGACACGTTTTCGAGCCCTGGTCCAGGGAGACCTCACATGTCGTGGAGCAACTAAGCCCGTGCACCACAACTACTGAGCCTGCGCTCTAGAGCCCACGAGCCACAACTACTGAAGCCCACGTGCCACAACTACTGAAGCCCACGCACCTAGAGACCATGCTCCGCAACAAGAGAAGCCACTGCAATGAGAAGCCCACGCACCACAACAGAGTAGCCCCTGCTTGCCCCAACTAAAGAAAGCCCGCACCCAGCAAGGAAGACACACGTAGCTAAAAATAAATTTAAAAATTGATTTTTTTTTAGAAGTCCACATTTGGGGCTTCCATGGCGGCGCAGTGGTTGAGAGTCCGCCTGCCAATGCAGGGGACACGGGTTCGTGCCCCTGTCCGGGAAGATCCCACATGCCGCGGAGCGGCTGGGCCCGTGAGCCATGGCCGCTGAGCCTGTGCATCCGGAGCCTGTGCTCCACAACAGGAGAGGCCACAACAGTGAGAGGCCCGCGTACTGCAAAAAAAAAACAAAAACAAACAAAAAGTCCACATTTGTGATACATGCATCCACATATGCAGACACACACACACAGAAAAAGTCCTAACTCAAAACTATTACATTGGGTATATGTATAACTGAATCACTTTGCTGTACACCTGAAACTAATACAATATTGTAAATCTGCTATTCTCCAATATAAAATAAAAACATTTTTTTAAACTATTAACATTGGTTATCTCTGGATTATGAGATCTTGAGTGACTTTTTCCACTGATTCAGATGATTTGACAATGAATATGGAATACCTTGGCAATAAATTATAAGATATAATCTTTCTTTAAAAGGGTAAATGGGCAATGTACATGGCTGGACAATTCTTAAGAAATATATATTCTCAAAAGAAATATAAATAGCCAATAGCCATATGAAAACAAAATTTCAACCTTACTAGTAATCAAATAAATACAAATTTTTAAAAAGTAATAAGCTTTTGTCAACCAGATTGACAAAGGTTATAAAGATTGAAAATATCAAGTAATACCAAGATCTCAAAGGCAAAGGCAAGGGCACCAGCTCAGTCAACATCTGAATTATCTTTTTTTTAAATGCAAATATACAGAGAGAGATTTTGACCCAGCAACTGAACTGCAAAGAAGTTATCTTGGGGCTTCCCTGGTGGTGCAGTGGTTGAGAATCTGCCTGCTAATGCAGGGAACACGGGTTCGAGCCCTGGTCTGGGAGGATCCCACATGCCACGGAGCAACTAGGCCCATGAGCCACAACTACTGAGCCTGTGCGTCTGGAGCCTGTGCTCCGCAGCAAGAGAGGCCGTGATAGTGAGAGGCCTGCACACCGCGATGAAGAGTGGCCCCCGCTTGCCACAACTAGAGACAGCCCTTGCACAGAAATGAAGACCCAACACAGCAAAAATAAATTAACTCCTACCCCCAACATCTTCTTAAAACAAAACAAACAAACAAACAAAAAGAAGTTATCTTAAAGTATTAAATCTAGGGAACAGTTCTCGGAGTTTTCTGAGATGCTGTTTGTGGTTTATAATCCTCAAATTTGGCTCGAATAGAATTTTCCACTTCTTTCATGAAAAAAAAGAATTAAACCTAACCAGATAAGTATAGGAAACTATAAATTAAAATATATTTACAGAAGCATTATTGGCAAGTGGGTAAGATTAGAAACAAAATGTCCAATAAGTATTTTAATGAAATACAGCTCAATCATCTAAGTGATGTTATAGATCAGTGATTCTTTTTTTTTTTTTTTTTTTAATTTATTTATTTTTGGCTGCGTTGGATCTTCGTTGCTGCATGCGGGCTTTCTCCAGTTGCGTCGAGTGGGGACTCCTCTTTGCTGCGGTGCATGGGACTCTCACTGCAGTGGCCTCTCTCGCTGCGGAACACAGGCTCTAAGTGCACGGGCTTCAGTAGTTGTGACGCACAGGTTCAGTTGCTCTGTGGCACATGGGATCTTCCCAGACCAGGGATCAGATCAAACCCGTGTCCCCTACATTGGCAGGTGGATTCTTAACCACTGCACCACCAGAGAAGTCCCTAGACCAGTGATGCTAAAGAGGAGTGCCCCCTCCTTAAAAACCACTCATTCAGGGCTTCCTGGTGGCGCAGTGGTTAGGAATCCACCTGCCAATGCAGGGGACACAGGTTTGAGCCCTGGTCCGGGAAGATCCCACATGCCGCGGAGCAATTAAGCCCGTGCGCCACAACTACTGAGCCTGCGCTCTAGAGCCCGCAAGCCACAAGTACTGAAGCCCACGCGCCTAGAACCCGTGCTCTGCAACAAGAGAAGCCACCGCAATGAGAAGCCCGCGCAATGCAACGAAGAGTAGTCCCCTCTCACTGCAACTAAAGAAAGCCTGCGCGCAGCAACGAAGACCCAACGCAGCCAAAATTAAAAATAAATAAATAAATTTATTTTTAAAAACCACTCATTCAACCCCTGCTACTCATGATACTCATGAGACGGTGTTAGTTCCCTCAAGAATGTTAGGTCAGGGGGCTTCCCTCGTGGTGCAGTGGGAGTCCGCCTGCCGATGCACGGGACGTGGGTTCCTGCCCCGGTCTGGGAGGATCCCACATG